>NC_089505.1:56555548-56859663 GCF_036850995.1 Saccopteryx leptura | reverse complement strand
GCAGCACCTTTGTGGCGGCAGCATCTGGGGAGGGGGTGAGGAGTAAAGACTGATTCTACAAAGCAAACCAGCAGCAGCCCCCCAAGCTGATTGTGCTGCCTCAGCCGTTTCTACACAGAAGAGCTTGGCAACAAATGATGAAATCTAGAACCCTTTTTACCAATGACCCTTAGGCGGCTGACCTAATTTCATACATTTTATTTGTATAGAGATGTATTCTCCATGTATCCCTTTAGTAAATAAACTCTTCCCTTCGCTCTCCAGTCCCAAGCCTCGGTCTTCACTCTGTTTCCTGGTTACCTCTTTCCTCTTTACCCCCAAACCCTTTTGTAAAGCCAGTGGCCGCCGGGTGGCCATGCAGGTTCCATTGGATTCGGGCAGACGGTAAAGGAACTGCGGAGCCGGAGGATGGTGGGCCATTCTGTTTACTAGAGTCTTGTAAGGGTGGATGAGCAGACAGGCAGGGCAGACTGCTTCCCTCTCTCTTTCTGGACTCCTCAGCAGAGCAGGCGCAGGGGAAGAGGGGGGGCTTCTCCAGCAAACTATAGCAAACAATGGCCCCTCTCAAGCAGGAAGGCAATCTGCACTTTTCAATCTGCTGCCTTGAGGGCAAGCACTCGCAGCTTTCTATAGACTACACACACAGGCCACAGCCCTGTGCTCATGCTCCAACCATGCAAAGTACAAGGCGGGCAAGCCCAACATAGTTGTTACACACTTGTGTTCCCAACACCTTTCTTTTTACCACATCATAAGATGGAGTCAGTTTCAAAGTTCTGACCAAAGTAACTCTTCTAGACATAATCCCCACAGTCCTGCATGAGTCCTTTGCCTGAGCCAGGGTGGGCGGGAGAAAGGCCTGGCTCTTTTCCTCCTGTCCACCTTTGCTTGCTCCCCAGCGGCCGCTGGGACCCATCCGCAGTGCCACCATCCCCCACTGTGAGCTTTGAGGCTCAGCTCAGAGACACCTTCTCTGTCACCTGCCCTGATTGCTTCTTTCTTCCTTCCTCCTTGCCTCCCCTGTGTCAGTGTTGTGGCATCTGTCATATCCTGCCCGGGACTGCATGCACATGCCAAGTTGAAAACTTGCACCCAGAAAAAAAAAGTCATAATTTATCTTGGCATGTTTCTCAGTACTTGGTACCATGTCTGTACTAACTCTGCAGAGCGAGGGGATCCAGGAATGGATAATGGATGACTGCCTTTGCCCTGACGTCCCGTTTGGCCCCTCCTTTTCCTGAATGTGTTTCTTTCGGGTGTCTTCTTGGCCTTGATAACCCACAAGTGATCAGGAATTTCAAAAAAACACTTTACCCCACACTAATCTTTGTGCCACTTCTTTAGTTCTCCTACAAGTATAAAGTAGTAAATTATTTGAAGTTACAAACAATAAAGGTTTGGTGAAGAGCAACATGAAAGATGTCACTGATTAAGGAGCTTATCTACAAGTCTGGACTCTGATGCTGGGTGATGTGAATTTGGAGAAGTCACCTGACCTTATTAGGCCTCTGTTTCCATGTCTGTAAAACGCAGGGTTTGGATTGACAGGCAGTGAGTGATTCTCAGACGTGGGCCTTGGATCTTCTGATTGCCTCCCCAACCAGATTTCAACTTCTATCTATTCCACTTGTTGCAGTGCTGTAAGATTTCAGCAGGTTTACTAGGAAAAATAGGGTAATTAGCGGTGGCTCTGCTTCTAAAAAAAAATGTTTAGAAACTGTTATACCTTACTACATTATCTCTAAATTTCCTTACGGAATTCTAGAATTCTGTGATTTCAAAAGAGCATGAGAAAAGTAATACTCGAATTAGAATGGAAGCCTGAAAGAAAAGTATTACAGGAATTTTTTAAAGCAGTTATTTATAATATTTTAGGATATACAGTGTTGTGGTTCCCTTTTTTTTTATGTTTTTTAAAGCAATTCTTTTGCAAAAACAGATGAGATTTTTTTCAAAATAATGTGTGTGTTGAGCTGTCAGCTTCCCAGGCCTGCTAGGTTCTCTCCTTTAAACCACTTCACCTATCAAGACATAGCTTCCCTCTCTAGAGGAGGCTCTGTGTGGACTTGCTGGGTTTGTGTGTTACCTGTCTTACAGAGTTACGCCCTCGAAACATATTTTTAAAGAGCCAGTCCTTAAATGGATTTTGGCCATTTTTCTTTTCTCTTTTCTTCCTTTAGTTAAAAATAAAACAACTATCTACACTGAAGGTATTGAGAGAAACTCTATTCAGATGTTACAAGTAAAAGACAACATTTTTAAAAGGCATGTTCTTAAATAAAGAATTGTATACTTTTTGTATTTATAACCTGGTAAGACATTGTATCTGGAAAAAAGATTATAAAAATATAGTTGGAAGGAGATTCACTCATAAAACCTTTACACCTGATTGGTTTGCTTTGCTCTTGTACCTGTAGTGCTGTATCCATTTTTTATTTTTAATCTTTCCAGAAAAGTCAGATTTTACTTCTCATAAGTCCACAAATGTCCTTTTAGTTCATGTATTTTTTTTTGTATTCAGAGCTTTTGGGCCCAACTAAAGTGAAGCTGGAGAAAGGCCACAAAGCAAAAAAGTGTCCTTAATTTTACATAAGAGTAAAAAGCATGGTAGCAAGAAAATGTGCCGTGGAACATGGCCCTTGTTAATTGTTAACTCTTTGAGTCAGACCTGGCTCCTTGAACAAACCTAACCGAGGTGGGGTGGGTCTTCCCTCCCCTGCAGAGCCAGGCCTATGAACTAAGCTGAGTGAAGGCTGGAGGCAGCTCTTCCCCAGACTTACAGAGTGGACTCCCAGCAGGAGGGCTTTCACTGTCCCTTCAAACAGGAAGGGAAGGAATCATGTTACTTCAACTGCTATTTTCACATAAAGCGGGCACAGAGGGGACTGGTTCTGTAAATGTCTTTCAGATCATAGGGTAGCTGACCTGGCTTTCTCAGCTGTTATTTTGCTTGTTTAACTGACCCGTTGTCTGAACAGGTGTGTGGGGCAGCACAGGATTGCTCTAGATAGCTGGCATAACTTTCTTTTCCGGGCAGGAAGTGGACTACAACATGGCTTGTCCAGGAAGATTCTGGGGTCTGAGCCCCTGAAGGGGGAAATAATGCTAAAACCTGAGTTTTCTTTATAGAAGGCCAAACTTATTTTTTTGAAAAGGTGAGTGGGCCTATCATAGTCATACTGTATATTGGAAATGGTATTACCTTTATATTTTCTGGGTAACAAGTTTGGTTTCTTTCGTTTTCCATATATAAATTGGGTAATGGAGATTTACATTAAAAAAATGAACAGCATGATAAGTGAAATAAGTAGGTGCAAAAGGACAAATATTGTAAGATTGATCTGAGGTCCCGGGAATAGTCCAATTTATAAAGCCATTAAGTAGATTAGAGGTTACCAAGGATTGGGAATAGGGAATAGGAAGATGTGAGGAGTTGTTGTTTCATTGGTGTGGGGATGATAAAAAGTTCTGGAGATGGACTGGTGGTAGTGACACCTCTATGCTGATTGCCCCTGAACTCTGCGCTTACAAATGGTTAAAATAGTAAACTTTATCTTATGTATATTTTACCACATTTTTAAAAAATCAGCTATTATAAATATTGTTCAAAGACATTTTTATACTGAGAAATACCAAAAGAAATCTGTAAAGTTTTGGTCTAATAACTTGGACATTATTTTGATCAAGACATAGTATTTTGTTATTGTTTTAAAGTGAACTGAGCATTTAGACAGTATTTTTTACTGTGTGAAAGAGTTTCTACATCCTGTGTGTTAAGTGGTCTTGAATTTCTAGTTAACAGATGCCTTTTATATCTTTTATATTTTTATGTGCTTTACGTTTTAACTAACAATTCTAAAAATAATTGTCAATTTGATGTCAGTACTAAAAACTTTACCTCATCAGACTGGCTAGTAAAATAACCAGCATATCCAGCATATTAAATTCAACAATTACTTTGGATTCTTTGTTGGAAGACAGATTGTCTCCTGGTTGCTAGCAGTTGATGAAACATTCGGTGGAAGGGCAGATTTTTGCACCCACATACTTAACTAGATATGTTTAAATCATCTAACTTCATAGTCCATATCCAGAGATTATTAACACTTAACAATTATATTATTTTCTACAGTTTTACTCCTTAAAGCAATTTTTAGAATAAAATTATATTTTCATAAATTTGAGTTTAGAATAAAATTTTTATGAGACTCAGTTTAGGCAGACTGGACTCAATTTCACGTCCTGCTTCCCCTGATGATTTTATTTCACCGGTTTTGGGAGCATGGCGGGTGAGCTTTCTGTTGGCGATCCACATCTCCATTCTTCCTCTCTCCCCAGAGAAGGAAGGCTGTTTGCAGTCTAGGATCAAATAATTTAATTTGAATTTGTAGTCAAAACATCTTTGAACATGACAGAAAATCTTTTAATAAAAACTAAAGCCCAATCAAACATTAAAATTAAAACGAAGCAAAAAGGCTAATAATCTATTTAGAGTAGCATTCTCCCCTTTGTACATTTTTTTTTTTTGTTTCATTTATAATTTTAAAGAGAAGACAACTTTGAGGCCCAGACTATAAATATATAAATATGCTATTCTATATTGTATCCCAATTCTTTTAACTCTTTTTTTTTAATGTACTTTTTATTAGCACCTAAGGATGTTGATAATTTTTTAAATGCCAGCACTCTAAAGAGGCTTGCTTATTCTCTCTCTTTGGGACGTAGCTCTTGAGTAAAAGAGTTGAAGTCAAAATTGGGTTCCCTGCACTAAATGAGGCTCCCTGAATAAAAGTGTCTTGGCTAATGTCCTTTTTTATGATTTATTTTAGCAGTAGCACTATGCCTCCCCCAAATGTTTACAGTACACTGTTTGGGTAGAAAGTTCATGCCTCTGAGCATCCTTCGCCCCTGGTTGGTTTACAGAGTGGTGAGGTAGTTTGAATAAGTGTCTAGAGTACAAAGGTTATGAACTACTTGTAACAACTTCTAGAATAAAAGCCCTTCTGGGGTTTCACTGCTCTGCATGATCGTTGGGTCTCTTTTTTTTCATGGAGACTAAATTCTTGGATCATAGGTCATTTGCTTCCAGCATCAGTCTGCCTACTGCTTGGCGAAGTGGCCGACCCGAGATTGATGGTGTCTTGAGATAGCTGTCATTATTTGATGGTAGCAGACAAATAGAAAACAAGATCATCTCAAAAAAATGTTTTACACATTTATATATACATATAAAGAAAACTGACGGGAGACCAACTCAGATATTGTACAGAAGGGTTCTTAAATGCTTTCTTTTTTTAGATTTTATTTATTGATTTTTGGAGAAAGGGGAGAGGGAGAGTGAGGAAGAGGGGAGAGAAGCAGGAAGCATCTACTCAGAGTAGTTGCTTCCTGTATGTGCCCTGACTGGGCAAGCCCAGGGTTTTGAACCAGCAACCTCAGTATTCTAGGTCAACACTTTATCCACTGAACCACCACAGGTCAGGCTTAAGTGCTTTCTTGACTTTAAGTAAATGATTTGCCTCTTATTCTTCTTAAACTCTTTTGTGTGTGTGCTTGGTTATATATTATAAGAATCAGATTGCTACTTGCTCCCATCTATCTATCTGTCTCTCACTTAAAACTAATTCAGAACTGTGTGGTTGTTTGTGTATGTTTTAGAGGGGGAAGTCTTTGGTGGTATTGGATTTCTTTCAAGATTTTTATTTCAAGAATATATCAAATATTTGATAGATAATAAGTATGCATAGCTTTCCAACTAAAATAATAAATTCTATGTATTTTCTTTTGTGCTTTTCAAACTAATATACTATGTGAAAGACTTGGACATTTCAACCTAAGAAGATCAGTGTCAGATTAATGTGTAAATTTAAGAAGATAAGGACTCTGTGCATTTTAACCCCTGCAGGTAGAACTAAAAATAGCGACATGCAGCTTAATTATTTTAGGTGATTATAATGAATCATAGTTGTATTTTCTAAGGAGAAAGGGGAAAGAAGCTTAATTAAATGCTTTTCAAACTTTTCTCTGCTGCAAAATGATATACATTTCTTTTATTTTTATGGGACTAGTAATATGTGTTCCTTTATAGCAAAAACATACTCTCTACTATTCCTTTGACAGAAGGGACATTTACTTTGAATTTATAGTGAGGATGGGGTTTTGAAATTTCCACACACAACGTTTTTAAGCAAGGCATCACTACCATGAATGCTGGCACTTGGTCTGTATCCTTGAAACAAAATATATTGAAATGGTCTATACCGTTACTGGATTTGGGGTTGGGATTTCATCAAGTAACTAGCACTCCTCAGTGTGGTCTGTACTGTATTATCAGAGCCAAGGAAGTGAACCATTTACACTAGGCCTGACTCTACCACAAGTTTCCCAGGAACTAATGATTTAAGACTCAGTTCACAACACTCAAACTGTTGACCCTCCCCTGAGTGTTGGTATCTTTGCAGAAAGAGCTGTTGTGATGGATGACTATTCCCACTCAGAGCTTCTTGGGTCAAAATTCCATGTTTAACAATCTAAAATCACTGCCAATTTGAACTTCCCTAGTCCTTTGGCTTGTAAGATATGGGGTTAGGGGCCTTAAATATATCTGATAATACCCTTTCCAGTTTGGTGAAACAAAATGAAGACTTTTAGAGAATATTTTGTTCTTTGATTTTGCCACATTTGTGTGAACAATATACTGTCATTATGGTGGGAGGACACATACTTGTCCTGCATTATTATATACATGAGATGTGTTATTAATCTGGTTGGGGACTACTAGCATGTGATTAACAAACTTGTTCACATAACTAGTTGTTTATACATTTCTTGTTTTATTTACTTGTTAGAACATTTTAAATGGAAAATGTTCATCATTTGAGTGTCTGAAGTCTTTTTTAAAATAAAAGAATGGAATACGCATCCCTTTGGAAATCTTGCAGATTAGATTATCAGCACAGCTCGTATTCCAGGGCCCTTGTATCTCCCTTAGTTGCCTAGATCTATTTGTTAAGTGTTGCAAGTGTTTGTTAATTAAACAATTCACAAGGTATTCTCAGCAGAACTTGTGAACACTTCACCAATTGAACAATTTATTGCTGCAGTTGAAAAAGTTAGTTGGTGTTTATTAACTAACTTTCTTGTTTCTGAAGAACCATGAACGCGGCTTCTGGTCCATCACTAGATTTTAAAGGATTCACCATCTTTACTGGCACTTTAGCAGCCAATGTGCCTGTCGTTATGTCAAAACACAGCAATCATTTTGCTGAATGTGCAAATCGGGGTTAAGTAATAAGACTCTTGTGACTGGGCAGCCAAATAAAATTAAAGCTCTGTGTATAGGGAGGGGATTAGGAGTTTCATTCTTAAGAACAAACATCAAATTTTTTACCCAAGAAAAAAAACACACATTGTTTCTGATATAACAGTAAAAACTGAGGTATTTAAGATTAAAAGAATACCCCTACAGGTTAAGAATTTCCATATCATAATTATTTTTTAAAATTTTTGTTTATTGATTTGAAAGAAAGAGAGACAGTGTGTCCTGACTGAGGATAGAGTCAGCAAACCCCTGTGCTGACTCCAACCAACCGAGCTATCCAGCCTGGTCAAATCATAATTCTTAACTGATAAAGCTATAAGGCAGTTTTATTTCATTAATTCCATCACCAACTCTTTTTTTGTTGTTACAGACTAGCAGGATTAGGGCATTGGCCTTCCCACTCGGAAGTCCAGTGCGAGTGAGCCCTCAGTGGTGACACAGAGGAAGCGCTGAGACTTTGGACTGGGACCCCCAGATCCCTAAGGGGATAAAGGCAGTTTCTGGTCTCCCCACCTTCCTGTCAACTCTCCTGTTGACTTAAACTAATGGGCCATTTAAAAAATGCAGTTAGTAGAAATATTAATCTAAGTTTGATAAGAGTAGAAAAACTGTCTCACGAGATACCATATCTAATCCACTCCCATGTGTACAAACTTGCTTGGGCTTTAATCCCTCAGACCCATAAACCACACACAAGCAGCAAGTGAAGCTCCTGCAAAGGAAGTGGGTTTGAGTCTATGTGCCCTTTGTTGTGGTCAGTAAAGGAAACTACTTGTGCTTTTTAATTAGAAGGGTGGGCCCAGAGTTGTCTTAATTGCAATTTGAACTATAACATAAAGCTTTTAAAGAAGAATAATTATTTTAAAAATTCATTTACATTCTCTCCCTCATTCAATCCCTAGCACTTTCTCTGAATGACTTCTCATCGTACATATACTCATTATATACTTAACCCCTCCTCCAGAACCATATTCATTCAGCCTTCTCAGTTCTGAGTGTTTGAAGTTGCAACGCTGCTTGTTTGTTACTTATTTTGCAAAGGTGCCCAAAGTATGCATGGCCTTGGCTGGTGCAAATGCAGGGACACTGGGTGTGCCTTTTGTTTTTGAAATGGAGATTTCAAAAGTGAATCATAAAATATGAATTCAGCAGTGCAATGCATGTTTAGAATAGCCAGAAAGGGCTCATCAAAAATTGCAGACAGCTGCTTGTGCTAAGTAAGATTTATCCTTAGAACTAGACAAGGAAATTTGTACTTCCTGTTTTAATTAGAAGGGACTTTCACAACATAAGAATAAAAGGCATGGTTTGCCCCAAAGACACGCATCTGCTTTATATAAAAATAAATGCATTATAAGTGTGAGAAATTGCTTGAAGATGGCCATGATATTGAGAATATGCTGTGTATTTACTTTATAGTCATCTGAGGTTTTCTTTTCCAGTAAGGTTAAGAACCTCAAGAATTTTTATGAGTGGTTTAGAGAAAAGCATGTTCAAGCACTCTTGTTAATGTTATATGTGTACAGGAAGGTGAAAGAAGCTTTTTATTTCATACACCTGCAAATATATTCACATAAATGCAGCTTTTTCTTGTAGACCTTGAGAGGAGGTAGTGGTTCTTAATTTTTTATCACAGTTATTGGTTTGGAATGCAGACTATACTGATAGGAGTGTGTATGTATGTGTGTTCTGAATTTGTAGGCTGATTTACTGGTTTGTTGCACAATACTGATTTTTCTTTTCAATAAGACAACTTTATGTATATCTATACCAAATTTACTGTGTTTCAAAGGCAAACATATCAAAGAACCGTTTAAAATCATTTGGAGTGAAAGAATCCCTACCAGAATCATAAATCATCTTTTAAATATTACTAGATGTATAATCATTTGGTCTTTGGTTCTTGGTCTATATAAAATAAAGCTCAGTTTTCATTCCTACATGCATTTTACTCTAAGTTAATGCCTTAAACCAGGGGTCCCCAAACTTTTTACACAGGGGGCCAGTTCACTGTCCCTCAGACCGTTGGAGGGCCAGACTATAAAAAAAATATGAACAAATCCCTGTGCACACTGCACATATCTTATTTTAAAGTAAAAAAACAAAACGGGAACAAATACAATATTTAAAATAAAGAACGAGTAAATTTAAATCAACAAACTGACCAGTATTTCAATGGGAACTATGCTCCTCTCACTGACCACCAATGAAAGAGGTGCCCCTTCTGGAAGTGTGGTGGGGGCCTGATAAATGGCCTCAGGGGGCCGCATGTGGCCTGCGGGCCGTAGTTTGGGGACCCCTGCCTTAAACCTTAGGTAATTCATTTTTCTAAAATACACTAATATAGGTAAGGAAATAAGAAAAAGCATATTCTGAATTTTATAGTTAAACTATTACTGTTGAAAGTAGATAAAACACAATGCAATTAATTTATAGGCTTCCTCTTTTGCCCCATGCCAGTTCCTTTTATTTATTTATTTTTTAAGTTTCTTTTTTAAAAAATATTTATTGATTTTATGTTTTTTATTTATTCATTTTTATTAGAGAGAGAGGAAAGAGATAGAACAGAAGAAGGAGCAGGAAGCATCAACTCCCATATGTGCCTTGACCAGGCAAGCCCAGGGTTTCGAACCAGCAACCTCAGCATTCCAGGTCAATGCTTTACCCAGTGCACCACCACAGGTCAGGCCATGCCAGTTCCTTTTAACTTTCCCATTTGGCAAGAGCACCTCTTGGTTGTATAAATTTTCATTCTTGAAATACTTTCTTTTTCCTTCTTTTAGACCCTCCTTACATTACATACCAACCTGTACCAATAGTTGGCCAAAGTTCTTTTCAACTTAAGATGTTTCTTTTTTTAAATTAATCTTTTAATATATATTAATATATAATTAATCTTTTATATATATATAAATATATATATATTTAGACTTTATTCATTTTAGAGAGAGGAAAGAGGGAGAAAGAAGGTGGGAGGAGCAGGAAGTATCAACCCCCATATGTGCTAAGATGCTTCTTGTAACAGCCTCAGAGGATCTGGTTTTGCCTCCATTTGCCTCTACTTGAGCATTCTTACACAAGTACTAACATATTTTTCTAACTCTGTCTTCATAATGTCGGTATTCTTGTTCAAGACATCACTGTGCTCAATAATTACTCAAGAACCAAATTTAAATTTGGAGCATTTAAGTTCTCCATCTATTCATTCGATCATTTTCTCATCCAACACATATACTTTGACTACTTTCTGCAATGTACAAATCATTGTTCTAAATGCTAAGGATATTGTGGCAAAAAGACAAAAAAATAAATAAAACTAAGACATTCTGTAACCCCAATGGAGATTACATTCTAGTGGGAGATACAGATAAATCAACAAAGAAATTCATTATACAATTTTTGATAGATAGTTATGATGATTATGAAATTAAAACGGAGTAAGGGCATAGAGAATGAAGAGAAAGAGTACTGTTTTAAATGTAGAGAGATCTCTCTGGGGAGGTGGCATTTAAGTATAGGCTAAAATGAAATGAGTGATCCATGTAAGGTCTTGTGGGAGAATAGTACAGATTCAAAGGGAAGAATGATACTGTTTGTTAAAGAAACGGCACAGGCCCTGGCCGGTTGGTTCAGTGGTAGACTGTCGGCCTGGCCGGAGGAAGTCCCTGGTTCGATTCCCGGCCAGGGCACACAGGAGAAGCGCCCATCTGCTTCTCCACCCCTCCCCCTCTCCTTCCTCTCTGTCTCTCTCTTCCCCTCCTGCAGCCAAGTCTCCATTGGAGCAAAGATGGCCCTGGCACTGGGGATGGCTCCATGGCCTCTGCCTCAGGCGCTAGAGTGTCTCTGGTTGCAACAGAGCGCCGCCCCGAATGGGCAGAGCATTGCTCCCTGGTGGGCGTGCCGGGTGGATCCCGGTTGGGCGCATGCGGGAGTCTGTCTGACTGCCTCCCCATTTCCAGCTTCGGAAAAATACAAAAAAAAAAAAAAGAAAAAAGAAAGAAAAGAAACGGCACAAAAGATCAGTGAGGCTGGAGCCTGAAAACCCAGTGAGAAAGTGAAAGGAGATGAGATTCGAGAGATAGAACATGGACCATCTCATACGCTATGGTATTTTAGTTTCATTCTGAGGATCATGGAAAGGCCTTGGCATGTTTTATCATTGAAACTACATGATTCGATTTATTCTTTAACAATCTCTAAATGTTGGGTAAAGAAGAGACAGTAAAGGACAAGATGGGAAGGGGACCAGCTAGTAGACTCTTTCAACAGTCCAAGATTATAGAGTCTTGAGCAAGGGTAGTGCTGGTAGAGAAGGGGACATATGGTTAGAGGATTTGGGATGTAGAACCATTAAGACTTGCTGATGGATTGAATGTGGGGGAAGGAGATAGAGAGAATTGGGCAGTCATAAATAATTGATGACTCCTAAGTCTGATCTTGATGAATTAAAGAACCATTCACTGAGACTGGTAGACAGGAAGAAGAGTAATTTTGGGAGAAGAAGATCAATTCCATTTGGATTGTTAAGAAGAACATGTCCTCCTTGGCCAGATAGCTCAGTTGGTTAGAGCATTGTTCTAATATACAAAGGTTGCAGGTTTGACCCCTGGTCAGGGCACATACAGGAACAAATTGATGTTTCCATCTCTCTCTCTTTCTCCCTTCCTCTCTCTCAAAAATCAATTAAAAAATTTTTTTAAAGATGAACATATCTATTAAATGTCCAAATAAAGATGTTAGGTAGGGAGCTGGTTATAGACTCTAGTGTTCAGGGATGTGTTCCTGGCTGGAGATCTAAAATAGGGAGTTGGCCTGACCTGTGGTGGCGCAGTGGATAAAGCATCGACCTGGACCACTGAGGTTGCCTGTTCAAAACCGTGGGCTTGCCTGGTCAAGGCACATATAGGAGTTGATGCTTCCTGCTCCTCCCCCTTCTCTCTCCACTCTAAAATGAATAAATAAAGTATTTAAAAAATAATAAAATAGGGAGTTGTTAGCACTTAAATAATTATATAAACTGAAGCATTGGATGCTACAGCAGAGCCCCAGGACACCCCATCTTTTTAAGAAGAAAGATGAAGATCCAATTAAGGAGACTAAAAGCAGTGGCTAGTGAGATAAGAGAAAAATAGGAGTGTCATGCTCAGAAGTCAAACAAAGAATTTTATCAGGAAAACATGATTGTGTGAAGTGCTGCTCAGATGTAAACAAGATGAGAACAGAGAATTGCCCATTCATTTGGCAAGATGGACGTCATTGCTGACCATGTGACTTTAGTGCAACTGTGGGAATGAAAACTCGATTGCAGTGGATTAGAGAGAGATTAGAATGAAAGAACATAAAACCTGAAGACACAGACAGCTCTTCTGAGTACTGGGGAATAGGGGAAATATGACCGAAGAGGGACCATGTAATTAAAAATTATATACAAGGGAGCATAGATTATAGACGCAAAGTTGGGTGATAAGGGAAGTCAGGACAAGAGATAAAAATCGGAGGGTGAAAAAGTAGGGCAACTGGTCACTGGACTGGAAGATCTGATGTGACTTGGGGAATTTTTGTTAGCAGGATGATAAAACCAATGTGCTGGGAAGACTGTAGAGGAGGAGGTGAAGATAGAGGCTTGGAAGAAGTATGCTTTATTGTGCTTCAAGGCATGATGCCACTAAGTGCACCAGGAGTGCGAGTGAAAGGGGAGAAGAGACCAGGTAGTGTCCGAGGCAACTAGAAGGAACAGTCATGAGGAAGACAGTGACGCAAGTGGAACAGCCTTCATTCAATAAGAGGCTTAGGCCAGGAGGTCTGTAGGTGGCAATAATTATAGAGGTGCAGGAGGTGCCTGATGTCATGTACTTCAAAAGCATTGGCACTGGGGTGGGGACAAATGATCTCATATCAGTCACAAGAGGCAAGAAGAACCTCAGCCCCAATGTGATACCCCCATCCCTTTTTTTTGGTTTAGCCAATGTCCCCAGATGTCTAGTAAGGAGGCTGGGTTGCTCTCTTGTTTTGTGTTTATTCAGGCTATAAGTAATATGGGATACCTGACTGTCTGAGAACCTCAAACCTAATACCTGAGGAAAAATACATGTTTTCTAACTTTATCAGGGAAAAAAGGAGTAAATATGAAATCTTGGGGTGCCTCATGGTATTATGGGAAATAGAGTAAACTCAACTTAAGATAGAAAGGGCATTAAGTATCTCATATTTGTATCAGACTTTTCCTTATACATAGCCATTTCATATCCATAATATTATTTGGTTGTTGCAAGAGTTCTGAAATGTAAGTATGGTTCAGGGGTCTCAAACTCAACTCAGCATGTGGGCCGCAGAGCAAGATCACAGCCATTCGGCGGGCCGCACTAGGTCTACAAAAGGCAACTGTTACACAACACTTTTCTTGAACTTCGTGGATTAGTCTGCGGGCCGCACAAAATTGTTCGGCGGGCCGCATGCGGCCCGTGGGCCGCGAGTTTGAGACCCCTGGTATAAATCGTTGTCTCTTCTCTCTCTCTCTCTTTGTATGGTGAAATCAGTTGCAGATGTTATTATTACTGTCTCAGTGGTAATATGAATAGCTATTAGCTATAAATACTGGTAAATTGTTACGAGATGGAAGGATAAAGCAAGAAGGCAAACTGAATGTAGTGGTTGGTAATGATTCTTAAGGAAGGAAGAGGTAGAAATAATTTTGTATTTGTTGCTATAGATCTGCAGTCTTCAAAATTCTCATTGCACATTCAGAAAAACCATTTTGACCATGGACCTCTATATTTCAATTTTAAGCACCAATTAAGCAGAAACGTTTATGTAGAATATTTTTATCTTCTCCTGTGTCAGTCTGTTACTTGTTCTCGCTAAGTAATAGGAAGTTGATGCCTTTTTATATTTTTTAACAAGTGAGCGCAGAATCACTGAATTTTTTTTTGAAAGATTTTGTAGTTAGGTGAAAGTATTCTGTTCTCTAGTGAGTGGATATGACAACTTTTAAAATAGTTAACATGCTTAGCACTTACTTGGTATCAAAATGACATGATCCTAGAGCAATTACTAAATATCAGATCCCGCCTGACCTGCGGTGGCACAGTGGGTAAAAGCGTCGACCTGGAACACTGAGGTCGCCATTTCAAAACCCCGGGCTTTCTTGGTCAAGGCACATATGGGAGTTGATGCTTTCTGCTCCTCCCTTCTGTCTCTCTCTGTCTCCTCTGTCTAAAATGAATAAATAAAATCTAAAACTAAATATCAGATCCCAAAGTATTCCTGCTGAAATATGACTTTAAAAAAAGGAGGGGACTACTTTTCTCACTCATTGTTAAAGTATTACCTTTATATTGAAAGGATAAATTACATGTGTGTATATACATTTTAAATCTTCTTGGGAGTCCTGATCATAAAAAGGATTAAGTACTATTTGTCTGTGAGAGAAGAACATGTAACTCATCTCTAAGTTTGCAGCCCTTTTAAGTGTTTTGCCACGAGCACTTTGTGTGAACAAAGCAGAAATGCTTTATCCTCATCTCATTATCAGGAATATTTAAGATTCTACTATATTTTAAAATTCTAATTTTAAGACAATTAGTAACATCATGACATACTTAGTACTTTGTGCATTTGGGGGCTCTAACCTATTTGGTGCACTCGTTTGCTTCTGCAATGAAAGAATATAATATTACCTTGGAATAAATGAATAAGTGAATAACTGAATGAACCTGAATTGTCTGCCTATCTATCATCTATCTATCTATCTATCTATCTATCTATCTATCTATCTATCTATCTATCTATCATCTATCTATCTATCATCTATCTATCTATCATCAATCTGTATGTATGTATCTATATTATTTAAAGATTCTACTTCAAGTACAACTCCAATGATTCTACTTGTGTTTTTTCATAAAGCCTTGTAGTTTTTCAAAATTAAAGAATATATTTACTATGGAGAATGTGTGTGTATGTGCTTTTTCATTTAGTGCGGAACTTAGCAAATATCATCTGGTGAGATGTTAGAAACATCTGTTCTTTACTCGAACTGTATGATTTGCTTATGTAATTTACTCTAATGTTTGTCTCATTAGAATTTCATCCATGTGTCTACACATTCTCAGAAAGCATTATCTGCAAAGAATCATTTCAGTGACTATATTGTATTTGTGTGTTACTCCAGCCATTTCACTCACCAGTTAGTCTGGTTCTGAATCTTGAGGTTCCTAGGCTGTTTGGTTTGGTCTGTCCAGTTACATTATTTGAAATGCAATGGTGCCCAAAAGTTGTGGTTTGGCAGGAAGTCTTTTACTGATTTTTCTTTCTCTGTACATTTTTACCAATTAGTCTGCTTCTGAATCTTGAGGTTCCTAGGCTGTTTGGTTTGGTCTGTCCAGTTACATTATTTGAAATGCAATGGTGCCCAATAGTTGTGGTTTGGCAGAGAATCTTTTCTAATTTTTCTTTCTCTGTACATTTTTAAAAAGGCTCTTAATATGTCTGTCTTGCTTCTCTCAATGCATCTCCCTTTATTACCCTAACACATGATATTGGAAAAATTCCAAGATAAAAGCCCAGGAGGTAAATTCAGAGATTCTTTCTCTGTTGATAAGAAGATGAGGGTCAGCAGAAGTGTGAAACAGAGTTCTGGACAAAGGATTTTAATAGACAGAGCTTTGAAAATCTGGGGGACTTTCTGGGTCTGGTTGTAAAAGGTGATGGTGGTCTGGTGACTTCTGCTTTGATTCAGGTTTTGTATTTTCCCTATTGTTGGAACCAAATGTTGAGATCCTGAGGTTATTTCTGGTTATGACATAGATATTTGTTTAAAATTTTTACCTTGTTCAAGCCTTGGACATCATACTTGGGTTACTAGAAATATTTGAATCAGATCTCTCCCTTTCTGCTCTCAAAAAATAAGCCACAGATATTTGATAAAAGAGCATTTCCTACAGTGTGTAGAATGTTTTCACCTCCATGCAAAATAAATAAGTGCACATGAGAGTCCCCACCCTTCCTCACACATACCTCAGAGTGTCACGAAACACACTCCCATACTAAAAACTCCGAAAAGTCCTGCAGGTTTTTTTCTTCTGATAAAACATACATTAAGTAAAATGTGTTATGGTAGTTGCTACAAAAAAAAAATGTTCCCTGCCCTGCGCCCTGTCCCATTGCTCTATGTAGTATTGCCTTAAGAAACCTTTCCAGGGCCCTGGATGGGTAGCTCAGTTGGTTAGTGTTGTCCCGCATGCCCTGGTCTGGGTACAAACAAGAATCAACTAATGACAGCATGAATAAGTGAAACAACAAATCGATGTTTTTCTCTCTCTGTCTGTCTCTCTACATCCCTCTCTCTCTAAAAATCAGTAAGTAGAAAAATAAAACTTTCCAGAACCAGCTGTCTGTCTTCCGCCTGGAATTTATTTCTTCCCTCTTGACTGCCCTTCCTTACAGACAACCTTTCCCAGAGCTGGTTCATTGTCCTGATTTCATCCGTTTTTATCTGATGCTTTGACGTGTCCCTGCCAGAAGTCTCCTGCCCAGAAGGGACTGTAGGTCACTGTTGTCCAGAGAGATTATCTTTCATTCTTCTTCACTACCCCTCTGCTCCACTACTCTTTTACTATTTTTTTCCATTTACGTACTTTCCCATGGAAAAAGCAATTCTTGCTGCAGTGTCCTCGCAATTCCATGGGCATCCTTTAGCCCCACACCCATCACCACTTTAGCTCTACCATCGTATTATGGGCCAGGAGAGAGAGAAAGGCATAAGGCACTTTCTTGTTCCACCTCCTGGTCTCTACCTATATTAGCTTCAATTGTGTACCCTGAACTACTTCCATCTTTTAGTCTCGATATTATTCTTACATTCTTAATACAATCCTTTTTCCCTCCTTCCCCCATTGGTCTTGAGGTTGACAGATTTCTAAGATGACCCTAGTATTCCTGCCTCCTTGTGTCTCTGTCCTCTTGAGTGTGGGCTGGACATAGTGAGTTGATTCTAACCAATAAGGTATAGCAAAGGTGATGAGATACTACTTCCATGATGAGTTTACAAAGGAGTGTGACTTCCATCTTGCTAGCAGACTCTCTCTTTTGCCCTCACGGCTTGCACCCTTTGAAATGGAAGCTGCCATATATATATTTTTTTATTTTTAAGACTATTCATTTTAGAGAGGAAAGAGAGAGATAGAGATAGATAGAAAGAGAGAGAGAAAGGAAGAAGGAGGGAAGAGCAGGAAGCATCAACTCCCATATGTGCCTTGACCAGGCATACCCAGGGTTTTGAACTGGCAACTTCAGCATTCCAAGTCTACGCTTTATCCACTGCACCACCACAGGTCAGGCTAGAAGGTGCCATATTGAAGAGGCCCATATGAGAAGTAACTGAGGGCAGCTTCTGGCCAAAATTCAGTGAAGAAATGAGGCCCTTAGTTTATCAGCCAGTAAGGCACTACATCCTGTCAATGACCACATAAACTTGGAATCAAATCATTGCTCAGCTGAGCCTTGAAATGACTATACCATAAGCAACATCTTGGCTGAGAGACCGTGGAGCCAAGAACCCAACTAAATCATACCCAGATTCCTGACCTGCAGAAACTGTGAGATAAGTGTGTGTGTTTTAAGCTGCTAAGTTTTGTGGCAGTGTGTTAGGCAGCAGTAGATAACTAGAATACTACTTTAAGACTGGGAGGCCAGAGGAGACCATCAGTGTTAAGTATTTACACAGTACCTGGCATATAGAAAGTGCCTATCAAAATTAGCTGGATTGTTCTCACCATTATTGCATTATCATAACTGCTGTATTTCCTAAACACTAGGAAGGACCCAGGACTATCAACTGAAGTGTCTGTATTATGAGTTTGGTCCCAAGAATAGGTAAATGGTAAGGCCCCAGAGTAACTATTAAGTATTAGAGAAAAGAGGGGTAGAACTCTCCATGAGAACCACCCACTCATGGGGTTGGTTCTTTGTTTTAGACTAAAACTGGGGGATGAATCAGACTGGGCATTAGAAGAGGTCAGGCCTACAGTCTGTGATCACATGAATACCTGAGCAGTCTCCGCTTTCCCTCCTCCAGCTCTGATTTCTCCTCTACTGCCAGAACCCTTTCAGGAGGCGCCTGTCATTCCAGAGCAGTGTATTGCCAGGTGGCTGTGGGTTTCTTGTCAGCTTTGGTGAGAAATTGGGTGGAAAAGAGCAAGGTCCAGGAGGTGGCAGGAGGATGAGAGGACTTAGTTACTTTGCATACAATTTATATAACATAAAGAGCAAGTTTCTGGGCTATGAGTGTTTGAGGAGTTCATCTGGGGCGAGTTAAGACATCAAGGAGAAAGTATAGGAGAATCTGTAGCATGTGGAGAGAGAAAATGAGAAAGAAGAAAAAAAATCAGTATAAAACCAAAGTATTGGCCCTGGCTGGTGGCTTAGCTGATAGAGCAGTGGCTCAGCTATGGAAGACCTGGGTTTGATCCCTGGTCAGGGCACACAAGAGAAGTGACCATCTACTTCCCTTCCCCTCCTTCTCTCCCTATCTGCCTCTTCCTCTCTTGCAGCCAGTGGCTAGACTGGTTCAGCATTGGCCCAAGGCCCTGGGGATAGTTCTGTTGGTCCAAGCATCAGCCTCAGATGCTAAAAATAGCTTGGTATTTGAGCATTGGGTCCAGACGGGGTTGCTGGGTGGATCCTGGTCAGGGCACATGTGAGAGTCTGCCTCACTATCTCCCCTCCTCTCACCTAAAATAAAAAAAGAAAAAAGAAAACCAAGATGAAGTATTGCTGGCAACCATGTGTCTCTTTCATGATGATCAAGACATACTAGTGAAGGATTAACATGGAAGTTATTTTTGCATGTTTATGTTTATTATTATTAAATATATAAAATGTTAAATGATTGCAAGTTTATTTTCATTGTGACTCTGCTTTAGTCCAAACCACGTGCATCACTGCACTATGAGCACGATTCCTCTTTGATGCCTCAGAGATGACCAAGGATAACTAAAACCAGAAACTCATAGGTTTTAAGAACCCTATTTCTAATGGTTTGCCTGTTATTTGTGTTGTGGCAAGCCCTCTTTTTCCACAATCACTAACAGTGAATACATCTTGAAAAGAAAAAGAAAAGTAGAGGTGTGCTTGCTGTAGTGCTGGTGTAACAGCACAAACACTGAGAGAGAGCATCCTGGTTTTCATCAACTCTCGAAAGGTAGAAACCCAAACAGAAGAGCAGTTGTGATGACAGAAGAGAAAAGCAGACCAAATCCTCAAACTGGGGAAAAATTAAAAGAATCCAATAAAGAGCCAAATGCCAAAAAATATGTATATCATCCTAGAGAGTCAGTTTCAAGAGACCTTCGGCTGGACGTCCTTACGCTCTGCCCTGTCTCCTGTGTCTGACTTCACTCCCAGGCCAACTGTCCTGTCTTTGTACACCTTACCACTTAGTGGGAAGTAAGGGGTCAATAAGACTGACTCCACTGAAAGGTGGAGAAACTGCAAGAGAGAGACTGATGATTCACCTGAGTTTGTAAGGACTGCACAGGACTGATGAGAAGGTGGATACTTTGCGTGGAGTATGCACACAAGACCTACTTTCTATGGAGCAGCATTCTGGGACCCAGTGGAAGCCAAGCCAAAGTCCTATCATCCCAGTCCCCATCCCCTCCACAGGAGATCCACCTAAAAAGCCTTTTAAATCAGTTTATTTATTATCTTTTTTTTTTTTTAAGTTCACCAATCAGCAAAAGTGCCTGACTGGCAGTAGGCAGTAACATGTGACAGTAGCTCGCCCCCACCCCCACCCCGTGCCTTATCCACAATTTCACTTCCCATGGTTTAAGTTACCCATAGTCAACTGCGGTCCAAAACTATTAACTAAAATTTCCAGAAATAAACAATTTCATAAGTTTTACACTGTATGCTGCCATTCTGAATAGTGTGATGAAGTCTTATGCTGGCCCAGTCCATCCAGCCCAGGACATGAATCATTGCTTCGTTTGAAGTATCCACATTGTATGTTACCGACTGCTCTCATGTAGTAGCCGTCTCAATTACCAGGTCAGTTGTCAGACAGAGAGAAAGACCACATTCACATAACTTTTATTATAATATATTGTTACATTTTTTCTTTCCTTGTTAGTTATTGTTGTTACTCTTACTGTACCTCATTTGTAAGTTAAACTTTATCATAGATAAAGTATATATAGGAAAAAGCATAGTATAAACAGGGTTCAGTACTATTGGCAATTTCAGGCATCCAAGTGGGGTGTTGGAATGGATTTCCCATTGATAAGGGAGGACTAATGTATTTGGTTGACAGCCAAACTATATTGCTCACAAAAATTAGAGGATATCTTCTCGCTTCATATTCATTTTGAAATATCCCCTACCTTTTCTTGTGAGCAGTTTATCTTAAAACTATCAACACCCTGCTCCTTTGAGCACGACTGACCCTGAGTGCTGCTCTGAACACTCAGCACTCTCCTGCCTTCCACAATGGGTATCCCTTGAAACATCACCTTCCTTTCAGATTCTCCATGCAATACCTAAGTGCCTTGCAACTTATAACAGCCCTCTGCACTCCAGTCTCTGTTTACTGCATACACAGGCCAGTACCCTTCTCTTAAAAATAGGAAAATGTATTGCTGAGGGTGAGAGGTTGATGGCGACTTTAGAAGGAACCTAATGGGATATAGAACCTGTTGCATCGGAAGGTGATGGGGCCAAGAACTGAGGCAAAATGGCCAGATTTCAGAAAGTCACTTTGTTTTAGGAAGCGAGGCTTTGTGGGATGTAGGGAAATTGAGCAAATACAAAGCAATGTCACCCCAGTCAGACTTTATAATGGCGATGACTGAACGATTTCTGTTAGTCTTTCACACAGGCGGGCACACTGAGCACTAGCCACTTCCACCTACTTTCCTTCTCGTTTCTATTGCTTCTGAACCTTTTCCCCAACCTCTCTTGTTCCCTTCCTCACTGAGATTGCAATGAAGGCATTTCTAGAGGACATAGAGCTTCTCAGAAATGTGTGGCATGGTGACGTAAGAGATAGCAGACCAGCTCTTTTTTTTTTTTTTTTTTTTACAGAGGCAGAGATAGACAGGGACAGACAGACAGGAATAGAGAGAGATGAGAAGCATCAATCATTAGTTTTTCGTTGCGCGTTGCGACTTCTTAGTTGTTCATCGATTGCTTTCTCATATGTGCCTTGACCGCGGGCCTTCAGCAGACCAAGTAACCCCTCGCTGGAGCCAGCAACCTTGGGTCCAAGCTGGTGAGCTTTTTGCTCAAGCCAGATGAGCCCACACTCAAGCTGGCGACCTCGGGGTCTCGAACCTGGGTCCTTCCGCATCCCAGTCCAACGCTCTATCCACTGCGCCACGACCTGGTCAGGCGCAGACCAGCTCTTAAGTCTCACACTCACCCAGGAATGAACCCAGCAACTCACTAGAATAAAGACCAGAACTGGGAGAGGCCTGTAAAGCACTTGCCTAATGTACAACATTTAATGAGATTCAGAAAAAAACTACCCCAAAAAACAAACAAAGAAAACCCTAAGTAATCAAGATAAACCATGTTTTCTAACAGTGATTTTAAAAAACTAAATTGGCAAACTGTGGCTCACGGAATATCTTCCTGTTTCTGTAAATAAAATTTTGGTGATGAAATCTAGTCATGTTTGTAAACCAAACAAGAAGATAAATTTTGTTCTAAAGAGAGATCAGCTTCCAATTTAATCCACAAAGAAGCCAGAAGAGACTTAATTTCTTTGTGGATCCTTGGAAAACTGAAAAGAGACCGTACTTCTGTAGCTACTGTGGATCAGAGCAGAAGCCGCAAGCCAGGACAGAATTTCACTGCCTGAGTTTCAATGAGTTGTCATGATAGCTAATGATTTGTAAATATGAAATGGGTCCTGTGTCCCACCTCATAAAATTCCCTTTAATATTGATTTTCTACTTCCCATCTGCCCTAATATCTAATACTCTTAAATAACTTAAATGATAGCAAAATTATATGTTCCTCAAAGATTTGATAGAACTCACTCACAAAACTACAAGGTTCAAGATCCTTTTTTCCCCTCACTTTTTTGTAGCTAGTAATTTTTTATTGAATCCATGTGTAGGACGGTAGAGACAGAGATAAGTAGTATTTAGGCCCTGGCCGGTTGGCTCAGCGGTAGAGCGTCGGCCTGGCGTACGGGGGAACCCGGGTTCAATTCCCGGCCAGGGCACACAGGAGAAGCGCCCATTTGCTTCTCCACCCCTCCCCCTCTCCTTCCTCTCTGTCTCTCTCTTCCCCTCCCGCAGCCAAGGCTCCATTGGAGCAAAGATGGCCCAGGCGCTGGGGATGGCTCCTTGGCCTCTGCCCCAGGCGCTAGAGTGGCTCTGCTCTCGGCAGAGCATCACCCCTGGTGGGCATGCCGGGTGGATCCCGGTCGGGCGCATGCGGGAGTCTGTCTGTCTCTCCCGGTTTCCAGCTTCAGAAAAATACAAAAAAAAAAAAAAAAAAAAAGATAAGTAGTTTTTATGCAATGCCTAGAAATGAACACAACTTTCCATTGCTCACCTGTCGGTGTAGGAAGTTCAAGCGGAGTTTGGGTTTCATGGTCACTACCGTTACCTTCAGTACACTACTGGTTTAAAATTTCTCACATGTACACTGGTGCTGGAGGTGAGGGTTGGGCTGCTGGAGGGTTTGTTCTCAGTGTTTCTTCTCGACTCTCAACTTGAGACCTTCACTGTGTGCAGGAAAACCGTCTTCACACTTGTTCATTTCTTCCGTAGTAGACTGTTGTTGCTTGTTATTGGTGCTTGTACCTGGGTAGTGGGGTCAGGAGGATTCTCTGTTATTCTGGGCCACCTTCGTGTTAGGCAGACCCTATGGTCTTCCGGGTCGTAGAGGTGGGGGCTTTCTCTGAGGTCCTACCTTTTCTCCAGTGACCTCTAATGATCTGGCCTTAGATGATTTCTAGACCCTTCCCTAAAGCAGAGGACTTTTTTTTTCTTTTCATTTATCCAAGCCACATGGGTTTTTTTCCTCTGCTCTGTGGGAGAGAGGGTTTGCTGCCTTTCTCTTTCCCGCCTGCAGCTCAACAGCATCCTGGCGGGGTTTTGACTTCTATGTAGCAGTGTTGCGAAGGTCCACGGGGAAGAGCCTAGAAGTGGGTGCAAACCACCCTCGGGTCTGCCCCTCCCAGTGCTCTGACTCTCCATTTAGCCCACATTTGGCATTAACAATTCAAGACAATTTTTTGCTGAATTCTTTTTACCAGTTTGTTTGAGACTCTGTGTCTCTTTTCCTTCCGTCTCTTCTTTCTGAGCTCTGCCAGAAGTGAACCAGGGCGTACCATATTTCTCCATGTATAAGACACTCCCATCTATTAGGTGCACCTTAATTTTGGGGCCCGAAATTTAAAAAAAAATGTATTACATAAAGTTATTGATTCAAGTTTTATTCATCATAAAATTCATACAACTCTTCATCACTATCAAAACTCCCCTCCATTAGCTTGTCCTCATCTGTGTTTGATGACGAGTCACTGTCTTCAACAATCAGCACAAAAACAAGTGCGGAAAAAGCAGAAAGTGCAAGTAAAAAAATCTACAACCACTGTATAAGACACATCCAGTGTTTATACCCCAAACTTTTTTTAAAAGGCGCGTCTTATACATGGGGAAATACGGTATGTCCCAGCTTCCCTGGGAGGCTCCTGTCTTTCCATAGGTTTCAGGCTATTTGCTCTCCTTGTAACCTCAGCTATCTAAGGGGTTTAAGAAACATTATGGTTTTGTAGATTAGCAGACATTTTCTTGTTGTTAGAGTGAGAACAAACGTTCCCAAGCAGAAGCAGAACATCCCTGGCACCATTTTTCTTAAAAGGATAATTTTCATTACTTTTTCAAAATTTTCTAAGGATTAACTCAAGGTTATTTCTTTTCCTTGAATCAATTTTTATAATTTATAGTTTCCTAGAAAACGTTCCATTTATTTACTTACCAGTTTTATTGGTTTAACTGTAGATAGTTAGATAAATACTATTCTTCAGCCTTATTAAGTAAAATCTATTCACAGATCTTACACTCTACCAATCTTGGTTGGAGAAATACACAAAAGAGCTAACTTCCAGTTTGCACTTTGCTTTTTACACTTTTAAATTCCTGTACCTCTGGACCTTAAGCAATTACAAATGACCCGGGGCCATTGTACTGTCACAGCACCACTCTCCTAAGCAAAAGGCATGAAAAACAGGCTGTCTGGATGTCTCCGCATCAGTGCTTGGCTCAACTCCAGGACACATTTCCTAATTCTATTTATCAGGAGCAGAGAGCTGTGAGCAACTGTTGCACTTCATCAAATAAGAAGTAAAGGTCTTCCCCTTAGGGAGCTTCTTATCTAAATAAAACTTTTAAAAAGCCCTAGGAGTTGATAAATACTTCATCTGACTGCTTTCACTGAAGATGACAGAACCAGGGATTTCTGAGGAGAGAGGTGAGCAAGAAAGGGAAATCTTGCAGCATGGTCAAGCTAAATAAATAAAAGACAGGAGAATCTGAGCTCATTAAAACTCATTGCAGTCTTCAAGTTGCTTCCTGAGATAGGTTGGCTCAGTGAACAAAAGAGATGCAGGATTTAAAAATTACATTGGGTATTACCTCTTGGGGCTTTTTGCAGTAGTTTGGCCGGTATGGGATAAGAACAGAGCTAGTGAATACCACCTCTGATGTCACTATTGACTTGCTGCAGAGAAACTCAAGCATATTTATGAAACATTTCAGTATGAACATCTTCAGCAAGGCCACTGGACATAATTGAATGACTTATTAACAGGTCACATTTGAGAAAGCATTTGAGAACAAAGAAAAAGAAGAAATGGTCAAATACAATCCCAAATAAACACTTATTGCATTAGGCTTGAAATCCATTGCTCTCACAGGGCAATTATTATAAATCAGTTCTTCCTATAAACTTCTTTCATGAAAGCCAATTATTGTAAATGTTGATTATAATTCATAATCTCCATAGAAATTTGAAAAACATATATATATATATGTGTATATATATATATATATAATTATATATGTGTATATATATATATATATATATATATATATAATTAGGCAAATTTGTTCTCATAACTAAATGTACCAAAGGATGTACAAATAGCTTAGGGACAAGAGCCAAGTCATGGACAGTTGGGATAGGTTTGTCTTATTAATGTAGTTCCCTTCAAGTATATTTTAAATACCTTTGAGCAGGTTACCATCTGTGTGTATTCTATTAATGAGCTGCAGCCTCTATGAAGGTCAATCACTTAGCATTGATTAGTTACATAGAGACTGCTTAATTTCCAAGCCATTAATGAGGCACATTTTCTCATTAAGTTGAATCTTCCTTTTGTTAGTGTCAGTGATCTATAAACAAGCGTTTAGCATATCCTGGCGAAGCCTGCTTGCCAATGACACTGAAGCGTGGCACAGAAACTCAACACAAACTGAACTAACAGGGTTGTGTCACTTGGATGTAACTGATGATAAGTAAGAGACACGGAGAACTTCCTGAAGAGTTCCCTTTGTCTACATCTTTCCACCATCTTGTTTTTATAACTCTTGGAATAAAGAGGTTCTTGATAGATTCAAATTTGGAACTTGCTCTAGAATCTTAGAATACATATTTGCTACATCTATTTGAACACATCTCTAGTGTACAGTATTTCTTTTCATTCTTTTGAGAGATCTAAGTCTCAAGGTGATTTTCCATGTCTTTGTCCTGTAGAGTTCATTTTAAATCTATTCGTTTTTCTTCTCACAGGGAAGGAGTATATATAACCTCTTCTTTTGTGAGTTTAATCCACAACATGAAAGTTCCTATCTTGAAACTGATCTTTCTCAGTAATTTACACTGCAAAACAATTTGAGAAGCATTTCCAGTGCTCCAGATCCTACTACCAGCCCAGTTGCTGATAGAAATGTGAAAAAGCAGCTCACCAGAGCAATTATAGTGTGACATATACAAAAAAGCATTGGCTGCACCTGATCATCCCTGCAGAGTAAAAGTTATGAATTGCTTTCAAACCGCTTACATGTCTCCTCCCCTCCCCCAATACACACACCTTTTTAAAATGTAGTTTTCACTAAGTGGTGGCTTGCCGCTGCTCAGCTTGCAACAGTTGGTTAACAAACAGGAGGGCTGCTAATGTGTTGGGCCATGTTGATTCTTCCCTGGCCTCCTGCTAGGAGGGTTTGGTAGGGGGCACTGGGTTGAAATGAATAATCACTGTGGGCTTCTGTTTTTAAGAGCCAAAGGAAATGGCAGTCTTCTCTTTCTACCCCCCCCCAAAAAAAAAGCGTAATGAAGATGGATGGATTCCCTCACCCCAAAGGGCAAAGAGAACACACTCTGTCTGCAATAAGAATGGCGGGTGACTCTTGGGTCCCCACAAATGCAGTCCTTTCCTTGTGCTGTTTTCCTGGGGCTTCCTGAATGTGACCACTGCTCAGCTTTTAAAACCTTTCCCTCCAGGTCAGGCTGAGGTAAATGTAAACTAACTCAACACCTCCTTTCCAGACCATTCTTCAAATGGCAAAAAAAAAAAAAAAAAGGAAAATTGAACGCTTGGATTTTCAAAAGCTGCTTGTACACCAATTATTTGCCCTCCTAGTACTTCACATCTTGGCTACAGAGCAGGTATTCTTGGCACCAATAATATGATCTAAATTAGAATTTCCTTGATCTAAATTTATATTCTGCCTATAAATCTCTCTCTCTCTCTCTCTCTCTCTCTCTCACACACACACACACACACACACACACACACACACACACACCCTGAGAAATGAGCAGCCACCTTCTAGTGCAAAAACATGAATCACATGTCAGGCAATGAGTTTTCTCATTTTCAGGTACTTAAGAATCAGGTATGGTCGCCTGCTCTGTGTGATACTTTTTTTTTTTAAGGCATAACTTTATAAAGATATTTAATCAATTAGCAATTCTTTGTTCCTTGAAACGTAATTTCTGAAAAATGAAAAAATATGAAAGAAAGGCATTATGATCAATCCCAAAAATATGTACTGGTCAATTCTGGAAATTCCATGTTAAGTTTACTACATGCTGATTCAAGTTCTCGATCAGATCATTTGTGAGCCTGAGATTAAAAAGGTGAAGTGACAAAAACAACCGAGAAAGAGGGTAGAAAGCAGAAATGTGTCAACAAGTTTTTCTGTTGTTACGGTGGCTCACTTTCCCCAGTATGCTAGTCTGATTTAAAGGAAATTATCTTTTCTCGTTGTGTCAAGAGTGTGGCTTTTAGGAATTTAGCCTACATTCCGTTTTCTTCTGTGTTCTAACAGAGAAGAGGGTAACTATGAATTTAAAACTGTCTTAGGAAGTTCAAAGCTTATCTATTTTGCAAAGGGTAATGATGCCCTTGTATTAAAATTTTATCCCAAATTCAGCATCTGGCATGGACCTGACTGCAAGAGAGGAAGCACATTTCTCATAGATGAAAGGTAGAAATCTCTATCCTGTCTGAAAATAGCATTATGTTTTCTACCGGTTAACATCAGCTGGAGGTAGGCTTCAACAGTAGTTGTTTAGGAGAAAGAGACAAGAATTGAGTGTGACTATTTCTTCTGCAAGGCCAGGCCAGGTGGTGAAAGTTAAGTATTGTCATTCAGATAAGGCCCCAAAGAAGTTTGCCAAAATGTCTATTTGGCTCTTCTGCAAAATGTCCTGTCTGGACGCTGAGCTGCAGACAGACAAAAGCCAGGCCTGTTCACTGGTCCAATGGTGATTGCTTTCTTGGGTTCTTGGTAAAATGCTTAGCTAGCTGGGAAGCTGCAGGACTGTTAAAACTCAGGTGGATGGTTTTGCGATGCATCCAAATACAGAGACTTGAAGGGGATTTGCCAAATGAGTTGGATCTGGAGTTTTGAAGCACATCTGAATAATTCTATTCCTGTGTGGAACTAGAGAAAGAAAGCAATATGAGAACGCGTGCTTGTCTGAGAGCAATGAGGCTGTGCCAATTTATCGTGACCTCTATTAGCAAGAAAATTTTCTCTTTAAGGTTCTTGGCAGTGAAAGCATAAATTGGCTCTTGATGTTTCAGATGTTCTCAGAGCTGGCTTTCCTTATAGAAAGATGGAAAATGCACACCTAGCTGAAGTTTTCACAGATGCTGGATTAAAGCTGGCATTGATCAGGAAATTTGCCACTGGGGTGGGGCTCCCAGGTAACGGAGAGGAAGAGAGCTGCTGGTGCCTCACAGATTCAAGTGGGGTTTTCAGCTGATCACTGAATTGCTCTTCAAACTTGTAACAGTTGCTTGACTAAGTCACTGTTTCCTCATCTGTAGAAGAGACGCTATCCTCCTGTTCCTCAGTAGGACCTCAGCCAGCCACAGCTGCTGTTACGTGACTAACCTTGGCGTGGGGCTGCTGGTCAGGAAGTCCATCAAAATTATTCTCATCTCCAGACTACCTGGAGGATGTCTGTGTCTTTATAGTTTGTCCGTCAATCTTATATATTCTTTATCCAACAAGCATTACTTGAGTATCTACTGTGTATAAACCTGTTCCCGCATAAGAGCTAGACCCTGGATGACAGTCCATTTTCAGAGAGAACTCTATAATTTAGCTCCTTATACGGTGCCTTGTGTTATGAATATGCTGAAATGAGTGGTAGCTAAAAGTCATGAAGGAGGACTTGGTAACCAACAGCTAAAATTTCTTTTGTGTATTTTTAGCATTGTATTCGTTATTAATGTTCAGGTTATTGTAATTATGTATTAAGAAGGCTACACTAGCCTGACCTGTGGTGGCGCAGTGGATAAAGCGTCGACCTGGAATGCTGAGGTCGCCGGTTCAAAACCTTGGGCTTGCCTGGTCAAGGCACATATGGGAGTTGATGCTTCCTACTCCTCCCCCTTCTCTCTCTCTCTCTCTCTCTCTTTCTCCTCTAAAATGAATAAATAAATAAAAATAATTAAGAAAAAAGAAGGCTACACTTATTTGCTATACAAATATTTATTTTTAAGTATGTTTTTAAGTACTGCACTTAAGTAAGTGACTGGGCTGCCTGCCCGCTAATATCATGTCAGCTTTGTAGCAAATGATTATGTCATTTGTCGTTTATCAGTTTATTTTAAATAAAAACTGGGTCAACAGGCCTCTGGATAAGAGGTTAGGATAAAAGAAGATTGAGATCTCACTGCTTCTATAGATTGAGCCTATGGCTTCCAAAATCAGCGGCCGCCTGGTAATCCTAATGGATTGACTTCCAAAATTTCTTGGATTTGCCCTGCTGAACTTGTCTCTCTAGGGCTTAGCTGGATCCCTGCAGATAGATATTATGGTTTATATACAGTAATTCCACTTAGTACAGCTGTAAATTTAAGTATATTGTATTAATATAATACAGAAAGGCATCCTTGCTCATGTCCATGGAAGCTCAGCCTGTTTTTCAGACGTGTTTGAAAATCTAGGACTTGTAATTAGTTGGTTGAGAAGCCCTTGGAGAAACAGCCTCCCTGCCTAACCACACATGGCCTGTGGTTTCCGCCGGCTCCTTCCAAATGGGACAAAGGAAGAGATTCTGTTCATGGTCATTAATGGGCAAGCTTTGGTGGGGGCTTTGTTCTTAAATGGGGGCTTTATCTTATCCCTTCTGGTTAAGCCCCTCCGTGCACCCCTCACCTGTCATATCTGTCATACATTTAATTCATCACACTGGTGGACAGGGGCGAGCTAATCAAGGCAGGAAGGAGCTGGGGGTGGGATGAAGTGGGCTCGATCAAGTCAGTCTTAGAACTTTACCATCAAAGATGATTACCAAATATTAATAAAGATTTTAAAATAATTTTAATCAAGTAGGCAGTTTTGTGAAGGAGAATTTTCTGCTTTGTGATTCTCCTTGAGAGTATGTTGGATCCTAGAATCTAGCAATTCTGAAGTTAGAAATCTAAATTAAAAATGTGATGGATATTCAAAAACCAGCATTCTTCTGCTTCTCCCCTAGGTAATTTTAAACTTTTTTCTGATTGTAAAAGTAACATTCATTCTTAAAAATTTGGAAAAAAAACCGAGAAGAAAATAAGTAGTATTTCCACCACTTAGTTATAATTGATTAATATTATATATATATTTCTAATCTTTTCTTTGTGTATATATATACTTTTTTTTTTGTGTGTGTGTATATATATATATATATATATTTATTTATTTATTTATTTTCACCAAAAATCATTATAGTAAAGTGAGCTATGAATCCAAGTATTTTCTTCATTATTAGATGTCTTCTGCAACACTATTTATTTTAAAATCAGGGCATGCTTATTTCAAAATATTTGAACCAGGCACATGGACATTTATTAAGCACATTTTATGTGTGAGGTCCTTTTCTGGCTACTTCATGTGTATTAACTGATTTAGTTACAAGTTCCTGATGAATTTAGTACAAAGTAAAGAGAAGTAGAGAAGGTAATTAAGTTGCCTAAAGCCAGGCAACTTTTAAATAGTAGAAATAGAATGACCTCAGAGCTAATTCTCTTAACCATTACACCACACGAGCTCATAGAATTTGCTTGTATAAATAATACATTTAATCTATCTATATCATTGATCATTTGGCTTATTTCTAATCTTTCAATATTATAAGCAGTGCTTTTCATCAATAACCGAGTTAAATAGTTCTCTGGGTACATCCACAATTATTGCTCTAGAAAAAATATATCTACATATGTAGTAACTTCTGTGTTAAAAAATATGTGAATTTGCTTAGTCCAAAAGCTAAAGAGAGAATTACATATAACACAGCAATTCTATTGCTAGATATTTTAAAAGAGTTGAAAACAGGTATTCAGATGTTTGAATGCCAATGTTTATTATACACAATAGCCCAAAGAAAAAAATAACACAAGTTTCTATCAACAGATGAATAAACAAAATGTGGTAGAGCCACACAATGGAATATTAGTCAGCCATGGAAAAGAATGAAGTTCTGACCTCTGAAAACATTATGGTAAGTGAAATAATAAGCTAAACACAGAAAAACAAATACTGTATGTTTCCATTTAGACAAGGAACCTAGAACAAGCAAATTCATAGACAGGAAGTAGAAGAGAGGTGACCAGGGAGGGGCTCCTGGCGGAAAGGAGAAGAATGGGAGGTACTAGTGAATAGGTACAGAATTTTTGTTTCAAATGATAAAAATGTTTTCAAAATAGATAGTGGTGATGGTTTTGTAACTTAGTAAATGTAATTAATACCACTGAAGCATACACTTAAAAATAATTAAAATAACAAATTTTGTATTATGTATATTTTACCACAATGAAATAATTTATGATGTTTGTCAAATTACTCTGAATCCAGATGTATCGCATCTTCAGCAACATTATTTTTAAAAATTTAAAGCAATTTATATATAATTTATCTAAATTATATTTAATTTCTTTATAGAGCTAAATATACTGCTCACAAAAATTAGGGGATATTTCAAAATGCATATGAAGCAATTAAAAAAAGAAGCATTTGATTTTTTTTATTAAACAAGTCAAAGAAAATTGTTCAATTATGCAAATGAGATGCAAAATTAGTTTTTATTTCATTTGTGAAAATACAATATGCAAAAGACTGAAAGTACTGGAGTACTTTTTCCCTGATCCCCTAATTTTTATGAGCAGTGTAGTATATTCACATGATTCAAAATTCAAAAGCTCTAAAAGCAGACAATGAAAACTCGACACACATACCCAGCCACCAGTTCTCTTTTCCAGAGGTAATAACTGTTTTCAGCTTCTTGCATAGCCTTCCACATGTATACATATGTGCAGTCTGTATATTATCCTTCCTTCGTTTTTGCATAAATTGTACCTTGTAAAACATTCATTTACATTTAAACTTTGTATTTATAGAAACCACTCCCACAAGTCAAGTACTTTTTAATTCTTTTCAGTTTTAAAAAAATTGGTTTTATTTCTTTTTTTTATTGTACATCGCTCTTTTTATTTTTTAGCCTGATTAAATTTTCACTCTATTCTCCATAGTCATACAGTTGAATGTCATTATTAAACAGTCTATACCGAGCTGACATTTTGCACCCAGAGATGGACACCCTTGTCTGGAAACAGCACAGTCTTGGGAGAAACTTTCCAACTCTAGGTACTAATAATAATAGCCTCATATCACTTCCTGCAAAGAGAAGAACAAACAGGTATAAAGATTTAACATTATCTTCTCTAGTTTGTTTTCTGATGAAAATAGCAATTTCTTTAGTAGGCTGTGATATGTCCACCATCTTTGGCCCGATGGGCTAGAGTCATGCGCTTGCAGGAAGCACACAGGGATGTGGAGGCAAAGACTTTAGATCTGGCACCAGTTCCACCTCTGGTGGCTGCCACCTGTGGCAGGTCACTTAGCCTCTCATCAAACGAAGGAGAAGATGATCCATGGAGTCTCTTTGGGCATCTAGAATCTACTGCATGTTTAGTAGGGTAGCACAAGATCCAATCAACTAAAAAACTTAAAATATACACAACTTTGAGCAAATTCAATGACTTGATTATATATAACTCCCAATATGTCTATTTTTGAAATAAGGTAACAGTTCTTCATGACACATAACTGAAGATGCTAAAACTGCTTTATGATACTGAGTTTTGTTTTTTTTAAAATCAAGGTTATCAAAGATTATTTATAGATTACAGCAACTCCAAAGTGAAGAAAGCAAGAGAAAAATGGGAACATCTTTAGAATTTAAGGGAAATAATACAGGCTTTTTCTTCCAACAATGATAGTTGCTTATAAAGAAAGCAAATTGGAACCTGAGTAAAATGCCCGGTTTGTAAAATCAGACCACACTGTATCTTACTTCAGTGGGAAGTGAATTACCTTCCTTAGTTGGGCAGCCCTCTCCATCGCTCGGCTACCATGACAAAGGGAGAGGAGCTTCTCAGATACTCGAAATAATGCGTGCCAAACACGGGGAAGGTAAATCCCCTAATTCAGCCGTTCTTCCAGCATTCCCTGGCAGACAGCCAAGCTAAATATTTCTGCTGGATAAAAAATGCACTCTTGTAGGCTACACTCTTCACTGGTTGCCTCACTTCAGTGGAAGGGGTTGCCTCAGTGAGAAGAAATGGGAAATTAAGATTTGGTTTCCAACACCCTGAGAAATTTAAAAATTTCTCTAAACTATTTAAGGGCTTGATTAGATTAATTTGTGTTTCTCAAGAAAGGAGAAGAATTGAAGAACAGATTGAATGCAGTTTTTCCCTCTTCCCTCCCACCACCTCTCCCTCAATATGTTTTTAATGATTATCATTTCAGATTTCCTAGGTGGCTGTCATTTTGTGTCTGTTGCATGATTTTTAGCCAAATCAATTTTCAAAGGCTGTTGTTACATTTGGTTCACTAAGAGGCCCAACATATGGACCAGCGGGTGTGTGTCAGATGGGGATTATAGTTAATTGTAATTTATGACAAAACTGCTGACTTCATTAAGACTAATTAGAGGAGCAGAATTGGGAATCAACACTCAGATATCCCCTTCTATTGTCTTAGATGTTTTTCTTTTACATAAGAGACAGGACATTTTTGGCAGTTCTCAAAAGTTCTCTAAATGGAATCATGTGACAATACAGTGTCGCATCCTGCTCTCTTCCTCCAGTGACACAGCCTGAGCATTCTCATGCCATGCATCTATCCTAACGTAGTAAGCAGTGTCAGTCAATTGAGCTATTCAGGCTATTTCCATTTTGTCATAATTGTGCATAACATTGCAATAATATGTTACTGTACCTTTGCTCAAAGTATTTTCTTGTCAATATATTCCCCTAGCTAGCATAATCATTTGATCAGAGGTTATGAACCTTTAAGGCTCTTTGTATATATTGCTAAATTTCTTTCCAGAAAAGTTATACCAACCAAGTATAGTCTGTAAATATCTGGACATTTAGATTTAACTTAAAATTTCAAGAATGTTCATGCCTTAATATTTTTTGCTATGTAAATATCGGTGGCATTACTAATATTTGAAAAGTTGCCCAGTGGCATAGTGGGTCTGCCATTTGTTCTTTTGACAAACACACTGAACGCTGACTCCGTGTGTGCTAGGTATTGTGCCACACTCCAAAGAAAAACTTGCTACTTTCAATTATTTTGTTCATAAGGCAACCTTCCTAACTGTTTCTTTGAACACTCATGATTTGTAACGATAGGTCTGAACTATCTACATTAAGAATGCATCTTGCTATGACCATTCATTCATGTTCTAATTCAGAGAATGATCAGAATCCACTTCGATGAGTAGTAATATAAAGGTGAACAAAAACTTAATATACAAATTGACTATACTGACCCATCCTCGGTAGAACGTAGAATTCTTAAGTTGATTTTCTGGTATTGTCTTGGCATTTACCATCAATACTCTTGGTCATGGTTTCTTTCCCAGCTATAATACATTCATTCATAACTGGAATTAGGGACACAAACTATGGCCACAGACCCAAGTAAGCCTAAATGACCCCTGTGAGTATGAAACTTATGTCCTTGGCCTCCTGCCCCAGATCTTTGCTAATCTCAGAGCCAGACTGTCCTGGGGATCTACCCAAGCCACATTCACATGCATTCCTGTGAATGTTCTGCAATCACACTACATTTTTTTTTTTTTTTTGCCATAGGAAGATTTGGAAAGAATATATATTTTTTTTTTTTCATTTTTCTGAAGCTGGAAACAGGGAGAGACAGTCAGACAGACTCCCGCATGCGCCCGACCGGGATCCACCCGGCACGCCCACCAGGAGCGACGCTCTGCCCATCCTGGGCGTCGCCATATTGCGACCAGAGCCACTCTAGCGCCTGGGGCAGAGGCCAAGGAGCCATCCCCAGCACCCGGGCCATCTTTGCTCCAATGGAGCCTTGCTGCGGGAGGGGAAGAGAGAGACAGAGAGGAAAGCGCGGCGGAGGGGTGGAGAAGCAAATGGGCGCTTCTCCTGTGTGCCCTGGCCGGGAATCGAACCCGGGTCCTCCGCACGCTAGGCCGACGCTCTACCGCTGAGCCACCCGGCCAGGGCTTGGCAAGAATATTTTAAGTGTAGATGTAATTTACAAAGTGGGCACCTAAGTAAAGAAATTGGTTCCCAAACTTGGAAACACACTGCAATCACCTAGGGGTGCCATTCCTATGCCAAAACGGTGATTTAATTGGCACGAGGTGGGACCTGAGCTTCAGCATAGTCTCCAGGCCGTTCTAGTACGCAGAAATGTTTGGAGACCACTCAAGACTTTTGTGGGGCAGAGTTATGCGACCTACAATTTCTGTGTTCCATTCGCTGATGCCCTTGCGTGAGCTTTTGCATTTATGTTCACATCAAGCCACAGACATCAACTTTCTGTACCTAATGTGAGGAAAAGCCCTCCTTCATACTTCTTAGCTATATCTTGGCACCAGGGAAAAAAAGAGAGAAGTGAAGAGTAAATTCACAATCTGAGAAGTAGCAACAAACTAACCTGGAAATTATTCTGCAGGAGTATTTTGGGGAGTGGTATGTAGGTCGTAAGCAGGATTTCAGGTAATTAATGAGGTAGTTCTGGGAGTTGTGACTTTCTTTGTCTTCTCCGCATTAAAGTGCAGCACACAAGTGGGAGTGCCCCTCCTGCAACTAAGACATTTCAGGTCCCGCCCCCCACTCCATTCTTTGTTACAGAGTATGAGATTGGCCCAGTTCATGGAGGGAGAGAAAGGGGGAAGCAAAGAGAGAGAAACACTTCCTTTTTCTTCCAACAGTTAGTCCGTCCCACTGCCAGGCTTTTCTCTGGAGCCCAGCTCTAATAAAACTCAGGACCAGATAACCAGATGGCAGCATGTTCCATTCGGGAGCCTGTGCCCAGATGTGCCTGCGGCTTCTCCTGCTGTCTTGGTGCGGTCTGCATGGAGGGTGGAGGAGGACGCCTGCAGAACAACCTCCTAACCATTCATGTCCTGGGTCCTGAGTAAATGAGAACAGAAAACATGGTGGGGCGGATTTAGCTCTTCCCTGGAAAGGGGATGGTTTCAGTACTCTCAGCCCACACAGACTTACTTCTAGGGGATGCTTTGAAGGGAATCTCATGCCATCAGGCCTTTGAGCTTCCCCGGAAGACAGAGCCAGTGGTGTGTATAGATTTTACTCCAGTGGGTGGGGGAAGAGGAAGTAGCGATGCTACAGGCTGTACAGAAACACGAGAACTGGCTGCTGGCTGTTCTCTTCACCCTGGGGAAACCAGCAGGAACAGACATCCAAAATCCCAATGATAAATGAAGTTGTGTGCCTGTGTGCATATAGATCATTCTAAACCCATGGTATCTCTCAATCTCCTTTTGATTGCCTATGTTTAGGGCAATGTTGTATCACAGTATGTCATAATATTTATTCAATCTAAAAAATGACTTGGCTATTTTATTGTCCCTATCTTCTATTCAGCTAAACAGTGTTCAGGAACTATTATTTTCATGTATTGTTTTGTCCAGATCTTATCACTTTAAAAATTGTATTTGGTTTTTAAGATAGTGTGAGAAGAGAAAGAACTAAAACTTAGTAACTGATTTCAACAAATACATTTGCAGGACCACAGTCAGCCACTATGCATGGAGTTACAGGCCCAGTGGCCATTTGAGGAGGGAGACCTGGCTCTAGAATTGACCCGGTGCAGGTCCCGCTTCCTGGTCTACATCCCTCAGGGCCACGTGTGACTTGGAATTTGCAATTTTTCAGATTTTGAAGAGGTAATGTGAATGCTTACAAACACAGGAAAGTGTTCTTATTCAAATATTAGTGATTCTGCAGCAGAAAACAGCATAAAGAGTCACACTGATTAAGGCAAAGATGACAGTCTCTGGTCAGCAACAATGGGACCCTGTCGGGGAGGGATGGACCATGGAAAGCTATGATTCAAGTGATAATTCTGGTGGCAGTGGTGCTGATGAAAATTGCACAGGAGTGGAACTAGAAATGGAGCAAACAATTAGAAGACCACTGTAGTATCTTAGTGATGAGGGTTGATCTGTGGTGATTGGCTGTAAAAAGTCAAACAGCTTTCAATTTCCAAAGCATTTTAGATTTGGAGATTATTGGCGAAATATTGTGAGCTAGTACTAGTCAGTAGGGGACCAAAAGAAAATGACTTTCTCTACCTGGGAGTCAATTTCTTCCTGTATGAAATGAAAAAGTTAACATTTCTGGGGACTGTAATTTTGCATGAACTGAAGACTCCTGAACTTCAGACTCAGCTTGCCAGTTGGCTCACATCATTCTGTATAAAAGCATATTAGTGGTGTGTGTTTGATCACTGGTTAAATAAGGATGATATGACATGTAGTATGGTATGCAGCAATTAAAAAAGATATGGCCCTGGCCGGTTGGCTCCGTGGTAGAGCGTCAGCCTGGTGTGCAGGAGTCCCGGGTTCGATTCCCAGCCAGGGCACACAGGAGAAGCGCCCATCTGCTTCTCCCCCCTTCCCTTCTCCTTCCTCCTTGTCTCTCTCTTCCCCTCCCGCAACCAAGGCTCCATTGGAGCAAAGATGGCCCGGGCGCTGAGGAAGGCTCTGTGGTCTCTGCCTCAGGCGCTAGAATGGCTCTGGTTGCAACAGAGCGACACCCCAGATGGGCAGAGCATCGCCCCCTGGTGGGCGTACCAGGTGGATCCCAGTCGGGCGCATGCAGGAGTCTGTCTGGCTGCCTCCCCGTTTCCAACTTCAGAAAAATACAAAAAAAAAAGGATATATGAGAAGATGTTCATTGTAGTAAGTGGAAAAATGGATATAAGACACTATTTATGATGCCATTCCATTTTAAAAATGATATTTGGGCAGATTCAGAATCTACACGAAATCATTAACAATGATTATTTTCTTGTGGTTCACTTGGTGACAAGGAAAAATAAACCCATGTAAACCATCTCAGGTAGAAAGCCTTTCGGTGAGGATTATGAACAGGGCGCATCAGATGATCTCATGGACATCTAAAGGCAAATGCAATAAAGCTGTGGTGATGTTTTAGGAAATATTTATTTATTATTTACAGAAATTTTACCATGAACACTGTATTACTTACGTATTAAAATAAAAGAAGAATTTAGTTTTCAATGTAAGTTTTAAAAAACTTCTAACTGAACATTTCCTTTATCAGCATCACCATTAATTGCATTCCTAAATAGAAATCTAAGAAATATCTTGCTTCTGGTTAGAGTTCTATAACTATTTGTTGTTAAATTTAATGGATGCATCTCAGATAACTCTACATATGAAACAAAGTATATACTTTTGTATGATAGCCTCTTAATTAAGCTCAGGTTTTATAAGTTTGTATTATATCCTTTTCCCTTTTAGATCAGAATGGTTATTTTTATGGAGTCAGTCTTTCAAGTTTACTAATTATAGAAGAATAATTTCTCATTGTTCAGAAGAAATGTGGACAATAAGAAAAAAATTGGAAAAAATTTTAATTGCAATTTTAAAATTGCATTGGTTCTTTACATCCTGTTATTGGCTGATCACCTAGAAGTGCTCTTAACTACCTTAACTTCACCAACTTGCTGTATTCCTCATATTCTCTTTGCCTTCTGTATAACACACGGGGGCTTTTCATCCTCATGCCTCTCTGGTTGGCTCCTAATATCATTATTTGTGGCGTTTCTGCTTTGTATGCTTACCAAAAATTACTTGTATTTGTTCCCAAGCATGATAATAACAGTTGTGATAATGTACTTTAATTAAATATTATGCAAACTAATGAAACGTAAATATTAAAAGATTTTTATTCATCAAAACTCACCATACTTGATAAATACTAGTTGGAAAAATCCTGTAATGGAAATAGGTGTGAGTGAAACACGTAGGAAATATTGTGGGATGGGGGGAATGATATAAATCTAGAAGGATTTTGCAATCAGATTACTTGGACAGAAAGGCAGTGCATTATGGGAAGGTTTATGCAGAAAGACATTGTGGACTGCAGAAGGTAGAGGTTCATTCTCAAACAGAGGCCTCGGACCTATATCAGAAACAGAGTAATTGTTATTCATTGATATATTGTAGGTTTCAAATACAATATTTAAGATTATATTTATTATTTTTTATGACTCTCTGGTTTAACTGTTTGTATTGTAGAACTAAAAATTGTTGGTCCTAACTGCATTCAATAAGAAAGCATCAGCCATGTTGACTATTGACCAAGTTGGAAAAAAAATTAATTTTATGACCATCATAACAGAACTTGATTTGTATTATCAATATCTCTTAATATATCAACAAATCTCATTTTTAGAAATTTTCTCTAAAACCAAATTTTTATAGCCAGGACAGTTTGCTATTAGTGGTTTCATTTCTAAAGCAAGCAATTTTCGGAAGTCCTCATTTCCTACACTGAGTTTTATTTCTATAAGCTAAAGTAATATTCTAGCCATGGTCTTAGCTCTGGCTCTTCACCAGTTCTATATATTTTGAGACAATTGGGTTTTTATTTTCAGTAATTTATGTCATTTAGAATAAAGACATAATACTTAGCAACAATGGCTGTTTTGGAAATCCAGAAGATAAAAAAGTTTTGCATAGCCTTATATTAACCATTAAATATCCCTGGTTCTAATAAGTCTCTTCCCCAGCCCTCTTCTCCAGACTATTATGTTTGTTTCCTTGTATGCAAGATTACTGCATTTATTATTATTAAAGCCCAGTTTATTAAGATTATTAAAGCCCAGTTTTAACACACTGCAAATTTTATTACTGTCAGATGTTCATCAAGACTTCTAGGGAAAAGAGATAGTACTTTTAATTGAATGGAAACTCTTTTCAGGTATAGTTGCAGAAAACAACTTTTTTCTTCATGACATACTCTAATTTTAAAAATCAAGGGAGTTGGTATAAAAATCACTACAGGAAAAATCAAATTAGGTATATAAAACTCCAAATATATGCTTGAAATCTTATGTGGCACTAGTATTTAATAATAAACCAAACATTGGACTTGTGCTGTATTTTTTGGTGTACAGAAAAATGAATTACAGTAATAATGGCTATGAAACAATTAGACTTGAAATGGTAGTATTTTATGTAGAAGGCATTCAGGAAATTGGATGATGTTGATTATGTTTACATCAATCTTCCATTTAAAAAATACATAAGAGCTATTACTTTATTAGTAGAAAAAAATTAGTTGTCTCTGAATCATTTAAAACTTGGTAACACTGGAAAAAATAGTCTAAATTAGATTCATTAGATCTGAATTAATATATGAGGAAGCCATAATGTCAGTAAAAATGTAGCTGTAATGTAAGGTCATTTTAAACTGCATTATTTAAAATGTGGAACTCTGTTCTCTGCACACAAACAAATGGATTATATGCAAAGTGGTTGCATAACTTATTTATCTTTGCTTTAAATTGCTTTGCACATCCTAAAACAATTTTGCAATCAGAATTATCAGCCCACTAAGCAGCAAGGAGTTTGTTTTGTTAATTGCTCTTGTTAAACCTAATTACTGTTGGGTGGAGTGGTTATAAAGGGGTGGAAGGCCCAAAGACTGGCAGGGGAAAATTTTAGGAAGAGGTCCAGTACTGGCATGTGCACATGTGTGAGAGTGGCCCAAGCAGGCCCCACTAGAACTATGTAAATCACTTTTGCGTGGAAGACTGTTCCATTGGTTTGCAGTGGGTGAGTCTATTTTCAAGTCTTGTCATAGGTAAGTTTCTCCTTCTTCCATAAATATGCACATTTTTGTGTCTGTAGCTTTTGACTCTGGAACAGTTCTGTCAGTTCCATGAACAAGGGCTGAGCAGCAGTACATACTTTCTCGGGAAAATGACAGTATCTCCAGAGCTTACTGCAAGGCCTGTCTCACAGGTGGGACCCAAGAACCACTTGTAATCCATTTACTCAGAGTACATTAATTAGCCATCTAATACATGCCAGATAGGAACTGTGCTAAGTGCAGGTTTTCAAAGATGCCTGGGATTGTGCACAAGTTGATGGGTACTCGATTCACTGGTAGGGCATGAACAACAACAAAAAAAGTGGTAGACACAAAGAAATGGAGCTCAGAGGCACAGCGTGAACTAAAAGCCAGTTGTCCCTGGCTATGCCTAGCACTGTTGCCATTTTCAGGCAACTTCTTAGCACAGCATGCACTTCAGTGATCCTGTAAAAACATCGATTGTGGTGCCGACCTTTGCTGCTTGGGACTTGTGAAATTTAAAATGTTTCAAAGAATATCCAAACCCATATGAATGAACTTGCCAATTTGGTGCACATTAAATGCATTAACCACTTGGAGAATAATTTCACACTGTTATTTTGTTCCTAATGGTGTTTTGGAAAAACCTTCCCTCCTGCAGAATGGAGGAACATTATTGCTGGAGAAAACTTTTCTTCAAACTGGCAGACCTTTTTGAATTCGTGTAAACCAGTTGTCAATTAAATAGAGTTCAATAAAGAAATAAACCTCTGGTTTGTTTAAATATATTCTGGGTAGGACATCAAGACGAATTGGTGTCACTTGTCTGATGAATGAAAAGCTTTGGGAGAACTTGGAGTTAAGCCGGGAGGTACCTATGATTAGTCCTTTCTTGCTGGGTAAAATGTGTTTACTTTTTTCCACTGGTATTTATACTAGTAAATGTGTTGCAGCAGATAAATTAACTTCCTGAGTCCATCTTTCAGCTTGTTCTCCTCTCTCTGGAGCTGACAAATGGTTTGAGTTTGACACAGTTTATCAGTGGAGCCCCTACTGGGTGCTGCCAGCCCTTGCCCAGACCACTGCAGAAAGAAAGCGAGTTATGTGCAATATTTTGTTCCTAGTCCTATCCAGAGAAGAGAGCATCACTCAGTACAGATTCAGATGGCAGTGGGTAGTTTTACCTCTTGCAACATATAAATTTTCAGACAGGCTTCTAATCATTTCCTGATAGGGTCACTATAAAGTTGCATCAAATGAGACACACTTTTCAATCTTATCAGAGAGGCAAAATTAAATTTATGCGGTGGCTGATACCATACTTCTGACACTGAAGTACACTGAAAATACTTTATATTTGCCAAACACTGGAACAACATGTCCCTAAAAATGACTGCAATCCTAAAGACTGTTTTGATGGGAACAGGACAGCAGGCAGGTAGATGCCTTCTTCATTTATAACATTGCTTCCCTATCAAATGTTAAGGTGATAAACTTGAGTTAAACACCATAAAAACTCCAAGTGGGTCAGGTGGAATTTAAATGTTTTTTTAAACCCTTTATTATAAAATATTTTTTTAAATACTAAAGAGAATGGTAACATACTTTTTTTTTTTTTTGACAGAGACATAAGGGTCAGAGAGAGGGATAGAGACACAAAGGGAGAGAGATGAGAAGCATCAATTCTTTGTTGTAGCTCCTTAGTCTCCTTAGTTGTTCAGTGATCGCTTTCTCATATATGCCTTGAAATGGGGGTTGGGGGCAATACAGCAGAGCTAGTGACTCCTTGCTCAAGCCGGATGAACCTGTGCTCAACCCGGAGACCTCAGGGTTTCGAACCTGAGTCCTCCATGTCCCAGTCCAATGCTCTATCCACTGTGCCACCACCTGGTCAGGCGATAACACACTTTCTTACTCAGTTCAACCATTATCAACTCAAGACCTGTGTTGTAGCTATACCACAACCTCACCTCTGATGATTTTGAAACAAATCCCAGAAAGCATATATAATTTTATCCATAAATATTTCAGTATGTATATCTGAAACAAAACGATTTCTTTTTAAAACAACCAACAATGCATTCTTCCTGATGGGTGGAATCACTGATAATTCTGAAGCTGTGTTTTTAAGGATGCACTCTTTGTTTGGACTAGCAAGTGGGGCAGGCTTGGAAGAGATGGCCCTGTAAAGATTCTTCAGCATAAAAAGGTATATTCTCAGGGCCAAAACTGAACTGCAAAGATAATTTTGCTCCTTTGGTTGATTCTGGAAGGAGAATCATATGCAGGCAGGCACCAAACTGGCTTTTAAAGCTCTGTTGTTTAGATAGAAATATATGCTTTGGGGTGCTGGGTGAGAATGAGCACTTTGCTCCGAGTCACCGGTGGTGGCAGCAGAATCAGCAAGCCTGTCAGCTACACACAGAATCACTGAGGCATGGATTTAGCACACATAAGCACATGCAGATTTGGCAGCTAGCACTGATCTAACAGTTGGATGCTAAGTGTACCCTTTGCCACTTGTTGAGCTTAATGCAAAGTGCAATTTAGTCACTGGTGTGCCCGTGAACATGATTAGCTGTTATAATTAGTAAATCGTCTAAGGCCCTGGAATTACGATTTGGACACAGCCTTCTGTTCTATCCCCCTCCCCACCAACATCCCCTCCTCGCCCTCCCCCACAAGCTCCAAGGAAGGAGGGAAAAGTAGAAGAGGAAAAGGGGTCCAGATGGGAAGACAAGAACGCTGAAAAGATCCTGTAGGAAGTAGGTCAGGTATTTTGGAGATTAGGGTAGCGGGCTTCATCCCTGAATGCAGGAGTCTGGGGCAAGTGGCACACAATTAGGTGGAATTAGAACAGGAACAAGTAGCTTGGATTTATCAGCTTTAATTGTCTATTGTCAGGACAGAGCTCTCCTCCGGAGGATCATGGTGGCAGTCTGCCTCCTAATACTTCTAATGGACGTTCACCATGAGATTATCTCTCCTAAAGACAGTGCCTGATCTTGTATGTATGTATGTATGTATATTTATGTACAGGCCTGTTCTTTGGAAAAGGAGCGATTGGGGAGCCAGCCTGGAAAACACCCGTGCTGTGCTTTTCTCTGTGATTGGTCCCATTCTAGGGTAATGCAGTGTTGCCCTTCAGTCCCCAGGGGTGCACCTTAGGGGAAGATGCCTATTGAATGTTAACCCCTCTGCCCCGGGCTTCCCCGGTGAGTACTGGTAGAAAACAATGGGCTGTAGATGCAGACTAGATAAGCCAGGGCTGATGGCCTCAGAATTTCACACTATCTTCATGTTAAAAGGTTTCCTGGCTTAGTCTTAGTCAACATGAGAGAGTTTTTCAAAAGATAAGGTGTCTATTAAATGAGGTTTGTTATTGTAATACTGCTGCCTTCTCTTTCCTTCTCACCTCTCAACTCCTCAGATAGAAAAGAAGGCATTTAAGGGACCAATCACTGACTCACACAGAATTAGGTTGGTTTAATGTTATTCACGTCACCACCATTTTAGCATTTAAAAGGTTCTACAATAGGCACGGGCCCTTCCTCCCCCTCTTAGCTTACCTGTACCTTAGGCAGGTAGGTGCTTGCTTAATCATACACGTGGATTCAGTATAGAGCTCTGGCCTCTCGCTGGAAATCTGCAGAGCCAAATTCTGGCTTTGCCCTCTGCCTGAGCAGCAGCGTGTCACTGGGCTGACATCTGCCAGGTTCAGTTGTCCGGAAGATCAAAAAATCAAAAGGAGGGCCAGGAGAGATGCCCTTCCTGATTCCTGTGAGGTCCTCTGTTTCCCAGCAGGAAAATGAGGTGTTGGGCTTAATCCATGGTCTCCAACTCAGGCTGCACACTAAATGTCCTTTAAAGCAAAAGTGAGGAAGGGGGAGGGTGCTGGGGAGTGTCTGTCTTTAAACAAATTACCAAGGTCCTCTTTTTTTTTTTTTTTCTTCCCTCTCTTTAGTGGTGAGTTCAGATGTTTTCAACTATTAATCTTTATTCTGTCTCTTCTCTCCAAATTCATCCTGGCACATAAAAATCAAGCTGCCGCAATCTTGAATCTTGCTTTAGAAAGGATGAGAAGACATCGTCAGTTCCATTTTTAAGAAGAAATCGTTCTTCTTTGATCCTTTGTTTAACATTCTGTGGTTTCAGGGAAGCACACAGGCCTGACTTGGGCACTGGCTCCTGCTTGGCCCACACTGGCTCTCTCGGCTCCGGCCACTCTTCATTTCAACCTTTGTGTTTAAGCCAACCTCCCCCGCTTCCATCTTGCTCTCGTAAAGCACTTCTATCTCAACCTTCCTCCTTTTTTCCAGTTTGAGTCCTCCACTCTTTCCATGTGGCCTCTCCTCGCACTGAGAGGTGAGAGAAACAAACACTCGCCCCCTGTCTCCCTTCTGTTGGGTGGAAGCTGCTCTCACTCTTCTCTAGGTGAAGAGGAGAGGGAACAGAAGGCTGAGTGTCCACCTTCCCCGTTGCTCTCTTTCCCTATTACTGACAGTCCCCATTTTGCCTTCTGTTCGTTAGTTTAGTTTTATTCCTTTTTCTCACCAATGTACGATTGGAAGTATTTTCTGAGTTTCAGAAATGATCTGCCTTTCCATGTTCTTCTCCACAGCCTTTTCAGAATTTTAAATCCCTCTCTTCTCTGAATATTCACTAGAATAAAAACATAGTTACGAAGGAGAACAAATACGGGAAACCTATCTTGGTTTCCCCACACTTCACATGGAAATGATAACAGCTGTTGTTATTTATCAAGTTGGTGGACATCAAACTGAGTGAAAATTTAAAATATAGGAAGGAGTTGATAAAAACACAACAGTCTGTCTGAAGGGAGGGCTCACTTAGGTGTGATGATAGCAGGTGGTCTGGTAAATACTGAGGCCTCAGACCTTGTGTAGGTTTTATAAAGTCCTCTGGCTGGCCCCTATAAGATCTTGATTCTTAAAGAAGGAAGGAATCTCTACTTGGGTTTTTTAATTTACTTAGTTTTTGTTTCCCTTAAAGTTTAGGAAGTCAAAACACTGACCTCCTTTCAAAATATCCACAGCCCCCTTGGCTCGGCGTTCCCAGGTGGAGGCCCTGAATGTGTGTGTCGAAAGTACTGGGGTGGCGAGCTGTGTCACCAGAAGGAAGCCTGGTGCTATTTTTAAATTGATGCAACACACTGAAACATGTCATACACATATCATACCAATGACACACATGCTGCATTGTAACACAGCATGTGTCATATATACATTCTCTCTCACTCACACCTACTCGCTCTTCTTGTCCGGCTCCAGAAACCAAGGCAGCCAGGAAGCCAAGCCCAATGATTTGAGTTCAAATGGCTGTTAAAGTTTAAAAACCCAAGTGTCCCTCTAGTTCTCAGCCTGGCTTTGAGACATGTGGAAGGACTTCAAAGCCACTGTGCCCCTCTTTTAGAGTTCAGGCTTGCAGTTGGTCCCCAAATGTTTACCAGCATGAAGATGCCTAACTTATAGGAAGTGGGAAATGGGTGTGGGGGGTGAGGGTGGGGGTGGGGAGAAGAGGGTAGGGGTTGTTCTCTTGATGTGGTTAGTCTGTCATTGACCTTGTTTGGGTATAGCTGGAGTTGAATTAGAAAATGAAAACCCGTTTCATCTTGGGCACGTTTCATCCCATTTTTTACTTTCCTTAGGAAAAAATAATCTTTTTTTCCCCCAGAGAAGTCAGTTCTCCAGATTTGGTACTTGATCTCCTTTCATTCTACAATAGTCTGCTCCTATAGTCATCTGGCCCGCTACATGGCAATTCCCAAACCAGCCAAGGCTGGGCCCTCCCCAGTAGCTGAAACTAAGTGACATGGGCTTGTGGAGCCATTGTGGTGATACTATCACGGGGAACAGATGGGGGTTGGGGGCCCGACTATTTGGATCATTCATGATTTGCTGCTATTAGGAACACTCTTAATAAGAGAACTCTGCCTGAGAAATGCTGATTAATAAAGGAAACTGAGGTGGGGTTGTTTGTTTGTTTGTTGGTGTTCTAACAGGGTAGGAAATTATAGAGTGATTAACATTACACCAAATTATGACTTGAAAACAAACATTTTGAGACTTAAAATTCCAGACAGTGGCGACCTTAGAGAGCTCTCTGCCCAGCTGTCCCAGTGCCAGGGCCCCCTGCTTTAGTCAGCACTCCCAATGTGACGTTGGGGCCTTCTAGAAGGGGTGAGTGAAGTTCAGAAGGTCACCTCTTTCCCTTCCCCTTTAACATTTTTGTGCTGGACAGTACCTAAATATGACTATATGAACATGCTTTTTCTTATTATGGGGCAGGCTCCCTTTCCTTTATTTCTTCCTTTTCTACATCTTTCATTTTCATTTATATTATTGCCTATCTTGGGCTGCTATAATTGCAATTTAAAAAATGGTTTGGTTTGGGGGGGTTGTATTATTTTATATAGGAAGCAAACATTTGAAGAATTTTATAATCCAACACTCTGTATCTCAAAATATACTTTCCTAAGGTTCCACTCGTAGCCTTCTCCAGCTCAGCTGGAACACCTGGAACTAATTTTAGGGTTGCCTGGCTAAGCCCCACACTGGTATTTGAAGTTTGCGTCCTCCCTAGACTCAAGCCCATTTCACCACCTCTGAAGGTGAGTGCAGGCTGATATTAATTAACAGTGAGTTGATTCACTAGCATCTTCTAGTCATTAAATAGTTGGCTTAAAATAACCTCTTCCCACCTCAAATATCCAACTTTTTGCCTGGTCCCTTATTCCATCATGGTTGACTCACCAGGACTTGCATGGTATATGCGGCCTAAGATCTGAGTTTGATTCTAAAAGGGAAGTGAGATACTCTAATATCTGCAGGCGAGAGACTGTTTGAACAGCAGGCCGGCCTTCAGTATGACTACATTGTTTTTCTGGCCACTGTGGCGCTGACTCAGCATCAGTTAGTAAACCCTCTCAAGAAAACTGGATTTCTCTTGTTTAATTATCATCTTGGAGCTTTCTGAGAACTCTTAGGAATTGTTCATTCAGTTTTATACATCTGCCAACTAAAAGTCATGTTTCCTCTTGGTGCTAGCGTCCCCTCTGGCATAATATACAATAACAGGTCACTGGGCTGTAAGTGGAGAGTGTGTAACTTATGTCCCCTAGTGGGAATTTAATTGTTCTGTACTACAGAGCTTGTGGAAGAACTTTAGACACAAAAACCATTACGTGGCATATAATCTTTTGCCTCCTACCCACCCACCCCCAAAATAATTCTAGAAAAGCATCCTGAAACAGAGAAAAGAAATTTTGAAAATAAACAGACATATTTTTATGATTGACTTGGGATTTTGTTTTGCTTGGTTTTGTTTATTCTGGTAAACAAATATTCAGATGTCCACTTCATTGTATGACTAATTTGGTATTATTATGTTGGGACTGGGTGTGTGTATGTGGGTGTGGTTGTGTGTTGGGACGTGGGTGTGTAAGCACACGTGTATTTAAAATGTTAGAAAAGACATTGCAGCCTAAGGTGGAAGAAGAGATGGTTTTAAAAACAACCACCTATATGAGCAAGCAGGAAAACTGGGAGACTTGTATCAGTGACCTAAACAGTAATTGCAAAGGGGTGCCTGCTGTAAATGGACCCTTTGCATCATTGTTTCTCTGAATTAGAGGATTCCTTGCTGAAGGCACAAGACCATTGAAGGAAGTAAAGCATCTGGTTTGTTTTGTAATGAGAAGCAGGAATGCAAGGTCTACACTCTTAATAATAAACAAACAGGACATTGTATGCCATCATCACAGGATGTCCTTCCTTCAACAAAGGACTGACTGGGGCTGGAGGAAAAGCCGGACAGGGCTAAGAACTACAAGGGCTCAGATCGAGCCCCACTAATTACTGCCTCTGTCTGCCCTACACTCGGAGTGACCAGTTCAACATTCCCTTTAAGTGGGAAAGGATTAATGAACTACATGGCTTCACACTTCTCGGAAGTCTGGCTGTGGGTTTTGGGGGGAGAGAAAAGGCAAAGAAACGTTCATGTGTAGGATGATAACATTTTCCTATTTCCCTATTTACTAAACAGTTGAAAGAGGGAAGTTAGTACTGCCAAATTTTAATGCATTTCAATTAGAAGAAATGGAAGCTTTCAGGGTGTGTGTGTGTGTGTGTGTGTAAACGTGTATTTCATAGGTGATAATACCTTAGAACCAGACGGCTACATTTAATTACATTAAATGCAAAAATAATTTCACTTGCTCTTTTCAAATAAATTTTGTGTGTAATGTAACTGTAGATTTGACCTGAGGAACGACAAAAATTTTAGGTAATTTTTAGATTTCCCTTAATTTAAGGACTGTGCAGTAGCAGGAAGGAGGGCGGTCTGGGGTATTTAGAATACAATACAGCCCGAGTAAACGTTGAGGTTAAGTGCCTTCAAAGGGAAGAAGGAAGATTCCAAGTGAATGTTGAAATTCCCAGGCACGGGAGGAAGCTGTCGGAGGATCCGGTTGGGGGAAAGCACTCGGCTGCGCTGGGCTGCGCTGGGCTGTGCTGAGTCCAGGTGAGGCCACGCCCCCCACTTCTGGCGCTGGTGTTGAGTCAATCAGACAAATGGGAAATCTGCAGCAGGGAGGGGAGAGCAGCCGCCGCGCTGGTTAACACAGACTGAAAGTGCTGCCGTGACACTCGGCCCTCCAGTGCTGCGGAGAGGCAGAGCAGCGCGCAGCACCTGTCCGCCGCCGAGAGCCGGGACGTGGGCGCCGGGCTGCCGTAGATCGGGAGGAAACCGCCGAGGTGCGCGTCTGTCCCCAGCCCGCGAGGGGACGTGGGGGAAATGTGGACTGTTTAGAGATGAGCGACACTTATCTCCAATGTTGGATATTTGCTTGGAAAAACGTGTGGGTACGACCTTGGTAAGGAACTTGATCTTTGTAAATCTGAAATTGATCTGAAAACTTTTTTTTTTTTTGGCTAACGTAGTCGCAGTAGAAACCAGAAAGGCTTCTGCTTTAAGGCACTTAGAACTGTCAAACATTTATAAGACTTTTCTTATGAATCATTAACCCTTTCAGTTGTAGGCATAATTGTCAATTCACTGAAATTTCAGTGGTGGTTTCTGCCCACTCCTGTCAAAATAACTATTTGGGGTTGGCTTAATTTTTAAATTTTATTTTATTTTGACATTTATTGGGCATCATGACTGTACATGTTGCAACTAAATAAAAATAAGCAAGAGTATTTAAATCGTAACTGAGGGAAAGACAACTTCACATCGACTTTTTTTTTAAGCATCATGCTTAAGGAAAAGAAGAATGTGAAAGCCACCCCGAAGGACTGAAACAGTATTACGTGTGCATTCTAAGGGGGGCATGCTCTGACATGGAAATGATACCCCTGTTCCTACTTTTTATCAAATGTATTTATATGAAAAAACATCGCAGAAGTTGTTTACCTTTCTTTCCCTCTCTGGAAAACACTTTTTCGCGGGTGAGAGGAGACTTGCGGGACTATCCTTATCCATTTACAAGTGGAAGCAGAGCTTGCCCTCTGAGTCTTCTCTATTTGTTATAACTTGAGTTACAGTAAACTGTAGCACATTTGTGACTTCTGGGAATTTGTACACTTTCAGATTTAAATGGAAAGTACTATTTGTAGCTGAGGGCTCCTGAAGGAATTCTCTCCTGGGAGTTCCATTGAACAGTTTATGTTTGTTTGGGTTTTCATTTTGTTTTTTTGTTTGTTTGTTTGGATTTTTGCTTTTTCACTTTGGCATGAGATGCTCACAAGTCGGAAGACTCTTTTGGGGCGTTTTCTCCCCTCGCCCATTTTTCTCTTTTCCTGTGGTCCAAACAATTTCTTAAAAGCTGCACCTCGGTGATGCTGGCAGGATGCGATCCTTTCCAGACTTGAGAGGATGAAAGCACGCAGCAGAGGGGGGGGGGGGGGCAAGTTGTTTTGAAAGTTGTTTTGCATTGGGAGCTGGTGGGAAAGTTCAGTCTTCCCCATTTGGAAAAGGCAGGCTGGGTTCCGCTCCTGCACCACACGCGCTTTCCATTTTTAGCTTCATTCACAGGCAGACAGAGCTCCTTCCTCTTCCTCTCCTTGTTTGTGACACTTTTCTGAGGCAGCTTTTCCACAGCCGAGGGTCTAGCAGCCATGACCCCAGGCGTTCTGGGACATGGGACTGAATGCCCACAACATTTTTCTGCCGTGAGAGGTAAAGCCAAGGATTGTTCAAAGGTGGTTCTTTTTGGTTTGTTTGTTTGTTTGTTTTCCCCAATGAAGTTGCTATACTCCTTTCTTTTCTTCTTCTTCTTTTTTTTTTTTTAAACTTTGGGAAGCATTCTCAAACCCTGCTTCTTCAAGGTTCTTTAGACTGCCTTTTGGCTCTTACTCAACTGTACCAAGCACTCTGCATCTGCTTTTAAAGTCTTCAGACTACTGTATTAGTCATAGCCTCTCGGAGGGAACCGCAGGACAATGGGGATGAAAGGCCTTGCCCTTCTCTTCCAGGCTGCCCCGAAGTGTAGCTCCAGCGCTGTGAGGTTTCAAGGGTTGGCTGAGAGGACTGAGGGGACCATGAAAATGGACATGGAGGATGCGGATATGACTCTGTGGACAGAGGCTGAGTTTGAAGAGAAATGTACATACATTGTGAATGATCACCCCTGGGATTCTGGAGTTGACGGAGGGACTTCCGTTCAGGCAGAGGCATCCTTACCCAGGAATCTGCTTTTCAAATATGCCACAGACAGCAAAGAGGTAAGTCTCTGGTTTATGGCTGAAGGAGACTGGCATCTGATGCCAAATCTGTCTACTTGCCCTTGAGGCCTCCCATATCTGTGAAGATCTGTAAGTACCAGTAAGTAATTGATCACTTACTTCACTTCTTTCATTGCTTTCTCTTCCCCTAAGTCAGTCTTGGCGCACTTCCTCCAGCCCTCCCCTGTTCCATACTAATTAATAAACAGTTAAAGCTTTTGGCAAGTTGACATGTCTTGGCAAAGCCGGACCGCAGTTTGGGATGGATGAAGTTTTCAGTGTGCTTGGAGAAAGCTCTGGCCACTCTGGGGCTCGCTGGCCCTAGTCCCCAGGTGTTCAGGAGGTTTTGAGGGAGAAAACTAAAAGTTTGTCATGTTTTTTATGTCCCCTTTGGGTCATTAAATGGCTTTATTCTTTTTAACGAGCCAGCTTTATTGGCTGGGTTGCTAAAATTATTCTCAAAACCCTGCGGTGTTTATGAACTAAAGTGATGGAACACGCCGAGAAGAGGGTCATATCAAAGTGTCCTCTGTCTGGGTGACCTCAGAGCTGCCCACCGTTTATCTGAGGCAGCTCCTAGACTCTGGCTGGACTGGCAGGCTGATTCCGTACTGGCCTCTGAAGTGGGTATACTCTTTGTTGTTTCAAAGGGGCCGAAAACCCCAGCTTGGAACTAGCAAAGCATTTGTGTTTATCCTTTTATATAACGATTATAGCTAGGCGTGTTGTTTGGCTGTGAAATAACTTGTAGAACCACCTCTTGTTTTGAGCGGTCGGTTACCGTAGTTGCTCTCACTAGTCTACTGGGCTGAGTTGAAGAAATCGACAGCTCAACAGACTTCCCACCACCAGCATGACCACAAGCCACTGTCAATTCTCCTGCCCTCAGTCAGTGGCAAGGGGGTCCTTGGCTGTAGGAATCCATAATTCGATACTAGGACTCTAAATTGTAGCCATGGCAGATCACTCTCTTCCTTCTCTAAGTAGCAGCATTTGAAAGATCCCGGGAGCCTGTTTGGAAAATACTTTGCCTCTTTCCTGTTTGTGTCTGGGTTCAGTGTTTTTGGTAAGGGGAAGACAGCTGTCTAAAATTAAATAGAGCAACTCTGCTTTGAGTTTCATTAAAAAGCAAAACTTTTTTTTTTTAACCTTCTGGGAGAGTGGAGGCAGATTTTGTAAAAAGCCAAATTTAAATTGTAGCTATCCGGGAACATTACTAAAAATTTAACCCCAGAGGTCAGCCTTAATTATACCTCTTTCTGTAAGTAACACTCTTCTCAGTAGAAAGTCTCTTAATATGTGGCCCCTGGAATCAATGTAGGATTTGTTTGGATATCTAAGGTTTGGCTGTGGCTTTAAAAGATGCAGTGTATTTTTTCACCATATCAGATTTGACCAAATACTGTTCTGGGGTTCATTTATGCTGTATTGCCCTGTCCAGCCCATTGGGACTGAAATGAATCCCCATTCTATGGGTCATCTTTGCCTTTTAATTCTACAGTGTTCTTATCCTCAATTCAACTATTACCTTAAGTTTTTTCAATTTCCATCATTCGACTTAAAATCATAGTTAAATTTAGAAAATGCCCTTAGATCATGTAGACCAAGGTTCAGAAAGATAGTCCTTTACCCTAACTGTAGAGTTCAAGCCGAGACCTGGAGGGAGCAAAGTTCTCCTGACTTCCCCAGCCAGGGCTTCTCGAGTGTGCTGCACTGGCCCCTCTTGGTGTCACTGTGGTTTTATTTATAGTCTGCACATCTTTCAGACCGATCCTTTATTAAGCTTGTTTGGTTCTCCTTTTTCTCTGAAGGTGTAACTCCTTATCTCAGTATGTTCAGCACACAAAAAACATACAGTGACTGTATTCCTAAAAAGGGTCCTTCAAAATGAACCTAATTAAGAGATCAGGGTTCTCTTACTCTATTTTCCCATATTTTATTTAACTGAAACAACTTGACTAAAAAAAAAAAAATCATACATCTTTAATCTCTAATCTTAAAAACAACCAAGAAACCAACTTAAAGGTAATACTGTCTGAAGCTTACTCAGGAATTTGTACCTTTTTGTTTCTCTCTTCCTTTTTGAACTTCGGATAAGGACAGCTCCCTTAAGGTGGTGAAAGACGACTGGAACTGGGCCATTGAGAATGGGATTGCTACAGAGACCTTTAGGGTTGATGCGCTGTTTACCATTACCATTATTCAGTTAGTCTTTTCAGTCCCATGAGCTGGAGAAGTAGGCAAAAAAAAAAAAAAAAAAAAAAGAGAGAGAGAGAGAAGAAAGTAGTAGTTTTTATCTGACTGATTTGACTTGCCCTTCTTTAATGTTTTCCTTTAAGTATAGAAGATGTTACATTCTGTACTGTTGTGCTGACATGCTCGGGGATTTTTTTTTAACAAGACCATTTTTCATTATGAATTTATGCTATGTGTCAGCACCTTTTTTTTTTCTTTTGGTTTAAAAACAAAACATACAAACCATATTTCTGATCTTGACCCTCATTTTTAGATTTGGTTTAGAATCATTCTTCACCTTTAATGAGGCTGCTCTTACTTCCTATTTCCAGAACTCAAACCAAATATAGACATACTATTCAAAACTTTTAAAACATTTTTAACTGATGCGTTATTCTTTTAGGGGGATTTTCCCCTTGTCCTCCTGAAATAAATTTCTATGAATATTTGAATATAGAAATATTCATTTAAACCATGATATTTTAGAAGCAGTAGCCTGTACGGAAGTTGTAGAAGTTCCGTGGCTCTAAGTCTGACCCCCCCCCCCAGAACTGAGCGGTGATAAACATCACAGTGATGGGGACACACTCAGTGTCTCTCCACTTGGAGTGCAGTCCATTATTAACTCAAGCCATTTGTAAAAAGTATCTCACCATAACATGCAATTCCCTTTTCTTCCTATGGCCTTTTATTTGTGAGACAATTTGCTGTGGCATTACCACATTTCCTTTAACATAAAGATAATTAAGGAGGAAACCATTCAAAAACATCTCCTTTACTCCACCCCCTTTTAAAAAGTGAGGTGCGTTACAGGCTGAATCCACAGTCTTGGTTCACAACAGAGTTCTTCTAGTCATCTCGGTGTAGATAACCCTTATCATTGTAATCGAATGAAGCATTTTAAGGAGGTGTGAGGACGGGGGGGAGATAACTAGTAATTAAAGTGGTCTAAGTGTCATCTGAGATGGGGGGATGCTGGTATCACATTTAGACCTGAATGATGTTTCTGCATAAAACCCGCTAGAGAGAGAAAGAGTGTGTGTGTGTGTATGTGTGTGTGAGTGTGAGTGAATACTCATTAAAGGAGGAATTTGGTTTAAAAAACAAAAAGCATATTCTCCTTACTATCAGCTTTTTATCTCATACCCCCCCAATCCATCCTAAATTGTGAAATCTTCATTTTCTCTAGAAGCCCCTGACCTCAGGACGTGTCCTGTAGCTGAGGCCACTGACAGAGATGGATCTGCTCATGGGGTGGGGTGGGGGGTTGGCTCCATACAACTCATGACATTGAAGGGCTTCTGGGGGCAACAAGTGTGAGGCCAGCGTCCTCTTGCTGATAGGTTTATGGAAGGCACACAGAAGCCTGTCCCCAGCAGAAATTCTTTAGGACCCTGGTCAGTTCCAGTGAAGTTTCCTTCCTGAGCAAGGTGAACACATTCTTAAGTCTTTTTTTTGTTCTGTGAAATCTAGGGCACACACCAGATTCCTCTGTGTCATGTACTTATTCCGTGGATAGAAGGTTTTTGGCTAAGATTCACCTCTGGCTGGATCTTCCCAGGGCCAGGGGAGAACTATGACTTGGTCTTCCATTTCCCATTAAAAAACAAACAAAAACTCGAGCTCCTATTTCCCTTTATAGTTTCCTGGTTGAGCACTGATTGATCTTAAGAGTTGCAGGTCTTAGGTCCTCTTTGAATAATGTCTCAGACATGGATTTGGGGTGAAGGTGTTTATTGTTTATTATAGTACTGGACTGGGAATGTACATAGATGGTATATAAGCTACACGATTTCTTCCTACCTAAAATTCTCTTATCTTTGTGTATTTATCCGTATGTATGAGTTTCTATGTATACTCTAACTTTGTATATAATAAGAAATGAAAATATTAAAGTTCTGACCCACTTGTAAAGATAATCCAATATTGAGGTTCTTTTATTTGTTTAGGGCTTAAGGATTTTTCCTAGGTCTCTCTTCCACCACAGAACCTCCTCTTGCTAGTTGTTCTCCTGTCTTGCCTACTGTATTGCATTTGTAAGGTTATGCATTATACATGGGAAAAGTTACTTTCAATAGTCCCTTATACCTTCCCTAGTGATTTGCCACTATTACTCAAATAGGTGTTGAGTGGCTTGTGTCTTCCACAAATTTCTAGTTGACTTCTTTTGACCATAAGAAAATGTGTGTTTTCCTAATGTAAGATTGGTAGCTGAAAACCCAAGAGGCCTATAGTTAAAAGAATGACAATTCGGAAAAAAAACCCTGACCTCAATGTAATGCTACTTGTTGGTAATCAAGCTCTGACTCCTGAGACACTGACTGTAAGAGACTGTAATTTGAAACAAAGTTGATGAACCAGTTGAGTACCTTTCTTAAAATTACTGCTTTAAAGTGGATATGTTGAAAATATCAACTGCTAATTATTGGCTCACTGACAAATGACATTATTTGTTTTTCCTGTTTTTCATTTTAATATTATGGAATAATCACTCAAATATGAATGCCAAATGATTTGCGTGTCATAGGAGTCAACTCTATGAATTTTCCAAATTAAATAGGTTCAATCATGTATCATAAACAATGAGCCTCTGAATAAGTAAGTCGACTTAAGCTTTACTATATATTTTTGTCCCAAGACTGTTCTGAGGTACTCCTGCCCCCAGTAGTTGTACTGCCAACACATACCAATAATGACAAACTGTTATTGAAAGGGCAGGTAGATGTAAATGAAGGCAGAGAAAGAGAATGAAATGAACATCTGCTTTTTTCAGCCCTGCCAGAAATTCATAAAAGACCAAAAATAACACTCTAGCTCACCAACCTTGTTTCAACTTGTATTAGCTGTAGAAAAAAATTTTTTTCTCTTTCCAGTCTGAGTTTGTTCCATTGGCTTGTATATTGAATAATAAATTGTTTCTTAAAAAATTGTTGGCTGATAAGAAATGTATTTATATGAGAAAGACTGATCTGCCCCTACCTTATAGGTGAGCCTATTCTTTATACTTTTAATCAGAAGTTTGAATTCTTAATGAGATTTAGTGAAATGTCAGTGTATATCATAACCAAAAATCAGATTCCACTGTGAACATTGATTGATTTATATACTTGGGCCTACCATTTCGGGTACACAATTCTACAGGAACCAAGGATAATAAAAACGGGAAATACTGTCTGTTATCCCTTTGTGGTCCATTTCAGTATGTTATTTAGTAACTAATTTCTAGGCTTTTTGGGGTAAGAAAAGAATAGAAATGTAAAAGTAAATGAATAAAAACCAAAACAAAACATTCCAAAGGACTAGTAACAGAGGAGTTTTTTGAATAGTGATGAATTGCTTCCTGATTCATGATGGGTGATGTGATCCTCACCCCCCCTTAAAGAAATTTACAATCAGGGAGGAACTGGCATAGTTAACATGTTTCTTTAGTAAGGCCCTACAGAGTCAGAATGTGTGATCCATCCATTCTGAGAAGGTCATTTCCTCAGGTCTTAGAAACCCACAGCTCAGAACCCACAGCTCTCTTCAGTATCAATTCTATTTCAAAGGAGGACTTTTGACCACTTTTGAGTAGAAGAGATGCTAGAGACAAACAAAAGTTACTTGAAAGATCTTTTTATTAAGAGAACTTACAAACTATGAAAAAAGAAACCTCATCTGGGTTAAAAAAAAAAATAGAATGTGTTTGGTTTCTGGTTCCTTAAGCCTTTGTGGAACAACCAAAGAGCATTATTTTGGTTTCTGAGGTTAAAACTATTTTATTCCCCTCAAGTATGCTGTATTTATGGTTAGAAGGAGAAGGGGGAAACTAAGAGCAGGCTGAAATGGTCTAACCTTGACCATCTCATTCTGCAGTGTCTGATTCTCATTCTAAAACAGAATGGTTGTCCTCTCTGTTCTCCTAGGATAAAAAGTAATAGTAAAAATAAAGGACCCGCAAACACTGGAGAACAATGCTCTAGACTCTTTTTAATGCTTGGTTGAGTATTTGTTTATGATCTGGGAGTTTTAAAAATGATCTTCCCCTAGAGTGAAGCTTGCTGTTAAATTACATAGGCAACCCTATCACAAGTTTGTCATTGTTGGTTGCATTACCACTTGACAAATCAATTCATTGGAATAAAACGATTGGTTAACACTTTACAATTGAAGTGATTGTTTCATATATTTTATCTCCTTTAGGTTATCGGAGTGCTGAGTAAAGAATACATACCAAAGGGAACCCGTTTTGGACCTCTAATAGGTGAAATCTACACCAATGATACAGTTCCCAAGAATGCCAACAGGAAATATTTTTGGCGGGTAAGTATGGAAAAATTTTCCAGATTCATTAAGAAAAAAAAAAATAGAGCTAGAATTGCTGGGTCACTTCCTTTTTCAGCTTGTCCTGGGCCTCACCACAGTATTCAGGGTCCCCATGGACACAGGGAATTCTAAGCAAATGTGGTGACACTGGCTAAACGTTTGGCCCTGTAAACACAAACTATAGGTGGTTAGGGATGGAGATATGAACTGTGTGTGAAGCTTAATTTTTGCAATTCATCGAGCTTTGTGATGAAAGGAAATAGTTTGTTACTTGCTTCAAGGGTAGGTTCATTTGCATTTCTCTTTAAGGAAGTTGTAATGAGTCATTAAGACTTAGATTTCACCTCTTTTTGATATCTTGCTGAGTTAACTTTAATTGAATGGAAGACTAATCATAAATGAATTAGCTTGAAAATAAGTGCCATTCAGGAAAAATAGGTAGAAGATCAAGTGAGCGGATAGGAGGTGGACCGCAGGACTAGTCCTGTTTAAAGTTCATTGGCACCACAAACCTATCGGGTGTGACAGTATGTTGATTACATCCACAGCATCAGAACAATGCTTACTGTCATGCAAGATAACAAACTTTCTTGTAACATTATTGGATAAGTCTGACTAATATAATTTCCTTTGGAATGTCAGGGTTAGAAAGGACCTCAAAGGTGAGCTAATTAATTAGGTAGAATCAATCCTTAAGTAAAAAACCCTGAATTAGGAATGAACAGAGAAAAAAACCAGACTGTTTCCCATCTTTGCATCGCTGTCTCTGGCATATTTAGTTTTCTCAGTTAGAAAATAAAGGTATGCTTACAAAATTTAAAAGTAACTTTTTTATACATACTTGCACAAAAAGTATATGACTTTTAGAGAATCATTATTTGCTTTTCAGAAACAGCTGCATGGTGACAACAAAAATTATATTATACTTACTTTGGTCACTATTTACCTAGAATGCTTATACCTTTTGGACAAGTATTTTATATATATATATAAAATATTAATTGATTTTACGGTGGCAGGGGGGGCATGGATGGTGAAAAATAGTTGCTTTACTCTAGCTTAACATTGGTTGCTTGTCATATGTGCCTTGACTGAGCAAGCCCACGGTTTCAAACCAGTGACTTCAGCATTCCAGGTCAGTGCTCTATCCACTGTGCCACCATAGGCCAAGCTGGACAAATATCTTGATAAAAAGATATGTTTGGGGATCATTCAGAAGCTGTTCCTAAGAAACAAGATTTTTTTAAAGCCAGGAAGTTTTGTGTGTTTGGAAATGTATTATTCTGTTTTCCAAACAAAAGAGAGCTCTGAGAATTGTGTGTTTCTAATTTTTATTTAGTAACTTTCTCATGTTTAAAATATATGATTTATAATGAGCAAAATGTGAGTGTGTGCATTTTTGCCTTTCTTACTAATAAAATCTCAGAAGTGAGCCACAGAGGTGTATAATTCTTGGAGTCACAGGTCCAAAGTTAGACAGTATAATATAAGTCTCATTAACGCCTAATCATTTTGACAAAGGCAAGAAATACCTAAGAACCTCCTATCTCTGTCCTTATGTTCATTCAAGATTCACCATAAGTAATTGAAATGCTGTCCTTGGCAGGGTTTATTTGAATCGGCCTTTCACATGCCTACAAAGAATATTGTAGGAGATAACTTCCCACATGTTGTTAAAAGCATCCTGATTTTGCTGGCAGGAATATGAACATCTGTTGTGAGGGAAAAAAAGGTTTCATGCAAATTACACAGTCAAATAAGAGAAGGGATGTTCAAGTTGAGAAACCAGTGACATTTCTTGTAACTGTACTATGAGTCAGCACGTTTTTAATCTTCTTGATAATATATGGAAATGTAGTGAGGTGACAGGGAGCAGTGTTCATTTGACGTATGCATTATTTTATTTTCTGTGGGTGTGTGTGTGTGTGTCTGTGACTTCATGGCATCGATATTTCTGTTTTCAAATGAGGATACAGTAAATTGTAGTCCGTGGAAGGCTGACTGGAATCAACATACCCGTAGCTTTAGAAAGCAGTTTCCGCCCAACGAAGAGTGCAAGAGCGATGGAACCCCATGTTCCTGGAAGTTTGCACATCAGAGTAAACAAACTTGAAAACCCCTCTTGATAGCAGAATTCACCCAGCCTTGTTCCATTTTCTCTTAACAAAACACACCGCAAAAGCTCTCACAAGCTGCTTTGATGAAGCCACATGTATTTCCCCCTTCACAATTTACAGGAAGTTACTCTTAAAAGAAAGTGATTCTGGTGTTTACTGCCCGTGTTAAAGGGACAGAGTTCCTTTTTGTCTCTGATAACATTTGAGCGAAATACAGAATCAATTTATAGACTAGTATAGTATGTGACTAACAAAGCAGTAACCTGCTCTCCGGTTAGAGTGAAATTTCTGCTACTAGCCGTGCCCTCACTGCTTGGAGACTACACGTTACAGATTACCAGGTATTGATTTTATATATCTAAGGAAATGTCTTAAGTCTGAAGAAAAGGTGGTACATCTTAAAAAGAGGGAGAGAGAAACGTTCTGTGGAAGGGTCAGGAGTTTGTTTTATGAGATTGTTTCAGTAAGAGTGTAAATTTTAATTTTTCCTGTTCTTACCTCTGCCTTTCACCCGAGTGGCTTGAGTGCATCTGTTAACCAGAAGTCGTATTACTATAAGGCCAAGTCTGAATTCTTCACTAGGAGTTGCCTTTAAAGAACGACATAGTGCCTTCTTCCTGTTCTTTTTCCAAAAGCACATGTCTGTGACTCTGTGTGTGGTGTTTTAGCCAACCTCCTCACAGATAAGAGGGTTCCCTCTCCCCTCCTTTGGCAAGGCTGAGCATGTTGATCAAGAGGAAAAGTGACTCCTTAGTAGACTGTCAAATTCTGGCTTCTGTCCCGGTGTTCACTTTGTTATGGCAGGTGAAGTTCACCTTTGCCCCACCCAGTGTTTCCACAAAAAGGCAAGGTTCCAAGTATTCATATGAACAAGTGTTACTTCTGGACTCAGAGGCTTGGGGGTGGAGGATGTTTGCATAGTTTAAGTCTTGGGCGGGGGTGTAGGAAATGGCAAGTACAGAGGCCATAGAAAAAGTTGAGAGACTCAGTTTGACGTATTCAGTCGGCTTGGTCTTCTACCCAGTGACTCAAAGCATTAAAAGTCAACATAATCAGAACTCAGGTTAGTAGCATCACCCATTTGCCATTCGCTGCCAGAGCAAAAGTAGAACTCTGGTGGTTTGATTCGTCTGAGGCAGCTCCTTAAATGAAATTTTTGTGTTTTGTTCTTCTGTTATTTTTCCCCACACGTGAAAAGACGATAAAACCGAAATGGAAAAGGTAACTGACAAAGTGTGCCTTGCCTGTTTTTTGCCCTTATTTCTGCTGACTCAAGACTACTTCAGCCAAACCGATTTGATTCTCTGGCTAACTAGGCAACAGGGGACTAGAAATCACACAGGGTGCTTGCTGTGTTTATTCTCAGAGGTGTTGGGGGCTGATGTTCTTCAACCAGTTTCTCTTCTCTTTTGGACAGATCTATTCCAGAGGGGAGCTGCTCCACTTCATTGATGGCTTTAATGAGGAGAAAAGCAACTGGATGCGCTATGTGAATCCGGCGCACTCTGCCCGGGAGCAAAACCTGGCTGCCTGTCAGAACGGGATGAACATCTACTTCTATACCATTAAGCCCATTCCTGCCAACCAGGAGCTTCTTGTGTGGTATTGTCGGGACTTTGCAGAAAGGCTTCACTACCCTTATTCTGGAGAGCTGACAGTGATGAATCTCAGTAAGTGGATTACAGAACAAAAAAAATGTTTAAATGCCAGTCGTGTCAGTTCTGCCCCTATGAGCTAATAACATGTTGTTTAATTATATGGCTTCATTTGTTGGGCCGAGTAGGTGGCTTAAACTAGGCACTAAGGGGGGGGGGCAGTTTTTAGTACCCATTTCCTATTATAAGACTTGATCATTTAAAAAATATTAAGAGCTACCTTGAGAGTTCAGCTCGGAAGATCACTGGAAGAATTGTATGTCCAATTCTAATCCATCCAAAAGGGGGCAGGTGGGAGTTAAATAGAGACTGGTCCTGACGTGCTTAGTTTGCAAGGTATGGTCCCTTGTTTGTGGTCATTTGTCGGTGCTTACAGTGTGCATCAAAATCTTGTAGAGAGGCACATTTGGTTATTAAGTTATGGTCTGATGTGGAACATACGAGATTGATTCTAGAAAAATGCACAGCTATAAATTTTTAAGTATTATTCTAAATGAATAACAAGATTTTATACCTTAGCTTTCTTCCTTTATCTGATCACTTGATCAGTATTACAGTAGCCACCTTTCACTTGACCTTAACAAGTAGGTGGCCTAACCTAGGCACTAAGTTTAACAAATTCTCAATTCCTTAGCTATATTATAAGCTTTTTTTTTTTATTTTATTTTTTATTTTTTGACAGAAACAGAGAGTCAGAGAGAGGGACAGATAGGGACAGACAGACAGGAAGGGAGAGAGATGAGAAGCATCAGTTCTTCGTTGAGGCACCTTAGTTGTTCATTGATTGCTTTCTCATATGCGCCTTGACTGGGGGGGGTGGGGGGCTAGAGCAGACTGAGTGACCCCTTGCCCGAGCCAGCGACCTTGGGCTCAAGCTGCTGAGCCTTGCTCGAACCAGATGATCCGCACTCAAGCTGGCGACCTTAGGGTCTCAAACCTGGGTCCTCTGCATCCCAGTTTGACACTCTACCCACTGCGCCACCACCTGGTCAGGCAGCTTTTACTTTTTTTATTTGGTTAAAGTTGCTGCCATTTCCTCTCTACAAAGGGCTACTTTGTTTTAGTCATTCTCACGTGACCTCTAGGAATGATTTAAGAATTACCATAAAATTCCAACCTGTTCTAAATATAGTTGTGTGTTCTCAGTTACACTGCTAAGTAATAAACAGTTAAAAAAAATTTTCATTTAACCTTAATTTGGTTTAAAAGTTTCAACATCTAAATGCTGGCTTTTGATTTTAATGTCATTTCAAGGTTAAGGAGAAGTTGCAAGTATAGAACAAAGAATTCCCAGGTACCATTCACTCGATTCATCAATCATTGATATAGTTTCCCATTTGCTTTATCTGAAGACTGTTCAAACTTTTGTTTTTGAGACTTTTGGAATGAATGTTAATATTAATATAAATTAGAATTTTGACTTCAACTGTTGAACCAGTTAACAAACCAAAAATTTTTGTTAGTCAGGTATAATCCAACTCTGTAGCTATTTAGTGCTCATCCCACTGTGTCTACTTTACTTGATCTTCCTAGGATCTTATGAGACTGTATTTGTAGTTTTCTGAAAAACAGTGACTAGATTAAAAATCTTTCCTATAAGACCACCTTTTAGATTTGTGTTTGTGGTACACACACACACACACACACACACACACACACACACTCACACACTCCATGCACGCTTGAGCTTCATGAAGAAGTCTTAGAATGTTTGAAAATAAACTGGCTTCCAACATGTGCATGATAGGTATAATTAGGTCCTGGCCAAAGGTGGCCATTCTTTCCCCTCCTCTCTCTTCACTGCTCCCAGGAATCTCTGCTGTGCCTAGTGTCAAGGATCCCAGGAGCCCGGCTATTTCACTTTCTGTTTATGCCAGGCCCAGTGCTCAGGGCTGGTAGGAAAAGACAACTTCCATTCCAGCAGGCATCTCATGGGGAGATGTGCTACTTACTCCTAACTTTTTCAGCAAAGCAAGTCACTTCCTCTTGAGGGTCTCCGTACATTTCTTGAGCTTAATCATTCATGGAATCAGAGAGAAACTGATTTTTTTAAACGTTCACTCCATTTGAAGTGACGAACCCCAGTGACTTTGCACCAACCACAGAAAAGCTGTGCATACGTCCTTCCCTCTCTGCCAATCAAAGAAAGGTTTTTAAAGACCTTGCATTTTTATCCCCCAATGAAATACTTGGCAGAGTATTTTTAAGTTTCACGGGCTTATCCTTTGGGTTCAGATGCAACATTCTTATATGCTGTGAAATGACACCTTTCTTCCCTCAAATATCCCTTTCTGTTTATGCAGAATTTTTTTTTAATCTAAATGGCGGTTTAACATTTCCAAGTACCCTTTCATTGTCTGGTATTCCTAGTAAAGAAGGAGAGTTAACAATACCAGTGACATTAAGCCAAGACTCCTACTGCCAGTTGTGAAACCAGTTGTCTTAGGTGTGGTAACTGATGATTGAGACTCTGATCAGGAAAATTTCCACTATTTCATCAGGCCTAATAGGTAGATTGTGTCTGCAAGTGAGTTGTATTGGGTTTCCGTGCTTCAAGCACAACCAAGGTCTGTGCTGGAAGCTCCGTGAGGGTTTTTAATGGTAGTGATGTGTCCACGGGTAGAGCGTTGAGGAGAAGAGAGTAGAAGCACGCTGAGGTAAAGAAAAAGAAGTAGCCAGAAATCACAAATCGGCATTTTTAAAAAAAAAGAAAGAAAAAGGGGAGTCAGAACTATTAACTCCTACCCCTCCCAAGGTTTTTGGTATTTTTTTTTTTCTATCTATCTAACTAACCCATCTAGAAAACAGTTGACCAAATTGTAGACTCTAAATGTTAATCTGCTTTCTCAGTTTCACTTGAAAACAGACTTTGTTTTGCCTGCTGCCGAACTTCTAGGTTCTTTCTTGTAGTCTTGGGGGTTCTTATTATAGATCGAAAATGTGAGTCGGCATAATTAAGCAACTTGGAGCCTTCAGAAGCAGTTCACTCTTGAAATGACTCTATCCGCCTACAGCCATTTAAGATTTAAGAACAAAAACAGATCTTGATTTTCTTTTTCATGTTAACTCAAGCTGCTGCTGAGTGGGAGAGTCAGAAATGACACCAGCTCCATTGATTACTCAGCTGCTGAAAGATGGTTTTTTTAAATGTACCTTCGTGTGGACAGCATGACTTCCACCTTGGGGAAGTCACTTCCCCCGGATATCGTTTTGGAATAAAATGTAGATTTGTTTTTACAAAGGCATAAGAGCTAGCAAACATTTATTGTGGGTTTACTATGTGCCGGACACTGTACTAAAAGTATTTTGCATAGAAAACTGATGAATTTGACTTTCTTGTTCATTCACCTAATCATTTGCTTTGTTTCTGTTCAATAATCGAATTATTGAGGAGCTTAGTAACAACACCTAACTGTGCAGGAGGAATGATGCTATGGCTGGACTTCAAGTCTTTGCTTACAGCTTTAATTTGTTGAATTTTAGAATTGAGGGAGTCTTGAAGCCACTGGAAATATTAAGAGACTTAGTGAAATCTGCCACATAAAAGTGGCAGAAAGTTATGATGGTGGAGTATCTATATTTTCATTTTATTTAGGGTGACATCTTTTTTTTTTAATGTGGGCGTCCTTTGTGGATGCCTCCAAATCATTCTTTTTTAACCTCCATAAAATTCCTTCCTGTGGCTGTGAGATAGATAGATGTCTTGCCTATCAGTTTTCCAACTCAGTTGTCTCTCTTCTTTGACCGTTTCAGCTTTAAAAAACAAAAGTGACAATTTGAACTTCCTGCCTGCGGGGCCTCACTGAAAGACTGATACTGGCCTGATAAGGGGGTATTTATTTTGGTTTAGTGGCTTCAGAAATCCCTCTCCCTCAACAGGCCTTCCATCACTGCCCCCTGATCAGCATCTTGCCTGATGATGTCTCGCTGTATTTATTCTGGGGCTGCCGGCTCAGCAGGAGTAACTGATAACAGCCAGCAGCAGATAACTGGAATCAGACCCCTCCAGCCTGTCAGCCTAGAGAATGGATTTGAAGAGTTCAGAATCGGGGGGTCCACAAGTGTTCATTTCTAGACCTATCAGATATCAAGCTTGGAGTTCCTTCTCAGCTAAATCAAACAGGGATTTTTTTTTTTTTTTTTTAAGACGGGAATGATACATTTACAGAGGCTACAGCCTGATCCCCAGAACGTGTCCTCTGCTATTGCTGAGACTGAGAGCCCTCCTGCCTGGCATGGTCTCCACACACACCGACGGCTGATGCCTTCAGCCTCCTCCCATGGCTAGGGCAGGTGCTCACATTGCAGTGATTGCCCTCCAGTGACCTGAGCTCCAACTGAGCAGCATGTGTTTTACTTTTGATTTTCAAAGAAGGCTGAGTAGGGAATTTTTGGTTTTCCCTGTTCTGACGGTTATTTTCCTGAAGACGGCGTTTTCCCTGTGTGGTTGGAGGGACAGGGCTAGTGATGGCCCGGACAGTCTGGAAATATCCCCCTCATTGCTGCTGTTCCTAAATAGTATATTTACCAAGTGGCATTATGCCATCTTTTGGAATGAAAGCTTTCATCTTAGCTGCCTGGTGTGTGTGTGTGTGTTTTGTTTGTTTGTTTGTTTGTTTTGGTACTCTTAGCAATTGAACTGGCTCAGGAAGTGCCTGTTGTGGTTTGGCATAGGTGACTATGTCATGCCTTGTGATTCCAGGGGACAGCATTGCTGGAAGCCTGGTTAGACCAGACAAAGCCTTGGTGAAATTCTTTAGTTGTCAGCAAATTGAGGGTAAGGGGTAGCATCTGCGTGTCCTACCTGTCTGTTTGGCCTTGGCCGTGTGAACAGGATTTTATCAAATTCGTATTAAACAAGAATGAAGGCGAAATTGATGACTGCTTATTACTTGAAATGAGTCTTAATCTTTCACATCTAGTTCGCAGGACGTGCTGATTTCCTCAGAATGACATTCATTCACCTGTGACACCCCCCACCTAGAATTTTTCCACCCCACTTTAATGGAAGAAGGCCTGTTCTAGCTTGAACAGCACTTTTCCTTCCATGGTAAAGTTTCTTCTGCTAGTGGAAACAAAATGATCCAAACTATGCTGTTTGCTTGATCAGTGCTGCCAGTGCCCCCATTTTACTGAGAAGGAAGTAGAGCCGCGCACTGAGTGAGTGGCCCAGAGCCTCCAGGATGAGAGGGTGCTGAGAAAGCAGGTGTCTCTCACTGTGGCCAGCTGGTGCTTGGGTTTCTCAAGGAGAGAACAACTTGGGCAATTTCACTTCAATTCTCTGTACCTCTCTGAGTAATCGCCCTTTCTTCTTCATTGCAGCGCAGACACAGAGCTACCCAAAGCAGCAGAGCACTGAGAAAAATGACCTTTGCCCAAAGAACGCTCCGAAGAGAGAGTATAGTGTGAAGGAAATCCTAAAATTGGACTCCCACCCCTCCAAAGGAAAGGACTTCTACTGTTCAAACATTTCACCCCTCACTTCAGAAAAGGACGCAGATGACTTCAGAAAAAATGGGAGTCCTGAAATGCCCTTCTATCCTCGGGTTGTGTACCCAATCCGGGCCCCTCTACCGGAAGACTTTCTGATGAAAGCTTCTTCCCTGGCCTACGGGATGGAGAGGCCGACGTACATCACTCACTCCCCCATCCCCTCCTCCACAACACCCAGTCCCTCTGCAAGAAGCAGCCCCGATCGCAGCCTCAAAAGTGCCAGCCCTCACGGCAGCCCAGGGAACACTCTGTCGCCTCTGGCTCCGGGCTCTCAAGAACACAGAGACTCTTACTCCTACTTGAATGCGCCCTGTGGCACCGAAGGTCTGGCTTCTTACCCTGGATATGCACCTCCCCCACACCTCCCACCAGCCTTCATCTCCTCCTACAACGCCCACTACCCCAAGTTCATTTTGCCCCCCTACGGCATGAACTGTAACAGCTTGAGCACCATGAGCAGCATCAATGGCGTCAGCAACTTCGGCCTCTTCCCCAGGTTGTACCCTGTCTACAGTAACCTTCTCGGTGGGGGCAGCCTGCCTCACCCCATGCTCGCCCCGGCCTCTCTCCCGAGCTCTCTGCCCTCGGAAGGAGCTCGGAGATTGCTTCAGCCTGAACACCCCAGAGACGTGCTGGTCCCGGCACCCCACAGTGCCTTTTCCCTCACCGGGGCCGCCGCCAGCATGAAGGACAAGGTGTGCAGCCCCACCAGCGGGTCTCCGACTGCAGGCACAGCGGCCACCGCAGAACACGTGGTGCAGCCCAAAGCTACCTCAGCAGCGATGGCAGCCCCCAGCAGTGATGAAGCCATGAATCTCATAAAAAACAAAAGAAACATGACTGGCTACAAGACACTTCCCTATCCCCTGAAGAAGCAGAATGGCAAGATTAAGTATGAGTGCAACGTTTGCTCCAAGACTTTCGGCCAGCTCTCAAACCTGAAGGTAAGCCTCGGAGTGGAGCCGTCTGACTGTCTGCCAGGGTCTGTACCTCTGTGCACATGTGTGTGTTTGTGTTTGGCTCACTTTTGACAGTTGTAAACTTTTATCTTCAGTAGCGTGAGAGCAGGCCGGGAATAGTTTGACTTTGCTTTTGCCACTTCTGGCTGTGTGGCTTTGGACAAGTTACTTCCCCTCTCTTGAATTTCTTCTAAATAATGAAAACATGGGGTTTGGGCTAGAAGGTTAGTCCCGCTAGCCTGTAACTTTCATTCCTTCTGCGCAAGCAAAACAAAGCATTCAGTAAACCTCAGGGCTTTATCTGTTCTTTTTAGGGCTTAATCTTGATGCTTCTCTTAAGATCTTTGCATCATAAATGCCTGAGTCCTTGAGCAGAAACGTTAGGTCTTCTGAACAGCCAAGAGCGGAGCTAACACGTGTGGCTTCTTCCCAGGTACACCTCAGAGTGCACAGTGGAGAACGGCCTTTCAAATGTCAGACTTGCAACAAAGGCTTTACTCAGCTCGCCCACCTGCAGAAACACTACCTGGTACACACGGGAGAAAAGCCACACGAATGCCAGGTGGGCAGTATTTTGGGGGTAGAACTTCTGACTTCTGTAGAAAATATCTGAGGAGTTGGCCTCCCCAGGTCACACGACCCATAGATCATCCCACATAGCCTTCTGCCTTGCCACGGGCGGAGAGCCCTGTACCTGCTGTGAGCTGAGGTGATGACACAGCCAGCTCCCAGTGGGTGGAAAATGGTAGGGGAAATAAACACCACCTCATATGCAGTGTGGCCACATCGCCCTGTTTGCTTAATGCCACGCCATAGGTGCCACAGGGAGGCTTCTCGCCTACCAGGTTGCAGAGCATCAGTTTGTAAGCCTGCCCCTCCCACTGGCATCTTTTCATTGTCTGGTTGTCCCTTCTCCCTTCTCTGCCCTGGTCCCCACACTGCAGGTTTGTCACAAGCGATTTAGCAGCACCAGCAATCTCAAGACCCACCTGCGACTCCACTCTGGAGAGAAGCCTTACCAGTGTAAGGTGTGCCCTGCCAAGTTCACCCAGTTTGTGCACCTGAAACTCCACAAGCGCCTACACACCCGGGAGCGGCCCCACAAGTGTGTCCATTGCCACAAGAGTTACATCCACCTCTGTAGCCTCAAGGTCCACCTGAAAGGGAACTGTCCCATGGCCCCAGCCACAGGGCTGCCCCTGGAGGACCTGACCCGAATCAACGAAGAAATCGAGAAGTTCGACATCAGTGACAATGCCGACCGGCTCGAGGACATGGAGGACAACATTGATGTGACCTCTGCGGTGGAGAAAGAAATTCTGGCTGTGGTCAGGAAGGAGAAAGAAGAAACTGGCCTGAAAGTGTCTTTGCAAAGAAACATGGGGAATGGACTCCTCTCAGGGTGTAACCTTTATGAGTCATCTGACCTGTCCCTCCTGAAGTTGCCTCACAGCAACCCACTACCTCTGGGACCTGTCAAGGTCAAACAAGAAACAGTCGAACCAGTGGATCCTTAAGATTTTCAGAAAACAAAAAGTGTTGTGTTTTTGTTTCTTAACTTATGACTTGGCAAGTCAGGGTGCCTGTAGCAAATTGCTTGTACATAAATCCAGTTCTGCAAAGCTCTCCTGACGGCACATGGTTTACCCTCACCTCTCTGAAATTAAAGAAGGAACTCCAAAGTTACTGAATCTCAGGGCATAAATGAGGCAAAGACAATATACACATATTATATATACTTATTTACATCCCACCTATATATATTTGAAACTGTATTTTGAATATTTTGTGTGAATATGTTTGCATAGCCTTCCCATTGCTAAGACTATTACCTAGGCATAATTATTTTTTCAATGATAATTCTTCATAATTTATTATACAATTTATCATTCAAAAAGCAATAATTAAAAACGTTTACAATGACTGGAAAATTCCTTGTAATTTGAGTATGAATGTTATATTTTTGTCTTTGGGCCATTCTTGAGACAATTTCTGCACATCTGTTTACCTAAGATTTAGTAAACCAAATGCATTACTTCAGCCAATCTTTCTCTATAATAACGGTTTGAAATGAGGTTTTGGTAATACCAAAGTTAGACAGTTGATGTGTTAATTCATAGGATCATATCCTTTGAGAACAACATTGTATAATTTAGGGGTATGTGTGCAGAATTACCCAGTAATAGCTTCAGTAGAATAATCAAGAAAGGGAATCTTGTACGCTTCTGTAGATAGTTCAGTTATTTTCCCCCTAGCCACAGATTTATTAAAAAGGTGAAAAGGTTTTGCCAACCTGTCTTGCTCTCTAAAAAGCAAGGTCACCCCCCCCAAAGTTATGTCACCATCTAGAGTGGCCATGTGACTTCCGCATCCCACGTTATTATCGAAAATGTGAAGAAGACAAAATGCCATGTTTAAAACCACTGCGAAACGTTCCCAAAGCACAGATGGTTTTATGTGTGTGAGGTTTGCATCTGGGTGATGTTTTTGTTGTTGGGTTTCTTTTTATTGTTGTTATGTCAAAATTGCACAAACATGATGCTCTACCAGGAAGGATTTGAGGTAGATAGGCTCAGGCCACACTTTAAAACCAAATAAAAAACAAACAAACAAAAACACGGGTATTCTCCTTGTCTTAGGGTAAAAGCGGGTAATAGGCTTTTCTATCCCCAACAGATCAATTGTATTCTTTCTGTAAAACTCAGATTTTTCTCAGTATTTGTGTTTTTACATTTTATGGTTAATTTAATTGCAGATGAAAGGGCATTGCAAAGTTGTTCAACAACAGTTACCTCAGTGAGTGTGTCCAGTAGTGCAGGAAATGTCTTACCGAATGATTGCTACTCTAGCGGAAACTCGATGTGCTCCAGGAAGGTAGAGCGGGTGCCATTCTGTCTTCCACTCTGCTTAGCCCAAAGATTCCATGGCGGCATTCAAGGTGTAGCAAAGAATGATGTATATTTATAAATCTATTTATACCACTATTCCATGTGTATATATAATATATTTATAACCACTTAAATTGTGAGCCAAACCATGTAAAAGAACCTTCTTTTCCTAAGGCCAAAAAAACCAAAACAAAACCCTTTCTCAGACTTGGCTTAACACTCAATGACCTCACAACACATTGATGAGCTTGGCCACCCCTGATATTGTAAGAGATCCTGAAACCTTGTGCAAAGGCAGGGACCTCATAACAAGAAGCGGTGTTTTTTTATTATCAAGGACAATCTAAGATGGCCTTATTTTTGTTTTGCCACATTATGATTATGCGGTCATACCCAAGACACGAAAGTAAAAAGTCCATTATTACTCCTTTACCAATTGTAATTTTTTCTCTCTTCCTCTTCGTTCTTCCTAAATAGCTGATGTATCACTAATCAATCTGGTTTATAGATACACAGCATTTTGGTCAAGGCAACTAGTGTCAACCTGCAGAAGAGAACAATAATTTTCTGCTAATCCAGGAAAATTTAAGGGCCTTACTGATCTCTTCCTATAAGTAGCAAAACTGACATTTTTTTTATGTATCAGTGTTTGTAAACCAAAGCATCATACTGACATTAACATCAAATACTTTCTATTCCAAATCACTCGTTTGTTCTCTTTAACCCCTTTTGTGTCTTTAGATGTGGGAATTATTACCAAGACCAGCACAGTGGCTTGGGACTTCCTGCTTCTCTGTACCGGCTGACTTTCCCCCTAGGCCTCTTACATGTGAATGTTGAGCCCACAGTCAACAGTGGTTTTATTTTCTTTCCTCAAAGTTAAAACTGACCAAAGTTACTGGCTTTTTACTTTGCTAGAACAACAAACTATCTTATGTTTACGTATTGGTTTACATTGTTATTTATGTGCAAATTGTCAAAATGTAAATTAAATATACATGATCATGCTTTATCAATGCTTGTCTAGTGTCTTGAGTGAAGGGCAGGTGAGCGACATCTTACCCGTACAAAGGTGGCCCCAGGACAGATTTTCAACATGACCCATTTGTGTCTCCTGCCCCTCCCATGGCGAGGATGCCCTCATCTCTCTGCCTCCATCAGGGGGGCATGTGGGAGTGGTCTGAAGAGTTGATCTATTCTTTTTCATAACTCAACAGTATAGACTTTTCTTTAATGATGAGCTATAAAAGTGTTCTCTAAAGAAAGCATTTCAAGCATTAGTAAATGTGGGAAGATCCGTTTGCTTTTACTGGACATTTTTGTTTGTATTACTTTGTTGATGAGCATGGGGTGGTGGGGAGGTAAGGAAGACTTGGATTAATTCCAGAAATACCTATGTAGCCTTGTGCCAGTGTGTGTGTGTGTGTGTGTGTGTGTGTGTGTAGACCCAGCTCACTTAATGGGCAGGGGGTTTTGAGGAAGCCCTGGAAATACCTGTGTAGCCTTGTGCCAGTGTGTGTGTGTGTGTGTGTGTGTGTGTGTGTGTGTGTGTGTGTCACTTAATGGGCAGGGGGTTTTGAGGAAGCCCTGGGGATCTGTGACACCACCAGTGGTCAAGGTCAGGGAACACTGCCCATTAATGACGTAGGTTTTGCTTCAGTGGCTAACGCTGAGCACACCACAGAGAGTAAGTTCTCAATTTTTGCTTCTACATAGTCTTCCTGACCTGCATCCTATGGTATTTTTTTCTTCACTTCTTAACTTGGGAAGTAGGTTTGCCAGTTGTACATGTAAACTCAAGCTAGCTTCTGTCTTACAGAATCTGGGCATTGGTGGTGTGAAACACAGAGATCAAGGCAGCGTGGCATGCGGCCCCAATGGCCAGACTGTGAAAAGGATCTACCCGTTTGTCCATTGATGCTCCAGAAACTAACCTGTTTCCAGGCACTAATAAATTTGAGTCTCAATTGATTAATGTGAACAGAAGATGCTTCCAGAAAAGTATTAGTGCCGTCAATGAAAAAAAAGAAATCTAAAAGCCTTTTGCAAATGGTTTTCATGTTTACTGTGTCATACATTACTAAGTTTAAAGTTCCATGCCTATGCTAACTGAACGTTCCAAAAATAATGCTCATTCTTACATGTGAACACTTGAAACTGCCCAATTCTTTTTAATGTTTCTTCTTTATATTCACTTAAACATCTGTGCCAAGAACTTGAAATGCTGCCAACTTGGAACTGTGGAGTTAAGAAAACCAGAGCCCTATTGTCATAAATGTGCCAAATGGTGCAGGTTGCACTACTAAATTCTACAGAGCCATTGTGGTAATAATTTTTCAAAACAGACCAATAAGATCCAGAGTGTAACAGTTACTATCATAAATCATGGTTCTTTATTTGGCAAAGCATGTCTTTTTTTTGAGAGTTATATATCTTGGGAACACTTGTGAACTTGGCTGTTTAATGAAACGTTACATGAAAAGATAATATTCACTAGGAGCACAAGTCTACCCAGCCTGCATCCACACAGTTGGATCGAGGCCTTATGCAGCTGTTTGCTGGGCAAGGACAAGACTGAAAAAAATCATCTTTTTCTGAGTCTTTCCTTAAAAGCTCTGTTCAAAAATGATGCAGTTGGTTCACCACCATGAGGGAACATATAGAATATATGGTTCCATGGGAGTTTATGGCCATGTTTCTAAATTTTTTTTCTTTGGGAGTCAGAATCCAATTTAGGACCCATTTGTTTATTTAATTCTCTGTGTGTGTGTGTGTGTGTTGTGTGTGCATGCGTGCGTGCCCGTGCGCACACGTGCATGTGGCCTTAAAAAAGAGAGAGGGAAGTCCTGGCCAGTTGGCTCAGTGGTAGAGCGTTGGCCTGGTGTGCAAGAGTCCCGGGTTCGCTTCTCGGCTAGGGTACACAGGAGAAGTGCCCATCTGTTTCTCCACCCCTCCCCCTCTCCTTCCTCTCTGTCTCTCTCTTCCCCTCCTGCAGCCAAGGCTTCATTGGAGCAAAAGTTGGCCCGGGTGCTGAGGATGGCTCTATGGCCTCTGCCTCAGGCGCTAGAATGGCTCTGGTTGCAACAGAGCAATGCCCCAGATGGGCAGAGCATCGCCCCCTGGTAGGCATGCTGGTGGATCCCGGTCGGGCACATACATCTGTCTGACTGCCTCCCCATTTCCAACTTCAGAAAAATACAAAAAATAAATAAATAAAATAAAATAAAGAGAGAGGGAGAGAGAATGGGAAAAGGCCAGAGCAGAGAAATGGAAGTAATGTAAAACCAGGCCTTTCAGGTAGTCTGGTTTAGAAAGGAAGGCTGTGCCACAGAGAATGGCCGATAAAAGTGTAATGAATAGCAGAGAAGTTAATGTAATGTGATAATTGAACCAATTCAAGACATTTCTTTTTCCTTTAGGAGACTGTAGAATTTTTTGTTCATGTCTGTTATATCAACTTCTGGTCAGAAGAAATCAGATCATTCTGAACAGTAGCCACCTCCTTGAAGTCCACTTATGGATACATAGCAACTGCAAGAAATGTTTCAGAACCCATGGAGAAGCCTTCCATCACACCCTTTTTATTTTACTTTTTAATGATTTATTGAGAGAAGAGGAGTGGGGGAATGAAAAGTATCAAGTCATAGTTGCTTCACTTTAGTCATTCATTGATTGCTTGTTGTGTGTGCTTTGACTGGGCAAGCCTAGGGTTTTAAACTGGGCACCTCAGCATGCCAGGGTGACAGTTCTGTCCACTGCGCCACCACAGGTCAGACAGTCCTCACGTTCTTTTTCAACCTTCAAGTCCTAAGAACTCCCAAGTCCATTTGATTAAAGTGCTGCTGAGAGCTGCTCCCTAAATGAGAAGTGATTTTAATCTCAATACAGCCTTAATCATGTGATTTAAACAAAAAATAAAAATAAAAACCAATAGCAAGACTTCAAAAAGTCATTTTTGACCTGATTTATACAAACACTTGCCATTTACAGAATACTAAACCAACAAACCCTCTGTGAGTTCACTCTTTCTTCCAAGTTTAAAGATGATGAACCAAGGTTGGCAGGTCCACATTTGTTCCTCTCTGAATTTACTAAATTTAGCATAAAGGTGAATATAGTCACCTTGTAGTTTTCTCCTACCCCAAGAGGAAAGAAAGGGGAAGTGAGAGATAAGTGCCAACGCATGGTTTTGATAAATTCTTCGCTGTGTTAACAAAAGGAGGTTGTTCTCATGGAATTGTGGCAGATGTCCCGTCTTTAGGGATCTGGAGGATTCACCCGTGGATGAGGGCAACCGACCGTCCTGCATGGCTGGTGAGAGGCAGAGCAAAGGAAACCAAATCGTAGCTGACGAGACCTCGGTTTAAGCCACAAAGACTAACACCTACCTCTAGGGTTTGTAGCACAACGGGTTCCTTTCCATGGGTGGGAGGGAGTAGGGTCTCCTTCCCGGGAGGAGTCTGGTTGGTTGAAAGCACAGGATGTACAAGATGATCTGGCAAGGTCTATAATTCAACAATTTCTATCAATCTTGTAAATGATCCTGCACCTGGAGACAAGATAGATATAAGGCTTGGGCAGAGAGGTTTCTTTAATGTTTCTGAGGCCTAAGAAACTATATCTATAACTATATCGTGTGTGTGTGTGTGTGTGTGTGCACACGTGCACATGTGTGAGGTGTGTGTGTGTGTGTGTGTGTGTGTGTGTGTGTGTGTGTGTGTGAAAGACAGATCTGGAGAGTTTGTCTAATTCTGAGGAAGGGACGGTCCATGATATCATAAAATGAACTGTGTATATTTTGTAAAACATTTAAAAATTTATTCCACATCTGAGTTCTTCTGAGGGACCCAGAAAGGGGTAAAAAGGAGGCAGGGTTGCACTCTCGCCTGCCCCAGGCGCTCTGCAAGCAGCCTCAGGCCAGCGGCCCTTCAGTGCAGTTAGTGTGCTGAGGGAGAAGGGACCCGCTCAGCTTGCCTTCTCCCGTCAGCACGGCTCCCCTAGTGCTGTGGCCCAGCCACACAGGCAAAGGTGAACCCTGGTCCCCTTCCATGTAACCCTCCGTTGCCATCAGCAGTTTCCCCTAGTGCTGTGGCCCAGCCACACAGGCAAAGGTGAACCCTGGTCCCCTTCCATGTAACCCTCCGTTGCCATCAGCAGTTTCCCCTAGTGCTGTGGCCCAGCCACACAGGCAAAGGTGAACCCTGGTCCCCTTCCATGTAACCCTCCGTGGCCTCCCCAGTTTTAGTATAGGTGACAGATAGGGAGCTGTTGTGAGGGCAACCAACTAAGGATCATTAATGGGCTGATTTAACTCCTTCCCTGGTTCCCTGGGCCAGAGTCTAAAAATACACCCATCCCCAGGTGGAAACTGATGTCATAAGCTTTGATGGAAAGGGCCGTGGACCAGTGGTTGAGACACTGAGTTCTAGTCCTGGTTCAGCCACTGGATAACTTGTGTGATCTCCAGAAAGTCCTGGAAGTTCCCTGGGCCTCTGTTTCCTAATCCATAAAAAGGTTGTCTTCTGTTCTCTCAGAAGTATTTCATCTCTTCAGATGCTGAGATCCTGTCGTTTTCTCTATTTCCTTTGGGTTTGTTTTCCTTGGAACTCTGATTGTTGCTATGGGCAGATATTTGTAATTGAGAGAGCAGATGTCAGAGAGAATGGAAATGAGAGGCAGGCTTGCATGGAAAGAACTATTGTGGCTTCTTTTTGGCAAAAGAGATTGGGCTCACAAAAGTCCTGCTAATTTGTGAGAATCGTGAACTTTCCCCAGGAATTAATATGCTCATCTGAAAAGAATCAAGATTCGTTTAACGAAAATAAAGGGTTGTGCTGAAGTCAAACCTCTTCTAGAGTTCAGCATAAATTCTAAGATGTTTAGCTCAGTGGGTTCTGGGGAGTTTTCTTTATCTTTTTTTTTTTTTTTTTTTAAGCAAAGGCATACTTGTAGGAAGACTGGGAAAGATGAAGTTTGTTGCCACAAAAAGAAAAGGGGGACAAAATTACTTGTAGCTAACGAGGAGAATGAGCCCCTAATAAAGGGTACCCAAGAAGATGCTGAAAGGAAACATTTTGGTTAGCAAAGCAATAAAGGCCTCAATACTGTCTTAACGGTTCAACGTTTAAAAAAAGGAATAAACAAAAATGAAGCAGAGAGAGGGAAAGGTTAAACCAAGACAGAAACTGTGAGTAGATAGATGTGAAAGGGGCTGAAAATAAGTGAAAAGTGAAAAATTGCTTTATGAATAAACCGTTAAAAAATAGTGAGTGAAAAAGCAATTGTGCTTCCAGTTATTACTGAATCACAAGCTTGTGGAAGCCGGAGGCTGAACTGAGCAGCGACTCCACACTTAACCTACATTGCAGCAGCTGGTGCAGGGCCGTTCCTGTGGGCGGATGCCGTTTTCTACTTGAGTGTAAGTTTCACTGTGATTACCCTTTATCACAGGCATGTGGGCCATTTTGCCACCTTGCACACAAAAACCATGACTTGGTCATCTCTCCAACCTGCTAACCCTACAAGGCAGGTGATATCCTCCAGAGGACATACAGTACACAGACAAACCAAGGAGTGAGGGCCAAGGGCGGGTGACCAACCCTTCTGAGAAAAGGAGAAGCTGGGGAGTTCATGAGGCCTGAAGCCTCAGCCTGCCTCTGCCTTTTTCTGAAATTGAGAATGTGATTGCATACTCACTGCTTCTTGTCATTCTTTTTTTATTTTTATTTTTTAAAATTATTATTAAATGAGAGGTAGGGAGGCAGAGACAGACTCCCACATGGCCCATGTGCCCCAACCAGGATCCACCTGGCAACCCCTGTCTGGGGCCAGTGCTTTGCCTATCTGGGGCTATGTTCAGAAACAAGCTATTTTAGCGCCTGAGGCAGAGGCCATGGAGCCATCCTCAGCGCCTGGGCCGACTTGGCTGGAACCATTCGAGCCTTGGGTGTAGAGAGGGAAGAGAGAGAGATAGAGAGGGAGGGCAGGAGTGGAGAAGCAGGTGGTTGCCTCTCCTGTGTGCCCTGACCAGGAATCAAACTCAGGACTTCCACACGCTGGGTCGACGCTCTACCACTGAGCCAACCGTTCAGGGCCACCTCGTCATTCTTGGTGGTGTGTTCCCATGGAGACTCAGTCTTCTGTGCCAAGAGCTGGCAGAATTCCTTTCTTGGGAACACATCTGTGCTTAGGGCTAGCAACTGAAAAGCCAGTCCTAGCAGCACAGCCCCCCAGGCACACTCGAGGAAGCACTGGGAGCACTGGGAAGTGAATCAGACCTAGCAGTGTGGCCTCGCCCTGCCAGCCTGCAGGAAGAGTGGTGAGGAACGGAAGGGCCAAGCACCCATAAGAAGGCAGGTCAAGCTGTTTCCAAAGCTGCAGGGTTGCTCCCCTCTCATTCCAAGTGTAGAACATACTTCTGTATCAGAACTGCAGGCAGACAGCTAACTTTTGATTGTCAGCTTTAACAGAAAAGAGGTGAGCGTTGGGCAGTCACAATTCCAAGGTAATGGCATTGGAGTACTTTGTTGGCTGGCTTTTCTGCCCTCCCCGAACGCACCCTTGTCCCCGGCGGACACCAGGGAGGCAGGTGGCCCACCAGGGGAACACTTGACCGAAGTGACCCATGAAGCAGCTAGCTCCCATGCACACAGCTGGCTGTACAATCAAAGAATGAGGCTCAACTTTAATGAATCTGTTTCATTTTTAATAACCAGGGTAAAACTGTAGTTCTGTACATCTGGCTAATGGGCTGAGATTTTCCTCAAAACAGATTTTGGTATCTGTTCTTGCTGTTGCTACAAAAGGTTCCTGGCCTTATGCCAGTGGAGGCTTTAGGTGACGTGCTTCCCTCCTCGAGTTTTTTTCCTGAAGGAAGTAGGTAGGGTTGGGCTTTGAGTATCTGTACCCTAGAAATGGAAATATCAGAGCATGGGAGGGCAGGAAAGATGCCCAGGTGCTCCAGCAGCCTGCTGGGTCCCAGCCAGACCTGGAAACCAAGGCCCTGCTTCCTGACTGCTTCCTCCACCGGCAGACGAGATGGTGCTGCTACTGCCCAGCTGGCCAGGGCCCAGGGGAGCCCTTGAGGTTGTTTGCACTTCGGGCAGGCTTGCCAAAATAGCCGAGTTTGATAGCATTAAATTACTGTCTTTGCCTTATCAGGAGCTTGACCCTTAACTATTTCTGCAGACATTTCAGAAAAGATAGTAGAGGACAGGGAGTGGAGGGCTGTGGCCTACTATGGCCCATCATTCTGATCCATCCCGCTTAGGACTCCACACAACCTTTTGGTTCTCTGAAGACAAGCTGCTTCCAGATGACCCTTTTTTATTTTTCTTAATGTTTACTTTATTGATTTTAGAGAGAAGGGAGAGAGAGAGAGAAACATGAACATCTATCTATCTGTTCTGTATGTGTCCTGACCGGGGATTAAACCGGCAACTTCTGTGCTTTGTGATGATGCTCTGACCAACCAAGCTACCCGGCCAGGGCCAGATGACCCTTTTTTGAAAAATCTGTATGACTTGAGGGTGTGGACAGTTCTCCCTCAAAGTGCCAGGGTGAGTATTTCCATGTGTGTTAGCAAAAGGGGAGGTGTCAGGTTTTGTGTCGGCCTCAGGTCAACAGTGTCCCAGAAAGGAAACTGAGGCACAGAGATAACCCCACCCCGTCACAGCATGCCTCAGAGACCTGGCAACTGCAGCTGAAGGGCGCCGCGATCCTCACAAGGCATGGGCAAGGGCAAAACTTCAGATGCTATTTTAGATAAAGTGGCTTTAAGTTCATTCCACTTAAAAGCATGGAGGGCCTGTGCTTTCTACAAAAGAGAAGAAATGTATAAATGAACATATATTCTGCTTCAAATGCTCATTTGTAAAAACTTTGTTACTTCTGAGTTTGAAAAGGTATGTCATCTGTTCTAAATATTGCCCATTTGTATAGTTAACCAGTGAACCTGGAGGCCGAGATGAAAGTTGAGAAAGAGCAGTCTGTTCTACCTTTTTGTTCCCAGGCAATGTAATCCCAAAAGGCATGGTTCCTCTAAGAATTAGCTGAAGACGTTCAGTATGCCCACATGCTATACAGCTCTTGCAACCAACAGAAACCCTGCAAGATTTATAGTGGGATTGCTTCAAATTGGTAGTTTTTGTCTTCGCTAGTTTTGACCTACACGTGGATTCCAGACTGAAACTTACATTATCTGAAGCAAATCATTCAGGCCATCTTAGATAGGTTACAGCTGTTCCAATCCTCCCTCCAACTTTAGTGTAATAGCATAATATATTATTGTTCATCTATATATAGCCTGGAAGAATTATATGCTCTTAAGAGGATCGGCTGGAAAAAAAAAAAAGAAAAGAAAAGGAAGGAAGAAATCTTTTAAAACTAGCTGTATAACTGAGAAATGAGAGAAATGTCTCAAACTCAGCTCTAAATCTTGTTCACATCAGAGAAATGTGAGTTTGAAAGTGGAAGGATGGAGGCAAGCTTTAGCTGGTGGGCACTCCCGACTCCGCTCTCCCCGAGGTCTGTCGAGGTCCACTGGGCACTCAGTGGGCTTCTCCGAAGGAGAGGCATATGTTTCTGCAAGACCAAAAAAAAAAAAAAAAAAAGGCTGAGGGTGTGCAGACTTCCTTCCGTACTTGGGTTTCTTCCTTCTAAGGGGTGTTTGAAAGTTTTTCCTGTGCTTCTAACTGATCAGAAACCACATCATGTCTTTTGTCACTGTCTTTGCTCACCGCTGGAGACCCTGGTGGTTAGAGAGGGAAAGTCCCTTTTGATAGTGCATGTTGGGGGCCTGCAGGGAGTGCTGGGAGAGGGGAGAGGAGAGAGCATTGAAGGTTTCCTTTCTGGCCTAGACAGTGCACTCATCCCGGCCAGCTCTCCCCTCCTCAGAAAGGCAAAGTGCGTCTTTTTATGCCCCTCATCATTCTGGGGTGATGGAGGAAGAGAGCATTAGACAAAAGGAAAGAACATTTAGTTCAAGAGCTCTGTGTTTCTGGGAAGCCCGAAGAGAGTGGCCACAGGCCCCTCTGTGTGGCTGAGATCAGCTTATACCAGACTCCTCAGCACCTGTTCCCATGGGTTAGAAGGATGAGAAGAGAGGTTGGGGCAGAGGTGGATTAAGGTTGGGTGAGGTCCGGGCGAAGAAGAAAATATTGGGTTCTTTAAAAAAAAAGAGAGAGAGACAAGGAAAATAAACATACATGTTAACCATATTTTTAAATAAATAAAAAATATTATGTACTATTAATGTTAAAATTGCACACATGAAACCAAACTTGGTGTCATTAGAAAAAATTTAAAGTTGGGGTTTTGCAGGGCCCTTCAGGAGTCGGGGCCCAGGGCGTCCACCTGGTGCGCCCGCATTAAAGCCGCCTCTGGGTTGGGACACAGCCACATATATATTCGGTTTGAGCTGTTTTAGGGCAGTTTGTGTAGCCACATTTCTATTCTTTCATTTTTTAACTGATTTAAAGTTTTTACCATATTGTAATCATTTTTAAGTGCTCAGTTAATGCTGCTGGGTTCACATTGTTGTGCCTCAGAGCTCTCAGATGTTTTCCTCTTGCAAAGCTGAAATGCTATATCCCTTTCCCTGCTCCTCCTCAGCCTCTGTGCCATTTCGTGTGTGTGTGTGTGTGTGTGTGTGTGTGTGTGTGTGTGTGTGTGTGTGTATGTGTGACAGAGACAACAGAGACAGAGAGAGTCACAGATAGGGACAGACAGACATGAAGGGAGAGAGATGAGAAGCATCAATTCTTCATTGCAAAACCATAATTGTTCATTGGGGGGTGGGGCGCTACAGCAGACTGAGTGACTGGCTCCTTGCTCAAGCCAGTGACCTTGGGCTCAAGCTGGTGAGCTTTGCTCAAAGCAGATGTGCCCACATTCAAACTGGCGACTTCGGGGTCTCGAACCTGGGTCCTCCGTGTCCCAGTCCAACTCTCTATCCACTGCGCCACTGCCTGGCCAGGCTGTGCTGTGCTGTGCCATTTCTTGATCATGCTACTAATGCAAGCACTTTGCTCTGGTTAAACCTATAAAATTGATTTCCAAACAAGACCCTTTTCAAGTTCATGCACCAGCCTTGCCAACTTGAGTGCATTTCAGATTCACTCTTTCATGAATATTCATCACTTGCTGTGATCTGGTTTACAAATGCCTGTCCTCAGCACTCCAGCTGGGCTTCGACAGTTTATGGAGTTGTTATTTGCACCAACAAACCAGTCAGGAATGAAAATAACAATCAACTCCTTGCATGTTTACAAGCCTGCTGGCCAATGGCACATGTAATTTAGAGCTGCCATCTTGTCTCCTCTCTCTCAGTGGAATGGAATGTCCTCTCCAGCAACTTGGTGGCTGTAGGACCTTGGGAGGAGAAGGCCCTTCTCCTCCAATTTTCTAATGGAGCCTGACTGGCAATCATGTCGGGAAGCAGGTTGTTTGGATTCTGTTGCTGTTGTTCTGTAACACTTCCTCATACAAGTCACTCCTAAACGAATCCTCTCTGTAGGTTGTCCTCGGAGCAGGAGGCGGATAAGTACTCTCACTCAATGAGCGTGGCCAATTTGTCATTCCCTGAAAATAGAGTCATCCCTCCAGTCTGTCCAGTTCCCGCCCCCAGCGCTTGGTGTGGGGACAGGAGGAAGGTCCGCCTTTCTCAAAGCCACATTCCAGGGGGCGTGGTTCCTCTGCCAGTCACCACACTCACAGGGAGGGCGGTGGTGCCTTGTGCCTGCAGCCACCCCTCAAGTGTTGTTGTTACACAACAGTCATGAACTCTGGAATGTCTCTGGTCATTTACAGCGTGACTGTGTCACTCCATAAATGACGTTGTCAAGCTTCAAGGCCCAGAAGGAGGTTGCCTTGTTTTTCAAGAGACCATTTTCTCCCACCCAGAACAAAGCATCCAGGCTTTTACGATCCACTTCTTACTCTGAAACTTCTAAGAGATTAGAGATTCAGGAGAGAGAAGATATAGGGATAGATTACAAAACACACGTCAATAGTCGTATAGATGCTTTAAAACACACTGAACGATTTGACCAGACTGTTTGCAGATAAGCTTTCTAGAAATTAGCCGGGCACTTCTTAGAGTAACTTTCTGTCTTCTTTCACTCTTACCTCGACTTTTTCCTTCTTTGGTTCATTTCCTTCGTGAGATTAATGAAGAGAGCGACAGATAAAGGCTCCAAAGAACATATGATTCATGAGTCATGTCTATTTTTGCTCTACAGTATTCATTTTAAATGGCATGGTTCCAGCAGAAGAAACAGAAAGTAAAAAATCTACCTGAAATACTGATTTGGGTGCTTCTGTAATACAACCAAAATTAGGGGAAATAATACTTCCCATTTGATTTATGCCATGTAAGTTACTATGATGTGTCGCGGCCATTTTCTCATTTCATGCTCACAAATACCCTTTGAGGTAGGGTCTGTTACCCTATTTTGTATACCAGGAAACAGAGGCCCAAATACATCAAATAAATTAGATAATGCAGGAAAAGAACCTTAACCCAGAGCATATAGAAGTACTCCAAAAAGGTAACTATTCCTAAGTAACTTGCTTGATGTTACCCAACAAGAAACTGACTGAAACCTTCCCAAATCATGTCTGATTACTACTCCCTCAACCTCAGCGTAGCAGCTGTAGTCCACAAAATACAAGAGATATAGTTTTTAACTATAACTATATACTTATATAACTCTGGAACTTTCACTTTATTATGTATTAGCTATAAAATTGGAGAGTTTGTTGAAAAGTCACTAAATGTAATTGACATATCCTTGCGTTCTTTTGACCCATCTCTCCCCAGGAAAAAAATACTTACAAGTCCTCTCTGTTGTTCTTTTTACATTTATTTGTTTGTTTGTTTGTTTGTTTTCAAGAGAGAGAGAAAGAAAACACGACAGAAACATCCATCTGTCCCTATATATTCCCTGACAAGGAAGTGGCAACCTCCGTACTCCGGATGACACTCCAACCAACTGAGCTATCCGGGCACGGCTGTTCCTCTTTCAAATCCTTTCATTAGCTAGTTTGATCCAACACATGAATCCTGAGATTTGTATGTGTGTGTGTGTGTGTGTGGGGGGGGTGTCTCAAATTGTGGCGTTTTCATCTTAATAATGAAAGATAAAACCAGTGGACCATTTAAAACCACTCAGACTCACTCATTTGTTTATTCAACAAACATGTATACATGTATTGGCTGGCTATTATATTTCAAACATTGGGCTAGGAGGTTGGAGGTGAGGCTCACATATGGATAAGACCTTAATCTCAAAAGGTCACTAGCCTGTGGAGAGATAGAGCTATGTACAATATGATTTATGTTCGTGGCCTTTTTTATTTATTTATTTTTGAACTTTTTTTTTTTTAAGATTTTGTTTATTGATTTTAGAAAAAAGATAGAGAGAGAGAAAGGTCAGGGGGAGGGAAACATCAACTCATAGTAGTTGCTTCTCATATGTGCCTTGACCAGGCAAGCCCAGGGTTTTGAACCAGCAACCTCAGCATTCCAGGTGGACACTTTATCCACTTCACCACCACAGATCAGGGTTTGCCTCTTTTAAATAAATTAGTTCTATTATTATATGCTAAGAGAGATGCTAAGTTGAATTACAAACACTAATACCTAGCTTTCATTTTGTGGCATTTAATTTTACAGGTATTTTGGGTTTCTTCTGTATATAATTTATCTTTGGCTCAAAAAGATTATTTAATTAAGAGCAGTGTACATTTCAACTATATTTGGATCTAGATGTCCAATAAAAATTTCATGTTTATTTGTTACATTTGTTCCATTGGCTAGAACAGAATTCCAACAGAACACAATGCTAAGTCTAACTGTGCCTACAAGGTAAATTTTAAAATTTTTGTTATAAATCAGTGATAATTTAGGAGTAGATTGTCAGTTCCTTAAAATTGGTCTATAGTATCATTTCTCTCTAGATCTTCAGAAATGTGAATTTCTAGATAAGATCATAAACAAAAAGAACTCTAAGCTTTTCTTGTTTTTTTAACATTAAATAAAACTTTATGCTAAGATGTTCTAGGTTCTACCTTCAACCATTCAAGTATTTCATAAGGATTTATAAAATCATGCCAGGTCATTATTTTATTTCAAAAAGATGTGCTCCCAGAACAATAGCAATAACAGGGGTATTGGTGTCATGGAATGAACAAGGCACTGTACTGGGGGGCAGTTGGGGGCACAGGTCATCGAGAGCCTTGGGTTCATTTCTGGTTCAGCCAGCTGAGTGCATTTAGCAAGCAGTATAACCTCTCTAGGTCTGTTTCCAGACCTGTAAAATGTATCAGTTGAACCAGATGACCTCTAAGTCCATTTCTACAAATCATTGAATGTAAAAAGCTTGTTGCTTATTTTAATAAAGCTGTATTGACATTAAAAGGTCTTGTTAAAGCTTCAGGTGATGGTTCTCACTTCTAGCCACTCTGTCCAGCACATGTTTTGGTCAGGGTGGCAAAAAATACACAACAAAACAGGGTGGCCTTGCCCTGTAGCTCTTGGCTCAGAGCTTTGGGAGGTATTGATGACTCAGCATGTGGCTCTCTCCCCTGAGGACCAGGGCTGCAGGTGCTCAGGTAAGCCTTGTTATGAAGGAGCTGCCAGGACTTTGGGGTGAGACAGGGACTTGAAATGTGGACCATTTAAAACCACTCAGATTCCAAAAACACTTTACTCAAGTTTAGGAGTGTCAACCTTCATCCCTTCATCAACTGCCACCTTGAATAATGATGCTCCTCAAATTGCCTTTGCATTTCAGTGCTGTGTGGCGTCCACACTTCTTATTCCCTGGTGTTGAGTAGTTCACTTGTTGTCTTTCAACCCATAAACCAGATGACAAAGCATTTATTGCTTGGGGGTAGGAATAAGGGTAAATTGGGATAGTCTTCCTAGACTCAATGGGTCTGCTTTAATTAGGTCACTAAAGAGAAAAGAGAGAAAGAACCAAGAAAACAAGAGATCCAACACTCTCCCCATGTGAGAGCAAGTGAAACTACTGCTAAAACATTGGTGTCAATCCTGGAGTCACTGTAGGTGGGTAGGGGTTTTGGAAATTATGGAAAACTTTTGTAAAGATTAATATAACACTTATTTGTATAGAAAACTCTTATGTTTTTAGGGACAATAAGTTATGAAACTACAGAGCTGTATAATCTTTAAGCTATGAGATGTTGACATAATTGTTTTGAGATCAACCAATCAGACCACACATTTTGTACTACCGGGTTATAATGAGTGTTCATTAAACATCATGATAACAACGCCCTTCTTGTTTGCTAACAAAGGGGCATTCTCTTCATGTATCACTGGTGACAGCTGATGTGGCACAATTAAAGTCATCCACTCATTCCCTCATTTTCCTGATTTGTTCCAGAGCTGTCATGTGGTCAGAGAACATTCTTTTCTCCTCCTGATTTTTTCTCCTTCTTCTCGTCCTCCTCCTTTATTATCTTCCTCTGGGCTGAACTAGATTTCCCCATTGAGGAAATGTCTCCTCCATGACCAGTCAGGCACTTTGGGCGATGCTTAACTTTTCCAGGTCACTGGGACACCGCTTAGTGAACTGAAGTCAACACTTACCAAGTGGAATTCCAATGGCTGAAAACATCTGCCTGCCTTCCAAGATGACCAATATTTTTAGAATAGTTGTTTACTCACCTTGCAGAGCTAGCCAATGGAGTTATCTCTTCTAAGTGTACATGTAAACTTGAAAAAATATTCTATTTTGGAACATATTCTAAATATTTGATTTTATTTTCATGCCTTTTATTTTATTGGTGTTTCTGATGACTGGTTGGTTCTCTGTGATTTTAGACAAGACATTAAACCTTTGCATTGCCATTTATTTTTTTCTAAAGGATCATGGGCACAATCAAGAATCTTTAATTCACTCATCCAATGTTTATGAAACCCAAATGATGCTACATTTTGTGTGGCTAGAGTCAAAGGACAGCACAATGTCTGCTCCTGTTCTCTAGACATTTACAATCTAGTTGAAAAGATAGACATTTATATATGAAAATAAAACTAACAGCACATAACACATTACAATGCCAAAAAGACAATGTTATTTACATGTACAGGGTGTTCACTGCAGCATTGCTTATTATAACAACATTTTAGAAACCATTTAAATGTCTATTAATAGAAGACTGGTTAAACACGTTATGATCATTTATACAATGGAATACTACGCAGCTACTAAAAAAGAATGGAGTGGCTACACATGTCCCAAAAGGAAAGAGCTGCAAAATGCAGCTTTAAGGAAAAAAAAGGGGGGGGATGTAATAGTTCGTACTGTGTTACCATTTGTGAAAAGAAGAAAACAGAAATATGTATGCAAAGCCTTACATATGCATTGAATGTGTTTGAGCAGACACACAGGAATCTGGAAAAAGTGAAGTCTGTAGGGAAGAAATGGAATGTTAAAGAATGGGGCAGAAGGAAGACTTACTTTACTTCTAAAATTCTCTAGTTTCTTTTGAATTTTGTACCAGGCACATATATCACCAAATTTTTAAATAAAAAATAATATTTAAAATGTGCCCTATTCCTCTGACTAGCTCTCCACAGTGAGGGCTGGTAAACATTAACTGGGAGAAAAATAGAGAATTGTTTCATAGAGGTCTGAAACATCGAGTGAATTCTCTGCGAGAGGTTTTGAAATAGTTGTACTGTTCAGTGCCTTTCAAGTCAGTTCGAATCTGATGGCTTCCAACATAGAGAGTGGGGTAAAAAGAGGGGTTTCCATAACCTCACAGTACATTGGTCTTGGAGTTTTAGGTCACTGTTTCAACATGATTATTCAAAAGGATGTGAGACAGAGTTGTGGGAGGGGATTTGGGGAACACAGGAGAGCAAGTCAGAAGTACAGTGAGGAGAGGATTCTTCCTTCCCTGGGAACCCTTGCGGACTCTCTCACACTTGTGGATGTACTCAGTCATGTGGACAGACGTGGCCAAACAGGGGAACTGGCAGCCCGGGCTCCTGTCATAAGGTGGGTCATGTTTTCTTGGTTCTAAATTCTTCCTGGAATATTCCCAGAAGGAATGGTAGCTTATCAGATCTTTGCTACCATAGATGACAGCTCCTCACAGACTAGCAGAATTACAGAGGTAGGGAGGGCTCTGGAAACTCTCCTCAGCAACCTCACCTCACAGTAAGGCCGTGGGGAAGGGTGACCCACCCACGAGCACATCAGGCATCAGGTGCAAAGTTCGGACTACACCCTTGGTCTTCTGAGTCCAGTGCTTTTTTTTTTTCTAACATTGCATCTAGACATAGTTCCCTTGGATTTTTAGTAGGGGCAATGCTAAAGCCATGACAGTTTTCTTCCTCCAAAAGTGATTGAACACTGTGAGGGCAAATTCAACAAGTTGGCCTCAGGACCTCCCTAGGTCCAGGCTGCTGATGGTAGGCTTTGGGACGGGAGCAGGGGGGCCGGGTGGTTCCCTCTTCGTGCTGGAGAGAAGGTGGGTGATCATACATACCTCCCAGCAAACAGCCGGGACCAGTAATCTTCAGGATACCTAACCCCACTTCCACCATGGATCAAGTTTAACCTAGAAGCTTCAGCATAAAAAATTCCACCCCAACATGTATCTTTTATCAATTTTTATGAAGGATGGGTATATATTAAACATCGTACATTCTCAGATATGGAAACCATACTTCAAGACTAAAGTCATAAGGAAGATAGACAACTTTTGTCTCTCTTCTGCAGGGAAGAAAATAATAAAACCTCAGTAATTGTACTAACTTTAAAAAATACAGAATGGTCAAGTGACCTCCTCAGTTCAGTATCATTTCTCTTTGCTTTGTGTGTGAGTCCCCTTTGTCACGGGGTCAAGTTAAGTCTCCGGGCGTCAGAGCTCACTGGGTCAGGTTGGCAACTGAGGCCATCACTCCTGGGCACTGACCTCTGACCCTGCTGACAGTCTTGACTCTGTAGCTGGGGCGCCTGTGCCTTTCTCTTTACTAAAATGAATTTTCTCTTTTATAATGACTTCAGAAAATAGACTCTGAACTTGGAGTTTATGAGAACAAGAACCAGCTTATCTTAGTCTTGGCCATGAATCACTGCCTCTTCCCACCCATTTCCACAGACACCTGAGTTAATTTAGTCTCATCTAATGCCTCCTGCTGTTTTCAGTGGAACTTCCGCCACCTAGGCAGCATGAGTCAAATGCATAATCCTCGTCATTCGACTGCTTGATGAATTAAGGTATTTGTTTAGAGCTGAATGTTTACAACAAAAGACACCAACCATCTTGTTTTTTCATGTTTTGACATCCCGGAAACTGAACAGCAGGGAGAGGGCTTCTCTCATTTCTGTTTTTAATGAGTCTTGTTCGGCTTTCATTGAAAGCTTTGAAAGTTCTACTGTAAGTCCAGTGTCCAGGTCTTGAAGAACAAAAAAGCATCAGCACCTCAGTTAATCTTTATTCTTTATTTCCAGCCACAGCTCAAGGGTTGTGCTCACCTGTCTTTGGAAATGACTCGACTAACAGATGGGGGAGAACAACGGAGCCACTAAGTTGGTTATGCCATATCTTCAGGCTTTGCCCCTCCATTTATTGAATTGGTGTTTAATTAACAATTCAAAACTGCACTTCCTTGCAGATGAGTTTGTATTTCGTGAGATCGTAAAATCAAAGAAGACTGCCAAGCTCGCTGTTCATAGTGCTTGTCCCTGGCCTGACCCTGAGACTTTCGTTTCTGACTCCTTCTAGAGGACTGCCTGTAGACAGGGAATCCAGACCGGGCAGTGCGTTCTCAGTGCTGCATCTGCCACCTGTGCCGTAGTTTCCTTGTTGGTTCATCCTCATAACTATTTTCACTATCTTCTCAGTCTACCTTAGCCTTTTTCACATTTTATTGGCCAGATATGAGCAGACCATTGCATTGCCATCAGTATTTACGTTATAGATCTGGTTTAGGTAACGGTCATCTTACAAATAGCCACCAAGTGCCCCCATGGCCTCTGTCTCTCTCTCTCTCTCTCTTTCTTCCCCTGAAGCAGAAAGCAGGAAAGAAGGTAGGGTGTAGGGGAAGGGATTTACTCTTGTTCTGATCCTGAACCAACCTTCAATCATGGTTCATTCTTCTTCCTGTCTAAAAAACAAGAGCTAATGTTTACCAAATGCTTTATCAATACCAATTCATATAACACCCAACAACGGTACACTTGTCTTCATTTTACCATGGAGGTGATCTGGCTCTTGCCACGTATGTGCTGCTTAATCACTCCTTGGCCAATTAAAACACACACACACACACACACACACACACACACACACACACACACACTTAAATGAAAAAATAATTCATTTGATGTAATTTGGATCCATGAATATTAACTCCCTTTAATAAGCTGACACAGAGCTCAAAATATAACACAGACATGTTTTATTTATTTTGGTGAAGACCTTATCCATTCAGAATACTGGCCTCTGATCCACAGAAAGGGTTACATGAAAGTTCAGTCTTATCACACAGTACTTAGTTTATTAGTTGAGCCCTTCAGAGTCATTTCAATTCTATTTATGTACTCTTACTTTCTACATAATTCAAAAGGGCCAGGGACCTTCTTTCCAGTTCATAGAAGACAAGAGACAGCAAATCAAAAGGCAGAGCCAGGGGAAAAGATGCTGGAAATCTTCATCCTAGAGTGGGGTAACAGGTGGCTGATATCTGAACAAAGGGGAGAAGAGCTTCACCAGGGTATAAATGTAAGAACAGTTAGTGTAGGAGATGATAGCTCCGTCCACAGCTTCCCTGACATCAAGAATTATAATAACTTGTTCACCATCGTGTCTCTAAGTCACCAAGACAAAGACAGACCTTGATCAACTGTAACAAGATTAAGAGGTTCACAACTTTTTCAAGGAATTCCCATAAATAATGCTTGAAATTTTATTATGTGAAGGATATCAGTAATACCAAGATAGCAAAAATGACTCATTCCCCAAGATTTCTAGATGGCCAAGTTTTACTTGGCATGTTGACATAAAAGTTATCCCACAGAGATAAGGTGCATTGTCACTGTTAAATTAGTTTCTACTAACCATAATTTTATATCATCCAGTGAAAGTTCTTGGGTTATGACACATCAATTAGCCTTAACTTTATGAGTCTCTATCACATGTATGACTATTTAAGGAGACCCTGAATTTCTGCTAATACAGGTTTCATGAATGATTCTGACAAGAGCAGGAGTCAGCCTAGGACTGTGGTTATTTTGCATATACAATGACTCTCATAATCTTTTTGGAGGGCCTGGACTGTGTACAGAGATCCCTTCCATTTTGCATAATGGTACTTTACTTCCTGGATTATAAAAGTATTATTTTACTAAAGAGGAAGAAACTGGATTTGTAGCATATTTTTCTGCAATGATTTGACTTAATTCTTCATGTTCAAAATGAACCTGTCAGCTATGAGCTGACTAAATAAAATGATATGTATCAAAATCTTTTTATTCTTCCAATCTACACAGTTAAAAGTCCAACATAATCACACACACACACACACACACACACACACACACACACCCCGCCCAGGTTTTGGTTAAAGAGCACTTTACAGTTTTGATTCATGCAAATGTTCGAATAGTCACAAAAGTAGACAATAGTATAAGGGAACTGTATGCACCCATCATCCAGCTTCAACTACTATGAATGTTTTGTCAGTCGTTTTTGTTTGTTTTGTTTTTAGAGACAGATAGAGACAGACAGGAAGGGAGAGATATGAGAAGCATCAGTTCTTCGTTGCAGCACCTTAGTTGTTCATTGATTGCTTTCTCATATGTGCCTTGATGGGGGCAGGAGGGCTCCAGCTGAGCCAGTGACCCCTTGCTTAAGTCAATGACATTGGGCTTAAGCCAGTGACCATGGGGTCATATCTATTATCCCATGCTCAAGCCAGTGACCCCATGCTCACAGCCCACGCTCAAGCCAGCAACCTCGGGGTTTCGAACCTGGGTCCTCAGCATCCTAAGCCGATGCTCTATCCACTGTGCCACTGCCTGGTGAGGTTGTTTTGTCAGTCTTGACGAGTACACTTTAGTGTGCCTATACAAAACTCCTATTTTAATTTTTCATCAGGCTGGACGTTCTTGGGGCTGGCCTTCAGCAGAGCAGAGCAGCCAGGCAGCCAACCATAAGATGTGATTGGAAGGATGTCAAAGGCTATTCACCCCACAGGTGATAAATGCCATCATTAGTGACTCATTCTTGGTGCTAACAGTCTCCCTCTCTCTCCCTCCCTCTTATTCTCTTTTAAAATACTCTTCTGTTGGGAAATTTCTAAAATCTTGCTAATTGTTTTTTATCAAATGATTTTCTTCTAGAACAGAAGACTTGGGGGGGGGGGCAGCCTACATCCCTGTAGCCTGGGGACGGACAGAGCCCTGCGGCAGGAAAAGGGAACAGCATAGTGTGAGGTGCGCAAGCCACCTTCACAATACTGGTCAAAATCAGCCTTAGTAACATTTCCTTTAAGAGGCCGCCCTGGAGAAATAATTGTAATTGAAACATTTTTATTATCAATATTCAGGATTTGGGAGTGGTAAAAGGATAAGGTAGAGAGATTCCTTTTTATCGCTTTTAAAAACATAGTTTAAACCCATACCATTTTTAATACTTTTTAGTTAAGATGATATTCAAAAGTTTCCAGCTGCCTCTAATTTAAGCAGCTGTGACAACTGGTTCATCACCTTAGGAAGAATCATTTCAGTGGTCCTTTCTACATATTCTGTGAGAAGGGACCAGTTAGTTGGACTTTTTTTTTAAAATAAAAATGGCCCTTCTCCATATATTTTAGGATGTCTCAGTGGTAGGAAGTGGACACTTTGTCAGAACTGCCAAAGGGAAAAGAGATTGAATTCTCGCCTGTTCTTTGAAGCTCAATATTATAAGAACATTTCTGATGGGCTGGTGTATGCCTGACTGAAGTCAGCTGGTAAAAAGGGATCCTAGAATTCTGCCCCATGCCTACCCTGCCCCTGGCCATAGAAACTCACCATGAGTGAGGAGGAGTCCAACCCAGTGACCCAGATTTGGGTCTGTCTTATTTGTGGGAAAGTGGGTCTGGATAGGAGCTCTAACTGGCATCAGAACTCTGGGAGAAGTGACAGAATATGTTGATGTGCGTCTGTGTGTTAGTGTATGTGGCTATGTATGTCAGTGTCTGTGTGGGTATGTGTGTGTCTCTTTGTGATGTGTGTGTGTGTGTGTGTGTGTGTGTGAGAGAGAGAGAGAGAGAGAGAGAGAGAGAGAGAGAGAGAGAGAGAGAGGGAGAGCACGCTCTGGGAGCATTTCATCCCTGACAACACTCCGTGTTGCTGTGCTGGCTTCCTAGAGGTAGCCACCTTCAAAATCAAGGGCCCGCAGGCAGCAACAACACATCCCAATCGCTCTGCATCAAGCAAGAAGACCAGAGCATTTGGACCAAAGAAGCATCTGGGTTCTTAAAATTGTCACAGGAAGAGGCATTTACTGGGACATTATTACTAATGTTAAAAGATCTGTGATCATTTTGTAGCTCAAACTGGTAGAGCAGAACATAATGGTCGCAAATGAAAAGGAAAGAGAGTCTAGGGAAGCTTATTCATATAGTAATTATTCTATCTGTAGTGTGAGTTTGTGGTGGATTTTTGTTTTCTTCCTTGTCCTTTTGAAGTTCATCTTTTCTACAATAAAAATGTATTGTTTTCTATTTAGGAAATATAAGGACAACGGAAGCTTTATTTTTTTAACCGAAGTGTCCTGCTAGAGTGGAATCCCCCCTCCCCCGTGGCCCCTGTGCCCTCTTCTCTCTCCACTAGAGTGGGCACTCACTACCAACAATCCACTTGAACGACTCTAGAAAGTTCAGGGGACAACAGGGTGGGCAACTTTGGTGACAGACAGTGAGTTCTGGGGAGCAGGGAAAGAAAGCCAAATGCCATGTGCAGGTGAAGCAGGGCAGACCAGAGGCAGACTGATAGCAGGAATCTAGAGGCAGGACTGAGGGCTGGGTTGGGGCCCGTCACACTCGACTGCAGATCTCAGGTGTGGGTGAGTTTGCACGAGAGTCCTGTAGGGAGCTTGGGCAGAGTGCAGATTCCTGGGGTTCACCCCCTTCCTGGTTTGGAAGATTTGGGATGAGGCACAGGAGTCCTCAGATGATTCGAGCCTGAAAGTAGCCTGAGGGCCTCTCTTTGATAACTGCTGCATGGCCGGGTGAGTCCACAGGAAGAAAACGCAAGTTATGATTTCATAAGATCATGTTCACTTCCACTCATGAAACAGCTCACAGCAGCTAGCAAGAAACTCACTCGTTCTGGTTCCACAGAAACTCCTCATGAACTTGAATGATGTAATGCTGTGTCTTGATGAGCGATGGTGTTACATTGGTTCCTGCTCTACGTGCTCCTTGGCTGACAATCTGAGGGCGGGACACCATGACTTTGATGGGCATCACCCACCCCGCTCCCCTGGTGATACGCTCACTGTCAGGGCACCTTCCTGGTGGGGGCTGAGCCACACAAAGAGAAGGAGTCATCATTTCCTTTCCAGTGCCTTCCCTTTGTGGCGAGGGTTTTACAGGAAGATGCAAAATACATTTTTACATGTCTTGCTCCTCAGTCAATGCATACAGGGTAAAATCGTCTCTACAGAACTGGGTAAAATATACAGGAAGGTACTGCCACAGAATGCCTTGCACAAAGCCCGGCGGGGGGCGGGGGAGGAACCACAGCCCGCACCCTGACTCGCCTCTGCTGCCCAGCCAGACCTGCACTACTGGGCACGGACATGAAAACCACTGACTACATGGCTTGGGAGAGCCCATGGTGATTCTGTGTCACCAATAATCTCTGCCTAGAATTCCCTGAGCACCCACCATGCGTGTCCTCCTGGGGAGGTAAATGTGATCCTCATCAAGGAGCGTCCTCCCCAGGTGGAGAGCAAAGGTGTGAGGAAAGCTAAGTCATGCTTCTCCAGCCCTCTGCACATCTCCTTCAAAGCACTTTCCAACTGTTTGTGTAATTGTTTTCTCACTAGACAGTAGGCTCCAGGGGTGGAAACGGTGGGAATGAAAGTGAGAGAAAGAATCGGGGCCCAGAGCACTGAGGGCTGTGAGTACTAGAGTTTGGGTTCTGTCCTTCAGACAACAAACCTGCTGAAGTTTCTGAGTGAGGGAGTCCCCTGGAGCTCCCCACCTTTCCAGAAAATGAACACACAGCGAGGTTGACAGATGGCGGAGGAGGGTCTGCGGACGGAGTGGCTAGCGGGCGGCTACTCCAGGAGAAAAGCCTCACCTGGAGCTCCTGCCTGACTGTCCCCGGGAACTATTATAAAGCTGTGAGCCAGCCACCTTGGTGGGCTTGCAGCCACTTCTGCATTAGAAGGCATAACACTATCGGAGCTGTGCTTGGTATTCCAGACAAAGTTGCATAGATACATGTATAGCAATTTTTATATCTGTATATGCATGCCTCTGCACATCTACCTGGAGTTAAGGAAACCATTGTCTGGCAGTGCATTCCTTCCTCATTAACTCTTTCAGGACGTCGGGATACCATTTCGTCCCTACAAGAGCTGCTTTTCCAAACACACACTCCAGTGCCGAGTTAATGGATGCACATTCAGTCTCGTGGAATGTTTGGTCACTCTGGCTCAATAGACAATTATTATGGCTATTATAAATATTGGGCCCAACAATAGCCACAGTATTAAACATATTTCTTGGGGCCACCACATTGACAGCAATGACATAATAACATAAACTACTCAGGTAATTAGGAAGAAATTTTTTCTTACTTATCCCTTTAATCCCATCTTCATTGTGCAATTGGAAATCACCACTTGAAGGCTAAGCTTTATGGTCATGTTCTGAATCTTTCTTCCTTCCTTCCTCCCTTCCTTCCTTCTTTCCTTCCTTCCTTCCTTCCTTCCTTCCTTCCTTCCTTCCTTCCTTCCTTCCTTCCTTCCTTCCTTCCTTCTTTCCTTCCTTCCGTTTTCAGGTGAGAGGAGGGGAGATAGTGAGGCAGACTACCACATGCACCCCGACTGGGATCCACTGACAATCCACATTTTGGGCCAATGCTTGGGTACCAAACTATTTTTAGTGCCTGAGGCTGATGCTCAGACCAACTGAGCTATCCTCAGAACCCGGGGCCATGCCTGAACCAATCGAGCCACTGGCTGTGGGAAGGGAAGAAAAAGAGAAGGGGGAGAAGCAGATGCTTGCTTCTCCTGTGTGCCCTGACCAGGACTCAAACTTGAGATATCCATACACCAGGCCAAAACTCTATCCACTGAGCCACCAGCCAGTACCTGGATCTATTTTTAAAGAGATAAGTAGTGGTATTATGGTCCCAGGAGCCCTAGGAAGCAATGACTGGTATCTCACCCTGGACCAGTGCTGTCCAATGGACATATAAGCAAGCCACACATGTAATTTAAAAATTTATAGGAGCTGGCCCTGGCCAGTTGGCTCAGTGGTAGAGCATCGGCCTGGCGTGTAGAAGTCCCGGGTTCGATTCCCGGCCAGGGCACACAGGAGAAGTGCCCATTTGCTTCTCCACCCCTCCCCCTCTCCTTCCTCTCTGTCTCTCTCTTCCCCTCCTGCAGCCGAGGCTCCATTGGAGCAAAGATGGCCCGGGCGCTGGGGATGGCTCCCTGGCCTCTGCCCCAGGCGCTAGAGTGGCTCTGGTCATGGCAGAGCGACGCCCCGGAGGGGCAGAGCATTGCCCCCTGGTGGGTGTGCCGGGTGGATCCCAGTTGGGCGCATGTGAGAGTCTGTCTGACTGTCTCTCCCGGTTTCTAGCTTCAGAAAAATACAAAAAAGAAAAAAAAAATTATAGAAGCCATATTAAAAAAAAAAAAAAAGGTAAAAATAAATGGGTGAAGTAATTTAAATATTTTATTTAACTTAATAGATCCAAAATACCATTTCACCATATAATCAATATAAAAAAAGATTAATAAAATATTTGAGATCTTTTGTTGCTGTTGATCTTAAAAATCTGGTGTATGTTATACACATATAGCACATTCTCTTTGAACCGGCCACACTGCAAGCGTGGCTGCCGGCTGCCATTAAGGGACAGTGCAGGCTGAGCCCTCTGGGCAGAAGCTGGCATGTCACTCCGCTGGGAACACTGCAGGCCAGCCACACTTTATGGCAGTAACCATAGGAGTTTGGTACTGGGAAGAGAAATAAAGGAAAATGTCCAACACTTGCCCCAGCTGAACAGAATAAACTCTGAGTAGTGAAGGGTCAACAATAAGAAACGTGTTGGGGCCGAGGGAGGAGAGAAGAGGGGTAAAAGCCCTTTATGGGCTCGGAGCGTTTGCGAACCTCAGCCATGCTAGCAGGCCTGTGGGCAGTCAGGGACGAGGGGGCAGGCCCAGGCAGAGCCGGGGGAGGAAGAGGAAGCAGGCGGGGAGGGATTACCCGCTCCACAGGCTGCCTTAGAAATGATCTGTCTACCTTGGGCTCACGGCGCTTGCCAAAGAAGGAAGGAGCCACCAACTGTACCACAGACAGACTCATCGGAGGGGTGAAAGGAACACCACTGAACGACCCAGGGACTTCCTTAAACACAGAGGTGCAGGGGAAGCCAGGCACCAGGTGGCCAAAGCACCCTGTGCCTTGTACTAGAGACAAGGCCGTGTTGGGGGTGGGCGGGGACTAGCCTCCCCTGCAGCTTTCATAAATAAAATCTGAAATAACACATTGTAAAACCATCCACATGCTGTCAGATGATTCTCAGTGATTAACTGCGACAGGTGTGTAACAGCGGCTGCCGGATCCCCCAGCCTCTGTATCACAGAGTGAATCAGCTTCGAGACTCTGAGTAATGCAGGGCAGGGCCGCCGCGCTCCGCGGCTGCTTCCTAAAGAGAACTGGGATGTCTCTCCAGGCCCGCCGCTCAGCCGGGACCACAGGCAGGGAAGAGTGCCGCAGCGCGCACCACCACCGCAGGTTGGCCTTCTGTGCTTGGAAGGAATTGCCCTGCCAAAGACCACACATGTGGAGTGATGCTTTAGAATCAGGCCTTCAAAAATGAAGGTACAGTCCCAGAGTCACAGGCATTGACCATGTGGACAGAGAAACTTCAGGTCAAATGTCACCCCATAGACTGTTAAGAGGACACACAGTAGGGGCCTGGCAGGGCATGACTCGTGTGGTGTCCCCTGCCCGGCCGGTGAAACACAGCGCCGGTGAAACCACGAGCACTTTCAGACATCTGGTACATTTAGATGGCTGTCTGTTTTCAGGCCAATTTCTATAGAAATCACACATTTCTAGGCTTTGGGGTTAGAAAATGACCATATGACTGACAGCTTGAGAACCAAGGGAGACCGACTCTGCGATCCTGCAGCCCTGGGGGTCCCACACAGAGGCCCACCCGGGCGCTGTCGGCTAGGTACCCATTGCAGGCTGGATTGCTTAGAAGCAGCACATCTGGTAAACAAACAGGAGGAAATGTGTTCATCCTGGGTCTGCCCCATTCTCTTCTCTCCCACAGAGGAAGCAAAGACTCTTGGAGGTCAAAGCTTCCTAAAGGCTGCTTGGAACCGGGACCATCTGCATCGGCTTAGGGGGGCTTCCTGGACTCCCATTCTGAAAGCCCGCACGCGGAGGACAGGTCACTCCTGAGCGCTGGTGGGCAGTGAAGTCCACGGCTGACAACAGGGAAGCAGGCCAGGGGCAGGCTCGCTCCAGGGGAGCCTGGCCGAGCCGACAATTATTTCTTAGGACATGGCAGACATTATGGTGAGGGTTTCATTTCTGGTTATTACCTTCTATTAAAAAGCAGCTTGAGTGAGATGATTATGGGGGCATCTCAGTCCCGTCTCAGGAATGGACTCTCAAATTCCCAGCGGACTGTTGTTTTTCCTGCACATATTATTATTATTTTTGTTCTTGTTGTGGTTGTGATTATGTTAACTGCTAGCTGACAAGTGGCCCTTTTTATTAGCCATTGCTCACGACCTCATTGCTCTGAGGTAAACAGTTTGGGGTGATGCCCATACAGGGCACAGAGAGGTCAAGCACCCCCCACAAGATCTCTCTCTCTCTCTCCTGGCAAAGGCTCCTCTCCTAGACTCGGGAGTCAGCACTTCGCCAGGGGCCAGGGATGCCAGAGGCCTCCCTCCCTCCCTCTTCTCCAACCACCTTGCCAGGACCAGTCTTGGGAACTGTGTGCCAACCCAGAGGAGTGTCAGCTCCCCCTCTGGGTCCAGCCCTGTTCCTGTGCACTGGGCCAAGCTAGTGCATGGGTTCCTGGTGCTTTTGACTTGAGTGATCTCCCTGGTAAGGATAGTTTATAGTGCAGGGGTCCCCAAACTACGGCCCGCGGGCCACATGCGGCCCCCTCAGGCCATTTATCCGGCCCCCACCGCACTTCCGGAAGGGGCACCTCTTTCATTGGTGGTCAGTGAGAGGAGCACATTGACCATCTCATTAGCCAAAAGCAGGCCCGTAGTTCCCATTGAAATACTGGTCAGTTTGTTGATTTAAATTTACTTGTTCTTTATTTTAAATATTGTATTTGTTCCCGTTTTGTTTTTTTACTTTAAAATAAGATATGTGCAGTGTGCATAGGGATTTGTTCATAGTTCTTTTTATAGTCCGGCCCTCCAACGGTCTGAGGGACAGTGAACTGGCCCCCTGTGTAAAAAGTTTGGGGACCCCTGGTCTAGTGGCAGACATGGTGGTCTGCACTGGCTGCATCCCAAAATGAAGAGTCAGAGCTTGGAAGCACAGATGTGCCTGAATCTGTACTTCCACGGAAGGCTGTGAGCCATTGCCACGTGGCTTTCCCACCAGTACTTCACTCAACACGTCTGTCAACATGTATTATCTTGACTCCTAAACCAAAATGTAACATTGCTGAATTCTGTCAGTAGCATCTCTCAGTCACCCAGGAAGAAAAAAAACCTTAAAATTATTTTTTAATTACAAAATTTCATGCATATTGCAAAACAAAATGCTGAAACTGATAAAGTTACAAATAAAAATGTGCTCCCCCCCCCCCCCCCCACTCTCTAGTCCACTCCTCAGAAGTAACACTGTTAGCAGTCTGGTGTGTAACATTCTAGATTTTTTTCTCTGCAACCAAGACATATTTTCTTTTGTTGTGGCTTATTATCTTTGACCCTACCCTTGCCTTCCTTCTAATATGTAATTAGTCACCAACTCCCACTAATTTTTTCTTTATGTTTTTCACATCTGTCCAATTTCTCCATCCAAATTCCCATTGCCTGACACTTAAAGTATCAGCTTTCCATAGTGAAATGAGCAAGGACTTTGAAACTGAATAACTTACCTTCTTTGAGTCCCAGTTTCTCTATCACTCAAAGGAGATAATAATACATATCTTCTGAGGCTGATGAAAATGAGTCAAGTTGTAAAGTTACTTCATATAATAAAATCATGGTTAGAGTAATCTTTTTAAAACACTCCTTCTGTTTTGATAGTCTGTTGCTAAAAACCTTTAAAAGGCTCCCCACTATTTACAGTACAGGAGGCAAATAGCCTTTAACTCACATATCAACTCCAGTTGATTGCTAGTGTCTGCTTGAGAGGTTGCCCCTGGGCCTGGTGGGAGACTGTGCTGGGTTAGATTAGCAATGTCTGCTATGGGAGCAGAGGTGGAAGTATCTGCATCCCTGATATACAGAATAAAGTCAAGTATTCCTTCGTGTCCTCTAGTCCCTGTAGGATCCTCTCCTTACAGTTGTCATTCTCTCTCTCTGGACCAGTCTCCTGATCTGCCATACATACCATAGAAATCTTCCCCCCAGATGTTGCCATAGTTGGCTTACTTCCTCACCCAGTGCTCAAATGTTGTCCCCCCAGAGAGGCCAAGCAATCTTTATCACATTGCCATTGGTTTCCTTCATAGCACTTCATCTCTGTCTGACGTAGCCCTGTTTAGTTCTTTGTTTCCATGTTAGTGTCTGTCTCCCTCACTTGAACCTGAGCACCTGAAGACAGGTACTTTCTCTTTCCTGTGTGTCCCAAGAGCTCATACAGTGGCCTGGCACCGGCAGGGGCTTAGCACTTCATGCCCATCAAGAGCGAAGGCTTCTCTGATGATTGAGTCCTGTCTTCCCAAGCAGCCTGTGACTTGAGGCCAAAGATTGGGTCTGATTTTTCTTGGTACCTGCTACACGTAATCCAGCCTGACATATAAAATGCGCTCAACACAACCTGGATTGGCTGATTTCTATGGTTGTCAAGGGGGAGCCCTCACTAAGACATTTGGGCCCAGGAATTGCATCAGATTCTGTGCTCAAAGATGGTAGGTCCCACCTATGTCCAACCTGCTTTATTATGGACTATTTTGTCAGCACTCTTGCTGGTGATTCCTCTCTGGACTTCTCCTCAGTAGTTTTCACAAAATCACAGCTTCCTGAGTTTCCTGTTTCTTAGTGACACCCAAGATGATGTGCTAGCTACCTATGCTGTTTACATCTCGACTATAATGCCTTTCTGTTTTAGTATCATGTGTCAGCAAGAATGAAAGCACATGAAGGGCCTAGAATGTTAAAATCCATCCCTCATAGAAATAACAAGGCTCTCAGAGGACCCTGCAGAACAGAAATGATGGGTAAGTTGGAGTACTTTTTTGCCCATGTGACCCCTATGTTTCAATATATTTTCATTGGTCATTTTTCTACTCCCAGACATATTATTTTCATTGAAGTTTTCTCTTAAGTTTATTTATATCTGAGGTCACATAACTCCAACACTGAAGAACACAGTATGAAGGAAAAATGTTTTCATATTCTGCTACCCCAAAAACTGTTTTCATGTCTTTTCATGCTTCCTTCCGATCTTCCTGCATGTGAAGATTCTTTCAGATAGTTATAATTGGGCTTATTTGAGAAAGACACATATTTTATTGCCAAGGCCGACAATAATCCATGTAAGAAAGGACCAAGTATTCTTAATTTTTATAATAGGCTCATTTTTTTTCCAAATGTGTGATGTTAATTGCTGGGCCTTGAGCAAAGTCCAGAGGTATAAAATATTAAGGAAGAAAAGAGTGGAAATGCTTGGTAAAGGCTACCCAGACCTTTACAACAAGACGTTTTACTCGTTTCTATTTTAGACAGGTTCCAAAGGGTTGCAAAAGAGAAAACACTTCAGTCTGCCTCACTCCCATAGGCGTGGCTTCCATGGGCTTTGAATGTGGTCAATCCTCATTATTTGCAGATTCCGTATTTGCAAATTCATGTAGTTGCTAAAATTTGTTTGTAATCCCACAATCAGTAGCCACGGCACTTTTGCAGTCATTTATGGACAGGCACATGTGCAGAGCAGCGCAGTCTGAGTCAGCCATACGCACATCCCCAGCTGAGGCAGAACAAGGCAACGCTCTGCAGCCCCCGCACTGTAAACAAGTGACTTGTTGCAGTCTATTTAAGTCCCTGTGATTCGCCTCTTCGTACTTTTTGTCAGTGATTCCACTGTTTAAAATGGCCCCCAACATGCTGCTGAAGTGCTAACTGGTGTTTCTAAGTGCAAGAAGGCTGTGAGGCCTCACGGAAAAAATACATGTGTTAGATGATTTGTTCAGGCATCAATTACAGGGCTGTTGGCTGTGAGCTCAATGTTGAAGCGACAATATATACTAAACAAGGTACCTTGAAACAGAAGCACACATAACACAAAGTTATGCTGGTAGGTTGATGAAAATGCTGTGAGCAAAGGCACACAGGAGCCTGACGCTGTTTTCCCTAGGGGCAACGGTTCGTGGGCCCCGTGCTGGCAGAGCCTTTATAGCACCTAGCCACCACAAAGGGCGAGAATAGACTGTATCTACTTTGCATGCATGTGCATTTTTTTGAGAGGGAAAGGACCACGACTTTTATCAAATTTTCAAGGGAAATTGAAAAAAGTTCTATCATTGCTTCAGACCTTCTATTATAAGAAAAATAACAGGCCTCGCCGTCCTTTTTCTACCATCTTAGAAGCTGTAGAGGCCTGCTGGGAACAGGACTTCTATAACAACAAATGTGTCGAGAAGGCTGAGGTCCGAGGTCATTTTTGCTGGCTATAAGCGGGGTGTCTGGAACCAAAGGGAACACATAGCTCTTCTTAAAATTGAAAGTGTTTGGCCCTGGCCGGTTGGCTCAGTGGTAGAGCGTCAGCCTGGTGTGCAGAAGTCCCGGGTTTGATTCCTGGCCAGGGCACACAGGAGAGGCGCCCATTTGCTTCTCCACCTCCCCCTCTCCTTCCTCTCTGTCTCTCTCTTCCCCTCCCGCAGCTAAGGGTCCATTGGAGCAAAGATGGCCCGGGCGCTGGGGATGGCTCTGTGGCCTCTGCCTCAGGCGCTAGAGTGGCTCTGGTCGCAACATAGCGATGCCCAGGATGGGCAGAGCATCGCCCCCTGGTGGGCAGAGCGTCGCCCCTGGTGGGCGTGCCAGGTAGATCCTGGTCCGGCACATGCGGGAGTCTGTCTGACTCTCTCCCCGTTTCCAGCTTCAGAAAATTACAAAAAAAAAAAAAAAAAAAAAAAAAAAAATGAAGGTGTTTATGCTCAAGATGAAAGTGAAATCTATCCAGGCAAGAGATTTGCTTACGTGTACAAAGCAAAGAACAACACAGGGACACTTGGTGGCAAACTGAATGAAACCCGAGTCACCTGGGGAAAGGATTCGTGCCCATGGGAACAGTGGACAGTTCCTAACAAATTGTGAAGCAACCTTTCTGCCAAGGCCATTGGACACAGAATCCATATAACACTGTACTCCTCGCGATTTAAACTTATTGAAAAGTTAATCAATGAAAGTGGATTTATTCTCTCAAAAAAAAAAGAAAAGAAAAGAAAAATAATGCTGATCCTCTTTAAGAACCATGGGAGTGGCTCCGTGACCACGTGGGTCAGCCCCAAGACCTCACTGGGCGTCATCGTGAGCTGTGTCCCTCCCAGGAAATGAAAAACAATGGCTTTCCAGGCCACACCAAGGTGGCTGTGTCTTACAGGCTTGGATTTAGAGGGCACTCAGCTGGCTGGGAGGAGCAGCATGTTTGGGACCCCAGTGCTCCCATCATCCCTCCTATGGTCAGGGAGAGATACCCAGTTAGTAAAGAAAAACCAACATGTAAAACTTAGGAATGTAATAGCAACTGCTGTCGCTGAGTGCTTATTAGGAACTAGTATTCTCTCACATAACTCTTACAACCACTGCAGGTGGGAAGAATAGCCTTAATTAATAGATGAGGAAACTGAGGCTTGCCCAGGAAACCCAGTTATGGTAGGAGGTGGGGCTGGCACTGGAGCTTGGCTGTGCAGCAATTTGAAGCCCACACTCCTAACCACTAGGTTAAACTTGAGCTGCATGAGGCAGGGGCGGAGGGGTGGGGGGTGTTGACTATTTGCCGTGACCCTCTAGCCTAGTTCTTAACCATTAGGAACCCCAGTGTATTCAAGGTGTGGTTCACTTTACTAATGTCTGTCCTCTGCTTCTCAGAAAGCCGTCAGCCAAGGCGGAGAGCAGCGTGACAGTGCACTATGGGGTGACAACGTGTAATTCTGTAGCTGTTCTCAGATAACGTTGAGGTGGCAAATTCTAGGAGTTTCTAAAAATAGGTGGCAAATTCTAGGAGTTTCTAAAAATAGCATAGGGACTTCTGCTTTGCTTGAGAAGGGATTATTCTGACCTTTTCGCCTACAAGGCCCACCTCCCCGAGGGTGACAATTTCACTGCTTTGCATGACATTTGGTTTCCCTCACATGTGGCTGGTAGGATTATACTTACAGGAAGTCGGAGAGAACCTCTAACCTCTTTCTGCGCTATTTATTGCTTTTCATTCTTTCTCTTCTACTCCTCACCCCCACTTTGGTTTCTTGAGTCTTTGAGAACCCCTCCCTGGTGGTAGCACACTTAGTGCACACAGGGGATGGTGTGGAATGGGACCTGACTCCTACTCGCTGAGCCCGGTGTCACTCTCTGCTGTTCCCCCAAGACAGGGGCAGGATTGCCCCCATCGGCCAGCCCAGGCTCTCCATGGGGGGCTGCCTGAAGAAAGTCATTTAACAGCACCACGAGCCTCCAGGTCCCAATCTACAAAAAATGAGGTAATCACACTTACCAAGTGCAGGTGGTGTGAGAATTAATTACTGTCCATGGGTGCTTTGAGAGTGGCAGATAAAAGGCTTTCGATAGGTAAGTGTTATTATGGTCATGATTCCTCTCTTTGGCCCTCAGCTTCCTTGCTACTCACACTCCACCAAAGTCACTCTTCAGGGGAGAGGATGTTACCATGTTGCCGAGCTACATGTGAAACAGAACCAATAGGTAGGGCAGAGTCCAAAAGTCTTAACATAGGTTCTATAGCGCTGCGATCTCTGCTGCTAGAATGTGCGTGTTAACACAGTAGCCTACACAAAAGCTTTTTAGACGTGTTGGTAGTGTTTCAGAAATCCCTTTTCCCTCCAGCACTGATGCCTTTACGCTTACAAAGTTAGACTCCAAAACGGTGTCCATTAGTGGATTTTGAAGGAAATGTAAATCGTATTGTGGTGTTCAAGTCATGGGCAACTACAGTCACTGTAATCCAGTTTCTCCACTTGCGGAGAAAGCCTGGCTTGCTCTCTCCTGTGCACGGGGCTACACACAGACGCCCTTGAAACCCGGCTCTGTTCACGGCAACGCCCCTCTGCACCTCCCTTCACCAAGAGCACCAGCCCTGGGAAAATCCCCCATTAGGTGACTCAACCAACACCTCTACCTTCTCAACATCTCTTGGGCAATTTCTTTAGGATTACAAGAGATCCCAGAATATCTTCCACTAACCTTCGGCTCTCAGACGGAGAGGGCTGCTGGATTAGAGAGACTGTGATGGGACTATGGTGTCTAAATACCAAAAAGATGAAAAGCGTGGGCTTTGGAGACAGGACTACACAATTCAAATCCTAGTTTAACCACATACTAGCTGTGTGTCCTCAGGCAAGTCTCTTAACATCTCTGTGCCTTAGATGCCTCATCTGTAAAATTGGGCAGACATGAAGCTTAAACGAGAGATTGTCTGTGTAGTGTCTGGCACCCTGGAAACACTCAATCCATGTTACCTATGCCAAGAAAGGAAGAGAAGGATGGTGGTGATGGGTGACAATGTTAACTTTGAGAAGCTGATTTTCTTTTTTAACACTTGACCAGGTGAATTATGCTATACCCGTGCCAGAAAACCCCAAAGAGGGGTGCGGATTTTGGGGGGGCATGGTTATGTCATTGTCCACTTGACTAGTGGGTCCGATGCCTCCTCCTGGCTCAGCCCCCAGTGGTGCTTCTCCCCTGGGCTCTGTTTCCCTTCTGCTTTCTCCAGACACTCAGAGTTCTTCAGGACCAAGCACCTGCTCAGAAGCACACAAGGAGAATCACATCTGCTGGCCGTGCCCACCCAGCTGCCCCCGAGCAGGGCCGGGGCCCCTCTGGGTGGCAGCACAGTGGCTCGAGGGGCTGCTCTGAGCTGAGAAGGAGCAGGAGAGGGAGGCCCGTGGCTGTCCCTGGCCCTGCTCTGTTTTCTAACGCCACCCTGAGCTCCATTCTTGAGGCCCCTGTGAACTTTAGTGCATTGTGAAGCTGCAGTTTTTTAAAATGTAACTACACAATAAACTCACGACTTATAAAAAGAAACCCCACAGCATCTTTGGCCACAGCTCTAGGCCCCAGACCTTGGTCAAGAGTGCACAGCCTGTCCCTGTGCTGCTGGTAGCTAGAGCCCATGGTCACTGAGAGCCCTTGAAATATTTTCTGAGGCTGAGGGGCTGCTTCCTGGCTGCAGGCTCAGATCAACCATCCCTCCCGGCCCCAGATCACATGCCCCCGCCTTTGGTGGCTTGACCACCAGAAGTGTAGTCTGTTGACATGCATCCTATTTAGGGACTAAAATGGGAGAAGATAACCATTGGCATGGACTGAATGTTGTGTCCCCCCGCCCCCCAAATGCCTATGTGGAAATCCTAATGCCCAGTGTAGTGGTGTAGGATGATATTGGGAGGTGCGCAGGTAGAGTCCTCATGAATGGGATGAGTGCTCTTGTAAGAGAGACCCCTCGCCCCCTCGCCCCCTCGCCCCTCGCCCCCTCGCCCCTTCCTCCACAGGGGGGATGTGAGAAGCCTGTGACGTGGAAGAGGGCCCTCGCCACACTTGCTGGCACCCTGGTCTGGGACCTCCAGCCTCCAGAACAGTAAGCCACCCAGCCTGTGCTGTCTGGTGATCGCCGCTCCGGCAGCTAAGCTGGTCAGTGATGATGAACCCTAAACTGAGCCCCCACTGACAGAACAGCTATCAATACAAGGAAGAGGTGCGTGTTTTGGGAAGAGAAATGCAGTACTCCACACTTACGTGAATACTCTGTACACGTTTAACAATCATTTGTTTTCGGATTATTTCTATCATTTCTTTCAGAATAAATTTTGGAAAATACAGAAAAGTTCACAGAATATGAAACCAGCTGAGGCTTTGCCATCCAAGACCTGGGCTCTGAATTACGGATGACTACTGAGAAGAATCTATGCAGTAAAATGGGACAAGAAGCCTCAAGCCTCCTTCCTTAAGTGGCTCTGATGTCTCAAATGAGTAATTTGACTGAGGTTTCTTCATCTGTGAAAGGAACGCACTAGTTACCTGGATGGATTCTGAGGTCTTTCTGGCTCCGGTAGGATGTCAGTTCCTGGGAGGACAAGCCTCATGCAGGACACAGAGAACATCTAGGGACTAGCCAGTGGCTGGGGCTTCGGGGCAGAAGACTGAGAGTGTTTGCTTCACCTGAATATATCACAGAGCTCTCACATTTTTTTGCACATCCTGCCAGGTGTGTCTGGAGTCTATCGCAATCACCTCAAGTGTCAAAGGGCACCACTCAGCCTGGGCTCAGCGGAGCTGGGGTGGACTGTGGCCCTGTCACCAGATTCTAGATGCCCTGGAACCTTAGGCAAGACGTCTAAGGTCCCTAAACCTCAGGTCCTTCTGTAGAATGGGGGAAATACATCTGCCTTCCCTAAGCCAACCAAATTATTCTCTCAAATGATTAAATGTGAATAGAAGCGCTTGGGGGGAGCAAAAAAAAAAAAAAACCATGTAAGAGATAACAATCATGTGTATAAGTGAGTCCATCCGCTGAACGAAAAGTGGGGCTTCACTGCCGGCTTCCTCCTGTGCTCAGAGAGGGACAGTGTCATCACCGTAACCAAGAACACCAGCATCAGCGAACTTACTAAACAGGTGAGTGGGAAACGGAGAGGCAGTTTCAGAGCCTGGCTTTCGGTAAATGCTCACATTACAGCCGCAAAGCAGGCCGTGCTTCGAGAGCAGGTGGGAGACGAGGAGAGGTTTCCTGGCCCCTGGCCTTCACCTTGGTCACTGACTCAGTGTGAAACAGCGCCTGCAGGGAGGGGGAGAGTTCTCATCCTGGTGTGCAGAACCGCCTGCGGCCACAGTGGAGGCCGTGAGCTGGGTTCACAGCAAAGGATGACTAAACAGCCTCCTCATCATTAATAACAATAATACTTGGCATTTATCTAGTTTTTTTATGTTTTCAAAGTGCTTTACAATCATTAATTAGTTAACTAGCACTCACCAACACCCCACTGTCTGCCTGCTGTGCTGAGCAGACAAAAGAGCCAGGCGGGCCTGCCTGTGCCCAGGGATTACAGAGCTGGGGAAAGTAAAAGCCGGGCATGCGGGCTGAGACAGTGTGTGTGTGTGTGTGTGCGCGCGTGTGTGTGGGGGGGTATTAACATCGAGGATAACTTCGGAAGTAGGCAGTTATGAATTAGTGCAAATAGATGTAAGCATATTCCTTAACAAGGATGAAAAGGACACAGGCAGGGATCTGCCCTTGAACAACTGACTCCAATCCTGGGTGAGTCAGGATGATGCCCCACAGGGGGCTTAGAATTCCTCTAAAATCCTACTGCCCCAGCCCCTGCCGCGTGAGCCAATACAGGAGACAGGTTGCCTCTGTGCCCTGGACAGTCTGCTGGAAACCTTCTGCAAAATATAGATTTTCCTGCTCTTCAGAATGTTCATGCAGCTGGGCATCGTTTTTCTAAACTCCAGGGTTCTGCGCTCGGCCAAGATCCAAACTCGTTGGAGCTGTTGATCCAACTTGCACGGGGTATGTGGAGGTTAGCCTCCCTGCAAAGGGTGGAACTCCGGGGTCTCCCGGACTTTGGGCAGTGATGCTGATGGAGGTGCAGGTGGAGACGGCAGCTGGTGAGGTGTGCTCGCTCCCTGTCACGGTCTTCTGAACTGTACTTGTCAGTGGGGAAATACAACTAAGCAGTTTGGCGGGGTGAAGTGGCAGAACCCACAAGCGTTTTCAATGAAGCTGATGTACCAATTTACCAATTGTCAGCTACCCACTTACATGGAAATCTGATAACAGTTGTACTTAGAGAGTAGAAACCAAAGTCATAAGCCAAATAAGTGACCAGAAGAAAGCGATTAGTCATCTTTCTTCATGAGTGATCACAATACTTCTGAAGCTTCTCCACCTGTAACTTGCAATTTAGGGCCTTGTCTAATGACAGGGCGAGCTCCTCCTATTGATCTCCAGACTTCTTAGTAAATTAAATGGCAGGTACACAGAGGCTAGGGACGGGAGTGTGGCATCAGCTTCACAATTCCAGCTGTCAGGATGAGGCTCTAATAAAGGTTGTGGGTCCCTGGGCTGTCCCCGAACCCCAGAACCGAAGACCTGTGGCTGGCAGCGTGTTCTGGGGCCAGTCCCTTGTGGTGAGATGTGCATAATCTGCTGATTAGCCTGGATTTACGGCCCTCCGCCCAGCCTGGGGCTGTATCTTGTCAGATCTCAGAAACTGAAAGCAAGACAAGGGCTTGGCTTGAACTTGGCTGGAAGACCCAGAAATGATAATAATAATTAACACAGCTCAACTTCCACTTGCTCTATAAACAGTAATTAATGCACACAGCAGCCCGTTGAGGCTTCTAAGTTTGGATTATGAGCCTTACTTTGCAGACAGGGAAACTGAGGCCAGGAGGTTAAGTGTCTTTTTCAAAGCCACGCAAGCATTCAGTATCATACCAGAAATTAAAATCTGGGCTTCCCTGACTCCTGGTCAGAGGCTTGGGTCACACCTGTCCATCAACAGAGACTTCAGAACAACATGAAACTGATGTGCACACCAGGAAAGGCATTTCTCCAAGAGTTGGGGGGGAAATGAGAGGTGACATGCGATGTGGGCCGGCCACTCCAGACCAAGCCACCTGCTGAGTGGACAGCCTCCGAGCCAGACAGAGGCCGGCAGTGCTGTGTCTGCTGGGCGTGAGGAAAGGCAGCATCTTCACCAACTGCAGTTTCATGTAAATGCCAATCTGCCAGGCTCCCTTTCTTTGCCACCTTTATTTTCCTACTTGGTCAAAAGAGTTGATTAGGTTAGTAAATTGTCTAAAGAACTGAAGATGTTCTCTTAATGATTTAGACACTACATGGAAATCACCTTTCCTCCTAATTACTTTTCCCAATTGTTGCTTAAAGATTCCAAATATGGCATATACAGTTGGTCATTCAGACTCATCAGAACTATCCCACTCATATATTCATATAGCTTGATAAATTCAACACAGGATAAACAAAATACAACTGCCATACCAATTAATTTGTCCAGGAAGATCATTTTTACTGCAGTGGCTAACAGAGTACAGGGCCTCTCAGTTGTTGGTGACAGGACTGTCAGTCAGACGGGATTCGCTGGAGAATTCCAGCGCCAGCTTCAAGTGGAGCTGGACTCCTGTGAGCAAACAGCGACATCAGCACCTGAGGGTCTCCGTCTCTGCCTGCCCGGCACTGTCCTCCGGAGAAGCTCCTGTGTGAGGGCAAAAGAGCCCCCTGAGTGCAGGCTGACGTACTCCGTCCTCTGGCGGTGAAGCCCCCTCACAGACAGCTCAGGCGCAGAGCCCTGCGATTGACCGTGGTTGGACCACTAGACTCAGGCCCCTCTCTGAGGTCACTGGGACAGCTGGATGTGTCACTCTTGTTGGCGGGGCCTAGGTTACCTGTTTGTCCACAAGGCCAGGTTATGGGAGTGGCCCTCACAGATAACTGGGGTCACGTATTGGGGAGGAGTGGTTCCCCAAAAGAAAACTGGGGTGCTATTTGCAAATGAGGGAAAGGCTGTATGGCAGGGAAAAGCAATTGATCTCGACTACCTTACGTCTAGAGATTAAAAGTAAGCATTTTACCATATATACTAACAGAATATTTTTCTAAATGCTATTTCTGTTCCCATTCATAAAACCTTAACTTGGCCTGCAAATACTATTTATTGCTAAGTGACAACACTGTCTTGAGGAACTTAAAAGCATAGTGATTCTATTAGGAGTTTGAGTGTCTCCAGCTATTCTAGCTGCTTATGGTCACGAACCTCAGGCCACACCCTGGGGCTGGGAGAGGGAGCCTGGGAAGACAAAGGGGCAGAGAGCATGCCAAGTCAACCAGTGTCTCACTGTCAAAAGAAATCTGGCAAATGCCACGAGCCCTGATTTAACATAACATTGATAAAATGTTTTCCAATATCCTTCTGCATCACTTGGACTTTCCTGAAGAGCACAGATAACTTTTGTAATTAAACCAAAAACAGCCTGACCTGTGGTGGCGCAGTGGATAAAACATTGACCTGGAATGCTGAGGTCGCCGGTTCAAAATCCTGGGCTTGCCTGGTCAAGGCACATGTGGGAGTTGATGCTTCCTGCTCCTCCCCCCTTCTCTCTCTCTCTCTATCTCCTCTCCAAAATGAATAAATAAATAAACCACAAACAATCTACATAAAATAAAGATATAGGCAAGTGGGTAGGATAATAACCATATAGCTAGAGGGGTGGTGGGCTGGTATAATACCGCAGGCATGAATCCATGCCCAAAGCATGTTACTTAAAGCTAATGTTAAATGACAGTGTCTGAAAAGACATCCTCCTGTGGCTGAGCCCCTGAATCCCCGCTGCCTTCTCACTGTTAGCAACATCTCGTGCGACCAGGACATCCCATGTTCTCCAGCCCTTACGAGTCACCCTTGCCTGAGTAGCCTAAGTCAGAAAGTCCATCTGTGTCCCCCTATCTCCTCTTGCTTTCCCACAACTCCCTGGGAGTGTGTCTTTGTTCTTCAAGTCCATCCTGCTTGTTTCTTATTGTCTTCGCTTCTGCTCCTCCTGGTCAGCACAAGCTGCCTACTTCTCCCAGGGCTCCAGGGTAACAGAAGGAAGTTACAGAGTGGAAAAAGAAACTTCAAGTAGGTAGCTGCCCCAGATCTTTTTTATCACCTCTGTCTTTTCCTAGCTACCTCTCACCAAAGCGTGGGGCGACCACCATGTGGCCAGGACACATCATCTCCCCTGAAAGGTTATCCCACATCATCTAGCCTTACAACTGATAGCTTACAAAAAACAACAGCAACAACAAAAATACCAGAAAACCCTGATCGAAAAGATTCCTTGTAGAACAGAAGGAGAAATTAACTCATAGAATGCAAAAATCACTCACAAATAAAAAATGAAAGTTTCTTGGTTTCATCCATGTCAGGGTGTAGACGCAACCTTCACTAACAGGAAAAAGTGCTTGCATATTTGAAAATAGACTTTTTGGTTCCTGCCACATTAGAATAAAGACCCAAAAAAGTGTGTTTGTCAAACCTGTAAATAGCCAAACATGGAAAAGACCACCTCTTGTGGAAGACAGAGTAAAGGTCTTGACAGGATTATCATGAACCAACACAAAGAAAGTGTATGTCTCCACGCTGGAAAGATCAGTGGCTTGAGTGAAGACGGGAAGACATGGGCTTACTTCAGTTTGGGAGGGAAACCAAAGAAGTATGGGGTCTAACTAATTACAGAGTGATGTTGTAGCAGAGAGAGAACACGGTGGTCGGAGCACTGCCCTTGTCCAGAGGAGGCACTCGGCAGATGGGCATACAAATCCTGTCTCACAGCTACCAGGGTGCTTAACATGGAGCAGGGGACTTGGGTTGAGCAGCAGGGATGACGCATAGGGACTGTCTTCAAATATTTAAAGGACTTAAAACTTGCTCTCAGTTGTACCAGTCGGGTGAAATTAGAAGCAGTTGGTAAAGTTATAGAGGTGCAGATTTTAGCTCAAAAGTTCATTCATTATCTAAAGGGTGTGAGGTGGTATCTCATTGTAGTTTTGATTTGCATTTCTCTAATAACTAATGAAGATGAGCATCTTTTTATATATCTGTTGGCCATTTGTATTTCTTCCTGGGAGAAGTGTCTGTTCATGTCTTCTTCCCATTTTTTTATTGGATTATTTGTTTGTTTGTTGTTGAGCTTTATGAGTTCTTTGTATATTTTGGACATTAGGCCCTTATCTGAGCTGTTGTTTGAAAATATCATTTCCCATTTAGTTGGCTGTCTGTTTTGTTGTCGGTTTCTCTTGCTGAGCAAAAACTTCTCAGTCTGATGTAGTCCCATTCATTTATCTTTGCCTTCACTTCTCTTGCCTTTGGAGTCAAATTCATAAAATGCTCTTTATAACCAAGGTCCATGAGTTTAGTACCTATGTTTTCTTCTATGCACTTTATTGTTTCAGCTCTTATATTTAGGTCTTTGATCCATTTTGAATTAAATTTAGTACAAGGGGACAAACTGTAGTCAAGTTTCATTCTTTTGCATGTGGCTTTCCAGTTTTCCCAGCACATAAAAACGAGACTAAGAGACATGGACAAGAGTGTGGTGGTTACGGGGAGGGGCGGGGGGAGATGGAGAGGGGGGAGGGGAGAGGCACAAAGAAAACCAGATAGAAGGTGACAGAAGACAATCTGACTTTGGGTGATGGGTATACAACATAATTAAATGTAAAAAAAGAAAAGTTCATTATCAAGAACTTGCTTGTACTTAGAAGGACTGCTTGGATCCCACTGGAGGCGGGTGCTGCGTGACCCATGGTGTGGATGCCTTAGTGAGATTCCTGCCTTCCTGGGTGATGGCACGGATGACCTCAGAGTCCCTTTCTGCCTGGGAGAGTGAGTCCTAAAGGAAGGAATAGAAGAAGGCACAAGCCGTTCCTCAGGTTATGAACAGTAGGCACAGTGCTAGGGCAGAAGTGTGCACAGAACCCTAGGAAACGTTTAACTTTTTTCTCACATCCGAAAAAAAAATTAGGGCCCACAAAAAAAAATTAAATTTTGCCTAAAAGAGACAAAAATATTGACACATTTAAAGTTATAGTAAAAATAATTTTTATATTGACATTATGGTGGGAGGGATGTACACAATAATACTGCCCAGGGGCCTCAAAGATCACGATGTGGCCCGGCTTCTGCCTAAGGCTGGGCACATCCAAGTACTCGCTCCCTGGAGAGGTCCCTCTGGCACAGAGTGATTCCAGCTATACCTTGTCACTGAACAGTCCACCTCCTCACCCACGCAGGCATGACCCTTTCCTCTCACCACCCTGTGCACCTGGCCATGGCTGCCTGTTTAATGGCGAAGGACATTATCCACATAAGAGACAACTGCTTTGTCTCATTTTGTTGCATTGAAAATATTGCTGGAATTGGTGGTCCCAGGTTGCAGGGTTGGATTGGAAGTGAACTAATGTGCAGATACTCTGCTGGCAGAGGCGGATTAAGGTTGGCTGAGGCCCCAGGCACAGAAGAAAATATTGGGCCCCTTACATTAGAAAAAAGTCGCCTGACCTGTGGTGCACAGTGGATAAAGTGTCGACCTGGAACGCTGAGGTCGCCAGTTCAAAACCCTGGGATTACCTGGTCAAGGCACATATGGGAGTTGATGCTTCCTGCTCCTCCCCTCTTCTCTCTCTCTCTCTCTCTCTCTCTCTTTCCTCCTTCTCTCCTCTCTAAAAAAAAAAAGAATAAATGAAGTCTTTTAAAAAAAAAAAGAAAAAAGTGTAAAGTTAGAGTTTTGTGAGGCCCTTCAGAAGTTGGGGTCCAGGGTGCCCACCATTAAATCTGCCTCTGTCTGCTGGGAATTAGTAAGAATAACTTAGGAAGAAACTTCAAAAAGGAAAAAAGACATCACACTCTCATCTACTTCCATCCCGAGGTATGTTCTTCCCAGTAGTTGTGTTTCATTTTTTTTATTATTATTATTCAGTGAGAGGAGGGGAGGCAGAGAGATAGACTCCTGCATGAACCCTGACCAGGATCCACCCGGCACACCCACTAGGGGGCGATGCTCTGCTCATCTGGGGCATTGCTCTGTAGCTCAGCAACTGAGCTCTTCTTAGTGCCTGAGGTGGAGGCTATGGAGCCATTCTCAGTGCCCATGGCCAACTTGCTCCAATTGAGTCATAGCTGCAGGAAGGGGAGAGAGAGAGAGAGAAAGAGAGAGAGAGAGAGAGAGAGAAAGAGAGGGGGAGAGGCAAGAGGTAGAGGAATGAAGAAGCAGATGGATTCATCTCCTGTGAGACCTGACTGGGAATCGAACCTGGGATATCCACATGCCAGGTCAAAGCTCTACCACTGAGCCAACCAGCCAGGGCCAGTTTCTTTTTAATTATGGTAAAATATACATATTTATCATTTTACGCATTTGTTAGTGTACAGTTCAGAGGTATGAAATACATGTAGTGTTGTGTAACTACCACGCTTCTATGCCAAAACCTTTTTCCTCATCCCCAACAAAAATTCTGTAGCCATTAAACACTGACTTCTTCCACCCTCTCCTCCCAGCCCCTGGTAACCATGATTCTACCTTCTGTATCTATGAAGCTGCCTATCCTATATAGGTGACATCATATATTTATCCTTCTGACTTATTTCACTAAGTATGTTTTTTCAGGGTTCATCCATATGTAGCACATGTCAGAACTTCATTCTTTCTTATGGCTAAATATCCACTGTGCAGATGCACCGAATACTGTTTATCCATTCATCTGCTCATACTTGATTGTTTTTACCTTTTCACTGTTGTGAATAAGGCTGCTGTGAACATTGGTGTACAAGTATCTGTTCAAATCCCTGCTCTCAATTCTTTTGGAGATATCCTGGTGGAATTGTTGGGTCACAGGGCAGTTCTCTGTCTAACCTTTTCAGAGACTGCCAAACCATTTATGATTGTGTTTTGAGGGGAATGCTCAGCATGAGGACGCTTTCTTGGGTAAGGCTGTTAGGGACATTTGAGTTAGGAGTAGAGACAAATAATAGCAGCAGCTTGTCATCAGCCCAATGGACAGGAGAAGAACATGGCTGTACATGGGCATTCTGCAGGCCATAGTGCTGCCAGGCCACCCCAGACATTTCCCTGTCAGGGTGGCAGTCCCATGGGCAGAATCAGACACCTGCCCTGCCAGGGTGGCAGTCCCATGGGCAGAATCAGACACCTGCCCTGTCAGGGTGGCAGTCCCATGGGCAGAAATCAGAATAGCACTTAAAAAACAGAATTACTCATTAACCCCCCCCCCTCAGGTGACACAACATGGTTGGTCATCTCCTAGGACAGGGAGATGGCCTCCTTAGACAGAACTCTTGCATAATGGCATTCACTCATGTATTTTTTAAATTAAAAAAATATATCATGTAGACAAAGAGCACATAAATTGAGATTAAATAATAACAAAGGTAGTACCGTCAAATCTACCACTCTGCTTAAGAAACAGAACATGACCTACTTGCCTGAAGGCCTGTTTCTCTATTCCTGAGCACATTTTCTTCTCCACCTCACAATTTTTTCCTCTATTACTTTTTTCTTTCTAGTTTACCATGTACACATATTACCCTCCAGAACATATTGTCCAATTTTGTATGTTTTCTGAAGCTCCCATATGTAAAATCATCTGGTATGTATTTGTCTGTGACTTGCTTTTTCATGCATTATATTTTTGAGCCTCATCCACACTGAAATACGAAGCTGTAGCTCATTAATTTGTGCCACCATGCTGTGGAGTCTATTTTATGCATATCCTTAAGGTATTTATCTATTTTACCGAAAATGGACCTTGTTGGTTATTTCCTAAGAGTTCATTCTAATCAGGGTTTTTATCCTCATGGTTATTGGTCCTAAATGGTTTTCTTTCTTCTTTCTTTCCTTTCTTTCTTTCTTTCTTTCTTTCTTTCTTTCTTTCTTTCTTTCTTTCTTTCTTTCTTTCTTTCTTTCTTTCTTTCTTTCTTTCTTTCTTTCTTTCTTTTTTTTTTTGTATTTTTCTGAAGTGAGAAGCAGGGGGTTAGGGGACAGCAGCAGACAGACAGACTCCTGCATGTGCCCTACCAGGATCCATCCAGCATGCCCACCAGGGGGCGATGCTCAGCCCATCTGGGGCCTTGCTCCGCTGCAACTGAAGCCATTCTAGTACCTGAGAGAGAGGCCATGGAGCCATCCTCAGCGCCCAGGCCAACTATGCTCCCATGGAGCCATGGCTGTGGGAGGGGAAGAGAGAGATAGAAAGGAGAAGGGGAAGGTTGGAGAAGCAGATGGATGCTTCTCCTGTGTGCCCTGGCCAGGAATCGAACCTGGGACTTCCACACACCCAGCCAACGTTCTACTGCTGAGATAACCAGCCAGGGCCGGTACTAAATGCTTTTAACTGTTTTCCTACATGTGTAGGTTGTGTCCAGATGTGAGTATGAAGTCAGGTACCATGTCCTTTTTCTTTTCTTAGTCAACGTTGAGTGATCCTGCACCAATCTCCACTCTATGTTCTGAGCACTAGCTCTCTCTGACCCAGCAGCCAAATGCATGCTTATGATCCCATCCTCCCATCTGCACTGACTAGGCCAGCGGCAGATATGTGAGTCACCGTGAGGCAATCAGAGGCTCTCTTGAGAATTTTAACTTAGTGTCAAAATAGAGTGGTCTTGCCCTGGCTGGTTGCACAGTGGATAGAGCATCATTCCAGAATGCAGAGGTCACCGGTTCAAGCCTGGAGTCACTGGCTGGATTCTGAAAATGCTGGTTTGACCCAAGGTCACCGGTTTGAGCCTCTGTCAGGACACGTATGAGAAACAATCAATATATGCACAATTATGTTAAACAATGAGTTGATGCTTCTCTCTCCCCCACCACTCTCTCTCTCAAAAAAAAAAAAAATTTTTTTAAAAAGAGAGTAGCCTCTGTTTCTTTGTGTGGCCAGGTAAAAGTCGAGATTTAGGAGCCTGAGTCAGCTGTTTTCCCTACCTAAACATGGCAAAGGGGGGTGCAGACTAGGCTCGGGTATAAATGAGGACTGAGAGGATATTAATTTTAAAGGCTGAGGGGTATAGCCAGGTAGTTCAGTTGGTTAGAGAGCATCATCCAGATACCCCAAGGTTGTGGGTTCACTCCCCAGTCAGGGCACATACAAGAATCAACCAATGAATGCATAAATAAGTGGAATAAGTCAATGTTTCTCTTTCTGTCTCTCTCTACAATCAGTAAATAAACTTAAAAAAAATTTTTTTAAGGTAGGGAGGTGTTTGGGCCAAGATCACTAAAGCCTTCTAGGCCTTAGCCCCAGCCCTTCGCAGAAGACTGGTCCTTGGGTCCCATGAGCTCTCCCTGCATAGTGTCTATAATAAATTGACCTTTTTGGTTTAAATTCGTTTCAGTTGTTTTCTATGACTTGCAATTAAAGACCTTATCTATTCAATTTTCTTCTTCCCAGCCATTCAAAAGCACCGCAGAGCTTCCCAGAAACCCCTAGTAACCCAAGAATAAGTTCAATTCTTTCCCAACCTAAAGATAGGAAATTCTTCACTTCCAGAGGCACTTGACTTCAGAGAGTTAAACAATAGAGTGGATTTTTAGCTGCTATGCTAGTTTTATGTCACCAAGATATAAAATAGCTATGCTAGTTTTATCTCATCAAGTTATTTTGAATAGTTCTTAGAAATGACTGAGTAATTTTGCTCTTAACTTCCTAACAAAAAGACATATAATAAAGATACCCCCTCACTGTCTTCAGGTAATTGAGAAGGTAACCACAAATAAATGAATTGTACAGATAATTTTCAAACCTTATCTAAACTCTTGGCCAACAGCTTCCTCTTCGCCTCTTACCAGAGGTGCTGATAGGAAACAAATGGACTGTGAGAATCTGAGTTTATCTCCTTTCTTTCCCTCACACGCCTCCAGTGGCAATGCTAATGAACAATGACACAGGGAAAACACAGGTGGCAGGAGGACAAAGAGAGGACAAAGCTTGGATGGATAACGCACTAGCAAGACTGAGATGTCTTGACGGTGGAGGTCTCAGGAATACCATCACTGAAGATGGGGAAGAGAAGCAATGGGTGGGGGGTGCAGTGGAGCCTCATCAGGCTTGAGTATCGAGCTCCACAATTCATAAAACACTTCCCCAGTCTGGATCGCTGCATTCACAAGCCGACACACTTCCTTCCAGGTATGAGACCCTGAAGATGTGGCCCTCCCTAAAGGGAAGTGAAGCAGGCTTTCCTTTAGGTTTGGTTTTGCTTAAATTTTTTTTATGAGTCTGTGCAGCCCTTAAAGGCATTGTAGTTTTCATTCTAGCCTCTGCCTGGTGGTGAGGCCAGGCCGCACCCCCTTCTCGCTTTAGAGGCAGCCATCGACTTTGATGTGTAATTTGAGGCAAGCTATCTTCTGATTCTTCTTTCTTTTTTCATCAAAAACCACTGTATAGCCACAAAGTGCAGGGCAGATGGCTGCTCGGCCACGCCATCTTAGAAAGGGGCGGGCGAAGGATACAGTTGCTTAAACCTCAGCCAACCGAATCAGATAATCCTTAGTTGTAAAAATTTTCACGTGCAGCATTTCAAACTTGCTCTCAGAAATTCTTAGGTACTCACTGCCTATAGACCTTGAATTCGGCAGGTGACACCAGAAAATAAGATTGCACGTGGAGGAAGACAGTGGTGTTTCATTATGCATGGAAACGTGCTACTAGGCACTTCAGTGTGAGCTTTTGATGAATAGAAAATGTACTCGGAACTCATTTTTCCTTTGTGTGAAACCCTGACACAGCATTTCTGGTTTCAAAGGGAGAGCTGTAAAAAAGACGAACAGAAACCCCACAAAAGAGGACCACCTTAAAATCAAGTTTATACTGACTAAATGGGATTGAGCCAGGGTTGTGCTTTATGAAGAATAAACCAACCCCCCCCCCCCGTGTCTGCTGCGTGGTGCCCACGTCTATCTGCACAGTTCTGAAGGCCAGATGCGAGCGAGCTGCCACGGGGGCGTCTCCGGGGAGAGTGTGGGAAGTTAAAAGTCAGTGTTTCTGATTAATTAATAATCATCCTCAGCTGTGTTGGCAAATGATAAAAACAAATTGTCTGCCTTTAAAGTAAGGGTGGAAGATGTGTGCTTCCCCAGAACCGAGGGGGAAGGAGGACCGGCCCTGCTGGCCTGGTCGGCCCTGGGCCGGCTGCTGGGGGCTGCGGGCTGAACAAAAACCACGCTGCCTGTGTCCTGGCCCCGCGAGTCCTGACAGCACCGCAGTGGGCAGTCAGGGCGGGCGGGCGGGGAGGGAGCCAAAGACCAGGAGTGGCCCCAAGGACTACTTCATGGCTACCATGTTGTCTTCTAGAACAACCCAACTAAGCATTTGCAGGAATAACTGTTTCCCCATGTGTGTCATTGTGAAAGTCACGTAGCGTGAGTCAGCAGGTTCCAGCTGAGTGAGTGTGCAAGTGGGTGTGCACTGAGACGAAGCAAAGTTTTATTAGTAGTTGAGAGGAAAAACGCACAGAACCCCTCTCCTTTTTAAGTTTGCCACCTATAAGCAAAACAATGACTCAGTGTCCCTGTGTCTGGCCGACGCTGTGGCTGCAGCTGGGGCCCTCCTCCTGCCACCCGAGCCTGTGGGTCTCCAGCCACGCTTCTCGTGGAGCACTGACCCTCACTCCTATCTCAGATGTAGTGATGTCTCCTGTGTTCAGCAGCCAGCACAGATTACTTGCTAGAGGAGCGTACAGCACAGGAAGGTGGAACAGATGGATGGACCTAGGCTGGGTGCTTTGTTCAGTCTGGGCTCTATCGCGGAAGTACTGTCTCCCCAGCGACTGTGGCATTTGTCTCCTTCTTTCTGTCCCTACTGCCAGAACCGTGATGCAGGCTCTGGTTAATTTTTGTTTATTCTGCTCTTGAGGTCTGCAGATAATCCTCATCTCCTACCTACCTGCCTTTACTTTAATGCATCTACACACTCAGTCCGCCTGGAGTCTATACAGCTGTAGCCTCCCGGCTTTCCTTAGCCCTCCATTCCTCACCAAGTCACCCAAGAGCACTATCTCCAGCAATTCAAGAACCTTCGTACTGTGGACCCAGAATGCTTTCATTCTAATTCATCCTGCCCAGGTGTCAAATACCCAACACATTGTTTCTCTCAAAAGTCATTTTCCTAACTCCATCCCTAGGGGAAAACCTCTCAGCCTTCAGGGCTCAGGTCCAATGCTCCCTCCTCCATGCAGGTTGTGATTTCACTTAGTAAGTGTGATTTCCCTTCTCTGTACCCAGCATTCTGCTCCAGGTCTTCTCTCTTTGCATTAGACTCTGTGTGCCGGTCTCATCCCTAGATGAGAAGCCCCTGAGGCAGGAAGGCCAAGTTCATCTTGGCTTCAGAGTCCACAGCACAGTGCTGGGAACCAAGCAATCCTACTTGCTGCTGAATTCCCTCCTGAGGGAACCAGGTGGCCGGGCTCTCCTGCTGGAAACCTGCGATCTAAGGCCGACAGATGCCAGGGTAGCACGGAAAATCCACAACTCCAAACAAATGAAATATTCACCTGTATTTTTCTACTGCTGCATAACAGATCACCACCAATCTAGTGGCTTAAAACAATGCCCATTTTTTATTTCATGGTTCTATAAATCAGAAGTTTAGTGCAGCACACCTGGGTTCTCTGCTCAGGGTAACACAATATTGAAATCAAGGTGTTGGCCCGACTGAGTTCTGGTCTGGGGGCTCTGGGAAAATTTTTCACTTTTAGCTCTTGTTGGTGGCAGAATTTAGTTCCCTGTGGACACAGGACTGAGGTCCCATTAAGATTAGGTCAGGCCTGCCTGACCAATTAATTGGTGGCGCAGTGGATAGAGCATCAGACTGGGATGCAGAAGACCCAGGTTCAAAACCCCGAGGTCTCTGGCTTGAGCACAGGCTCATCTGGTTTGAATAAGGCTCACCAGCTTGAGCCCAAGGTCACTGGCTTGAGCAAGGGGTCACTCAGTCTGTTGTAGTCTTCTGGTCAAGGCATATATGAGAAAGCAATCAATGAACAACTAAGGTGCCACAACAAAGAATTGATGCTTCTCATTGCTTTCCCTTCCTGTCTGTCTGTCTGTCTGTCTGTCTCTCTCTCACACACACACACACACACACACACACACACACACACACACATATACACACACACAGATTAGGTCAGGCCTACCAAGATAATCACTCTTTCTTAAGGTTCTAATGTAATCGTGGGAGTAAAATCCATCTGTAGGAAAGGGAGGAAATTTCTTTTTCTTTTCTCTGCTTTTTTTTGAGAGATTAAATAATCAAGTCAATAAGAGATAGATTGACAAGAGAAAGTCAAATTGAATTTCATGTCCGTGGAGACTCACATATACCAGAGAGTCAGGGACCCCAACCCCCACACACATGACAAGTTCAAAGACAGAAAGTAAAAATGGATATATATGACATTCAGAGCTAGGGATGAAGTAAGGAATTTTGGGACTTCAGAAAGTCATTGCAGAGAGAGCACATGTCTAGCAATTCGTTTGCCCTATGATATAGATAGGTCAGAAGAGATTCTCTCTGACCACCTCATAGTATAGGCAAGGCTTCTAATTCAGATTCCTCGAGATAGTCAAGAGTGGGTGGGGGGACAGAAGTTTCTCTTAAGCCCACAGGGTGTCAGTTGTCTTTAGCTCAAAATAATCCGTATATCCCTGAGGTACATCTTGGGGTGGCTCATTCTGAAGCCCCCCCCCCCATATTGTATGTACAGGGAATACACACAACAACAAAAACAGGACATCTTGGGTGTGCTTTAGGATTCTCCTTACCACATTACCTTAAGTATCAATTTGAGGCCATGTGGGGTCCCAGAGCACTGCTCACTGTAGTTGAGCAGTAAGGTTCCAGTATTAGGACTCTCTGTGAGCCTACCTGCACCCTCCACTCCCCGGACAAACCCAGAGTCTGAAGAACTATCCTGGAAAGTACTGACTGGTATGGGACAGGCCCCCAAGCCCTGTGACGCCCCACTTAGAGTGTTCTGATCAGGTCCAGGGTCTTCTAGCTTCCAGGTAGATAGGTCTGTTTTGATTCAGAGCCTTAGATCTCCTGCAGTCTCAATAAATCTCTGGTGACAGCCAGAGCTCATGTTAGAAATGATCCCTCTCTGGCATCTCTACCCAACCTAGAAGTTTCTTTCATCAGTTTTCTAGAATTGAATAGTATCTGGCTATATCTTTGATTCCAATGGCTTTGCTAACGTGGTAATTCTTGGTGCCTACTTTTATTTCTGAACATACTACATTTAACATCTAGAACTCCATCATGCCGCTGCTCTGTGAATAGCAGGAATCAGCCTTTTAAAGAAAGACCCCTCTGCAGTTTGCTTAACTCAAGGATTGATTTATAGGAAAGAATATTCCCAAGGAACTCAACTACTAAGAAACTGAGGAACTTTGGGCAAGTCACTGTATTGCCCTGGAACTCAACTTCTTCCTTTAGTTAATGAGAATACTGGACTAGATTGGCTGTAAGGTGCATTTGGGTCCTAAGATCTCATCATTTGTGATCCAACCATTCTGGGGCTTCCCTGTAGGGCTTCAGTTATTCATTCAGTACAGTTCAGTCAGCCCCTGTCATGTGACAACTGCTGTGCTAGGTCCTGGGGTATTCTATGAACAAGAGGTGGCACCTTCCTAAAAAAGTTTATAGTCTAGTAAAAACTCACCAAACTCCGAGAAACCCAAAGAGCTCACCTCACTGGCTTCCTTCCGCTCAAGGATGTCTTCCTTGTCTGACATCTGGTGTCCTGAAAACTGCTGTTTCAGATATTCTGTTTTCTTTAATGGAGGTTGTTTCAGACCAGAGGGTAAATTTAGTCTCTATTATTTCATATTGGTCAGAAACAGAATTCCCACCAAAAATGTTTCATCCTACAAGCCAAGAAAAAAATTAGAACCTGCATCCCCATATTTCTATTTATTTGTAAATTACATACACACATACTTGTGAATATATATGGTACATATCAGTCATGTTTATTGCTGTTATTACTAGTAATAGTAAAGCTTAATATCTTTACTTTGTAAATTAAAACAAATATACATATAAGTTGAAATATTTGCTCCTTGAATTTCACTGGGTCACACCTGAGTACCCCACAGGTCCAGAGTAGAGGGCCTCAGAAGTCCAACCCTGTAAACTTTCAAAATAAATTCAAAAAGCTCTCCAAGATACTTGCTATGGGTAACTTTTTTTTTGTGAGAGAGCAAGAGTGATAGAGAGGGAGAGAGAAAGGGAGAGAGATGATGAGAAGCATCAACTCATAGCGACATCACTCTAGTTGTTCATTGGTTGCTTTCTCATATGTGCCTTGACTGAGGGACTCAAGCTGAGCCAGTGACCCCTTGCTCAAGCCAGTGACCTTGGGCTTCAAGCCAGCGACCATAAGATTATGTCAATGATCCCACACTCAAGCTGACAACCTCATGCTCAAGCTGGTGACACTGGGGTTTCAAACCTGGGACCTCAGCTTTTCAAGTCAAGGCTTTATCCATTGTGCCAGCACTGGTCAGGGGTTATGGGTAACATATTACATTTAGTTCTAAAATAAGACAGTCAGAAATAGGAGGCTAACACACTTTGGCTGATACAAACTAAAGCTAAGTTTCTATAGAAATGGTTCTTCAAAAACAGAGTTCCAAAAACACTTTATTCCTTTATCCCATTTGGCAGAATTTACATGGTCTTTTCTCTTTACCTTGGTCAGGCCTTATTTAAATATCAAAAAGCTCCAAAAGTATTAAATGCATTCTAGCACTATATTAGGTAGATGCAAAAGATCTTTGAATACAAATGCCCATCTTGCGTTTAGATGTATTTGCATTCTGCCTGTGCTGTGAGATGCACCCGTGTGTGGCCTTCAACCACTTGTACCTGAAAAAAGAAATGGCACCAGAACTGGGCCTGTATTTTCTTTCTGAGCCTTGAGAAGATGCCAGGAAACCTGGCTCACCCCTTTCCACAGCCAGCCTGTTTGACCTGGCCCTCAAGCTTGGCTCACAAAGCAGCAACAGAGAGAGAGAGAGCAAGGGGAAGTCATGCTGGAGAAAGGCGCCTGCAGAGCCCAGGTGGAAGGGGAGCACGGTGCAATCACTTTCACTCTGCTGCTGCTGCTCCGGCCGCTGCAGGTCTCCACGCTGCTGCCTGGCGGCCAGTGTCGATAACCAGCAGGAAACAGGCGGTTGGCAGAAAGGGTAAGAGAGAAGCCTAGTCTTTCTCAGACAGGAGCTTTATTTCTACCCTGGTCCACAGCTTCAAAGGGCAGCTGCCTCACAAGGCAAGTATTTGACCAAATCTGGTTGGCATTTTGAGATGAGACCATTTTTTGACCTCTGAAACTGAGTCCTAGAAGCCCTCATTCCTGGCAGCCTCGATGTCCCCTGTCCCTCCTAGTCCTGGCTGACTCCTGAGAAGGGAGGTGGGGCCCAAAAATCCCAGACCTGTTCTCCACTTGGACAATTCTGGAAACCTTTGCATAGGAACAAATTGCATAAGCCTCCCTGTGTGAGATTGAGGGAAGAAAAAGGGAAGAGCGTTTTCTGCTTATGACTGGGACCCTGTTATTCATTGGCTTGGGTGTTTCAGCTGAGTTTTGTGGATTAGGAGGCCAAGTCATGTCAGCACTAGAAACCTCTCTGGTCTCAGTCATATGTACTGCCCCACCTTTTCCCCGCAGCCCACACCATTCCTTTAAGAGAACCCTCCCCGTTTCACACTTTCAGAGTGAAGCTGTGCTGAGTGGCATCTGAGGTCACAACATCTCACACTGCCCAGCAGAGGCTGCGGAGAGGGCTGGGGCGCTTCCTGGCATCCTCTGCTCCCTGCCTGGCTCCCTGCAGCAGGCAGGAGGCAGGGCTCCCTGAGAGAGCTGGGCTCCGGCCTCTGCGGGTGGAGCAGCCGCCATGCTCACGGCTCGGGAAAGCAGTGCTGGTCACGAAAGCCACGAGTGGCCGTGCAATGTGGGAGACAGCGAGTGCCATGTTCCCACACTGTAAGCCATGATGACACTGTAAAAAATGGCTGGTGGGTGGAGGAAAGTGAAAGAAAAAGAATAGGGGAACAGAAACCAAAGTGAGACGAAGTAACAGCAACGGCCAACTTGTGAACAGAGGCCGGGGGGCAGGACGGGCCTGGAGGCGAGTCAGGGAAAGGCAGGTGAATGAGACTATGGGGGGGGGGGAGGGGAATTAGATGAGGAAAACACAGTGAGACACAAAGAGAAGGCACGATCATCTGTTTGAGTAAATGGCAGGTATTCTGCCAACAGTGTTAGAGGCCAGATCCAAGGACATCACTTTGAAAGCCCCAAGTACAGGACAGATCAGCCCCTGACAATGAAATCTGTATCTCTGCCTGCTCAAGGCCTAACTGCATGCAAGCAGGAAGGGCCCGTGAGACCCTCAGGATAAACGGGAAGGGGACATAAGCTAAGCGGAGGAAAGAGATCAGGGAGATGCAGACAAATTGTCGCAGCCCTCCCACGAGCTAATCTAACAGACCTTCTCATGTTCTTGAGGGTGACACACAAAAAAGAAATCATGGCTTCTGGAGTCAAGAAATCGAGGAGAAGAGAAAAAATATACACACACAAAGCAACAAACAGCAGTGGCATTATCGGGATTGCTCAGAGGAACACAGTAAGAGAATGCTGGCTGAAAGAATAAATAAATTAAATAAATGAAATATAAAAAGGCTTTCTTGACAATGTCCCTTGTGGGGGTGAAAAAAAAACACTGCAGGAATTTAACAACGAAGTCTGTTAAATTGGATGCAAAATTTTAAACTGGGCCAATAAGTTTACCTGGGCTTGATTACAGCACAGAGGAGGCAACACTGCCAAACCCAGTCTTCCAGTGGGCTGAGTCTCCCTAGACCTAACCTGCAGTTCAGCATCTTTATTTCTTTAATTGGTGCCCCTAGGAGTCATGTTTAGCATTAAAAGGCAACAAGGAAAGATTGGCGAGGTGGCCCTAGAGGAGGCCGGCTTGCGAGCTTGGAGTCTGAGACAGATGTTGGAAGACAACTGAGGTCAACGATCAGATGAATAACTGAGGTTGGAGGGGGGCCAGGTAGGGAAAGAGGTTCGTTGTATTCATGTGAGTCAAAGAGCCAAGGGCATCCAATGTGCTATTGAGAAAAATGGATAGTGAAGGTGATAATTACAACAACTAACGTTTATTGAGTGCAAACTGCATGGCAGGTGCTATTCCAGGCACTTTACATACATCAGTTCACTTAATCCTCAGTATCACTTTATTTAATATTTATTATAACTATCTGCATTTTATACATGAGGAAACTGACACACAGAAATCAAGCCATATACAGCAGAAGTTAGCCCAGGACTCTAATTAAATTCTACAACACTCTCTCTGAAGCCATAGAAAATTCAACATCTCTAGTTTCTTGATCTGTATACATTTGTTATTTAACCTCTAACCTGTTCATAGAGACATTAGAAACGACAAAGCCTTTGTACAGAGTCTGGCTGTGTTTATGAGAGTATTAGCATTATTAAGGCAATGCTTTTTTCCAGAATTACTAAATCCTGCTCACTTTCTCATGCAGTGCCATAAGGGTCTTAAGATATTTAGAGAGGCTCAGCAAGGACAGAATCCCCCTCTGTTTTCACAATAGGTAATGCCAGGGGCTCTTCTCAAGAGAAGAAAGGTCTCTTTCTGACTTCCCTCTACAGTCTCACAAGGTTGGGGGAATGGTGCTCTTTTTTCTTATAAAAGGTTCCCCCACTGAGACGACTAGCCAGGTTCTGGTCCTCTCCAGAGCCTTGCTCACAAGGACCAAACTACGGGAGCAAGCCATCTCAGAAAGAAGGTTCTGAGCCTGGGAAGAAGCAGATAGAGAAATAGATAGCAAATACATCTGTTCACAAGAGCCTGTTGTTCTCTGTACTAACTGCTATAAAAATGACATGAAACTAGCCACACATTAGTTTTGGTTCTCGTGACTAAATCAAGGAATGGCATGATGGTGCTGTGTCATTAGAAATGAAACCAATTCTTATACAAAAGAACACGGTCGACATTTTAATAACCTGAACGATTTCATAGAAAAATCAAAGCTGAAACTTCAACACCCCAGCCCTGAACACCTGCTGCTCAAGTTTGGTTCTGAACCAATGAAACCTCTTTCTTACGACGGAGACATGCAATGGGCCCTGACTTGCCCAACACTCGGTGGCCAGGGAGTCCTCTATCCATCTGCTGTCCTGCCAGGAGGAAACAGCAGCTCAGTCCCGGCTTTGAGAGGACTGACTCTATCTGGCACTTTTAAGAAAACACAAAAAGTATCTATTATTTGATTTTTAGTTTTTCAACTATGTTACCTTATATGTTTTGACATATACAAATGACATGTCTAGATACATGAATCTGACCTTCCCTGAGATATTATCACCCACATGTTTTCAGATAGAAAGGGAGTCTTGAAGAGGTTAAGTTACTTACTAGAAATAGCCAAGCTCGGGTTCTGAACAAAAGTTTTCTGATCTATGTCTGCATTGTTCCAGTTTGGCCTTTATCACAGTAATAATGATGTTGATGTAGTCAACATACATAGCTTGCCTCTCCAGCATCCCTTTTCCTCTTCTCCTGCCACAGCACCCACATTTTGCCACCCCCTCAGACTTCTGCTCCTTTCTCTAACAGGTAGATACCTATCCAGCTTCCAGGGGGCACCCTGCTATGCTTAAGCCAATCAGAGTACCCATCTCCTAGCCATGGTGATTGGCTGGCAAGGCTTATGGCCAGATTCAGGACAATGAAATATGAGGAAATGTTTGCTAGGGTTTCTGGGAAATAGCTTCCTCAGTCCTCTGCTGGGTTACCAAAGGAGACAACCCCTCTATTCCTTGATGGTGCATTGGAGAACACAAAGTCCAAAATTCCCTCTGCCTTTGCATTACCAAGAGAGGCTCCGGCCAGAGGATGAAGCTAGCACACAGACAGGGCAGAGCTATGAACAAAACAGATGTGAAGCCGGTATTCTGAGGTGGGTATAAATTCTAGATGGTGCTCTGGAGTTTTCATGCAATGAGCCAATGCAGTCTCTTTGTTCGCTTGAGCCAGTTTGAGTTTGCTCTCCTGTCATATGAGAATTCTTAACCAATGCGAACACCACTCACATTGCTCCCAGTAACATCTGATTGTGGCTTTGGCTTCTCAGTCAATAGCTTAAAACTCATTTGACCAAAATGATCAATTCTTAAAAATTCATCAGCATTTCTGGAGCACATCCACCTCTGGTGCTTGACTTTCTAGAGAGGACTCAGATTTTTCTGTTCTTGGCATGTGGCTCCTTCACTCTTCTGCTCCATGTTGAGTCAGTCAGTCTAAGCCCATCTTCTTCCAAGTCCCTCCACAGCGACAGGAGATGGCTGCCCTCTACTGAGGAAACCAGCAGGGGACTGTCTAGAAAATTATGTGAAGAAAGGATTTTGCTACAATATATTTTTAATATAGTGTAAAATCAGCTGGGAGAAGGTTCTTCAAACAGCTATATAGCTCATTACCTCACCAGCTCCCAGCCGGAAGGTGGCATCCCAAGGAATTTTGGCACCCATCTGAGGACCTTTATTTGTTAGTGCTTGAGTCTCATGGAGCTTCAAAGATTTGGCATCAAAGATTATAAAGTCCATGGGCTGGAAATCTGTGATAACTGGTTTTGGCAATTCTGCTCAATCTCAGTTTCTCTTGAAAAATTCTGTCATTTCCACTTCTGGCCAATATGACTAAGCACAGAAGTAAAAACACAGGCTTTAACAGTTGAAAGAATCCTGTAACAACCCATGTAGAAGAAGAAAGCGTAAGCAAGTGTGGGTGCAGTTAGATGTGTGCAGGAGGACCCCCCCTTCCCCTTCCCCCACGCCCAACCTATCGGCAACACCCGCCATTTTCCATATATGTTGTGACTGACTCATCCATTTCTCTCCATTATTACCACAATTGTGGAATTTATTCATTCAACAAATATACATGGAAGGTCTGCTGTGGTCCACACATTGCTCTAGTGGCTGGAAGAACAAGACTGAAGATGAAATGTGCACCCACATTCTAGTGACTCTTCTTGCTTTGGACAAACGCCTTCTCACCGACTGCCCCCTTCCGCATTTGCTTTTTCTTTCCGGTCTCTGAATAGTAGTTTAAAGTATCTTTTCTTTATACAGTGAAAAAAAAATTTTTTTTTCTCTGAAGTTGGAAACGGGGAGGCAGTCAGACAGACTCCCGCATGTGCCCGACCGGGATCCACCCGGCATGCCCACCAGGGGGCGTTGCTCTGCTGCGACCAGAGTCATTCTAGCGCCTGAGGCAGAAGCCACGGAGCCATCCTCAGCGCCCGGGCAAACTTTGCTCCAATGGAGCCTCGGCTGCGGGAGGGGAAGAGAGAGACAGAGAGGAAGGAGAGGGGGAGGGGTGGAGAAGCAGATGGGCGCTTCTCCTGTGTGCCCTGGCCGGGAATCGAACCTGGGACTCCTTCACGCCAGGCCGATGCTCTACCACTGAGCCAACCGGCCAGGGCCAAAAATTTTTATATTTAGAATTAGCCAGCTAGACTCAGTTTAGATCAGTGGTAGTCAACCTGGTCCCTACCGCCCACTAGTGGGCGTTCCAGCTTTCACGGTGGGTGGTAGTGGAGCAACCAAAGTATAAATAAAAAGATAGATTTAACTATAGTAAGTTGTTTTATAAAGATTTATTCTGCCAAACTTAGCAAAAATCCGACATAAAGTACTTGGTAAGTAATTATTATTATATGCTTTAACTTGCTGTAACTCTGCCTTATAAATTTTATAAAGTTACTTCCCTACTTTATAAATCACCATTACTGTGGAACCGGTGGGTGGTTAAAAAATTTTACTACTAACAGAGATACAAAAGTGGGCAGTAGGTATAAAAGGTTGACTACCCCTGGTTTAGATTATCTCAATTTTGTCGGCCTCATCCAAAGCATCATACTCAGGAGCCAGTTGAACATATGCCTTCTTCTCTCCATCAGGACGGAGCAGTGTGCAACCTTGGCCATGTCCTTGCCATAGAGCTTCTTCACAGCCTGTGTGATCTGCTGCTTGTTGGCCCTAACATTCACAATGCACACAAGTGTACTGTCTTCATGGCTGCCTCGGTAGATGGGGGAAGCTGATAATGGTGTAGTGGTCAAGCTGGTTTCTCCCGGGGCCTCCTCTGAGCACATCTGGGCTGCCTTTGGAGCCACAGTGTCTTCAGCTGATGGAAGGTGTATAACATGTAGATCTTTTTTTATTTTGCGGATGTGCTTTTTTGCCTTCAAACCCTATGTTTTGGCTTTAGCTTTGGGAGGGGCAGGGGCTTCCTTATCCGCTTTTGGTGCACCATCTTTATGAACAGGCCTAAAGAGGCTTTGTAAAATATCAGTACTTCCCTGTCTGAAACCCTCCAATGGCTTCCTGTTACTCCTTAATTAAAACACTAAGGCTTCCCGGGCCCCGCCGGGCGGCTCCCTCGTACCTTGGGCCCCTTCGCACATCTCGTGTTTGCTCCTCAGTCACACGGCCCCTCTCAGACCCTCGAGTATATTTGGGCCTTTTCTCTCTTCCGAGCTTTCAGTCTGCTCTTATTTCCTTTAAAATCAGTGGCTTTTAAACTTTTTTGATGATAATCCCCAGTGAGAAATGTATTTTATATCATGATCCAGTAAACACATTAACCTATACATAAAGATAACATTAGTTTTATATAAAAATACTTCTTGTATTTTCTGTGCCTTAAAACAAAACAAAAAACTGGTCAAGGCCAAACTAACCTGCAGTTTGAAAACACTTCTCCCTCTCCCCTTTAAATGGCTGAATCTTTCTTCAACTTTCAATCTGATCAAACTTTCTCTGGCCACCTGATCTAAACCAGGCCCCTGAGCTAGGTAACTTCATCTCAGTTCCTTATCACTTCCCTTCATGGCACTTATCCAAGTTGTAATTACACACGTCTTCCATGAGACACGCTCACTGTCTCGCACACACGCATTCGAAGGCACGGACACGGTCTGCTTCGTTCCCCGTTGTATGTCCAGCATCTGGTTCAGTGATGAGCTTCAGAGTAGAATATGCATAAATATTCACTGACTGACTGAATGACTAAGTGAGGTTAAGGTTTGGATTTTAAAGGAAGTCTCTCCAGCCCTAGTCAGGTAGCTCCATTGGTTAGAGCATCATCTCTGTGTGCCAAGGTTGCATGTTCGATTCCCAGTCAGGGCACATACAGTAGTCACCAAGGAATGCATGAATAGGTGGAACAACAACATGGATGTTTCAATCTCTCTCTCTCCCTTCCTCCCTCTAAAATCAATAAATGAATAAAATTAAAATAAAATAAAATAAGCTTTTCCAATAAAAGGAACCAGAGTTGTGAGAAATGGCTGATTATAGGGCTGGGGCAAGAAGTATACAAGTAAAGCCAAAATGTTAAAAAATGCTCAAAAACTCAAGTTTGGGGCATGTCAGAGGGACAGAGGGAACAACCTGGAAGAGCTTCCAGTGTCCAAAGCTGGAACAATGTGAGCAACAAAATAACTTACTATCTGATTATAACCCAAAACATTAAATAAATACCCATGAGAATCTATACTGATATAAATGGTTGTCTAAAAAATTTATGGGGTTGTGGACAAAACGAGGCCCTATGCTAAACCTGACAAACTCAGGGGAGGCCTGCATGGCGGCCTTGCAGACTCAGAGACCCAAAGTAACCACATAAGTTGTTCTGAAATCAAAACTTTCTAGCTAAATGCCAGTCCTGGCAGGCAGTCATGTGCTAGGCCAGGACCTTTCTTGACAAAGGTCAGTCTTTACCTTAACTGATGCTGTCTGTTGTCTTTTTGCCTCTAAAATAGTATACCTTTGGAATGTCACAGTAATTTCCTTTTTCAAGACCCCTAAGGACACAATATCTCACCAGAGCAAAGGTGGGGGAGAACACAGAGTCCCTCATTGTTATTGTTATCATGCTAATTGTTAACTGTTAACAATACTATACCCACCAATGTGTTGATTTGTTTTACTTTTTATCCAATCCCAGAGATTTCTCTGCTTTGCTTTCTCCCACCTCCCAATGGATTTCATGTAAGCCACTTGCGTCTTCCCTTTTGATTTTGATATACAAAATAAGTGACAAAGCTGCCCTTCCCTGGAGCATTTTCTCAATACACTGAGATTTTATTTCCCAGTAAATGTCATCAGTTTGGCTCAAATAAACTCATAGACCTTCTCTACATTAAACATTTCTTACATTGACAAGGAAGAAGAGATAAATCTTCCTTATAGAAGAATTTCAAATAATTTATATAGCTATTACCCTCCAGGAGGTGGAGCTTAATTCCCCCCCACCTCACATTTCAGCTAACTTCAGAAGGAAAGATGCTCAATTTTTCTTGCATAGATTTCACTACAAGGTTATGCCAAACATAAAACATTTCCATTCAGCTGCCATTAAAAACAAAAAAAAAGCTTCACAGAAGCAAGGATAAAAAACCTAAGACCAGCAACAACAGCACCTTCTGGATATTTGTTGGAAATGCAGAATTTCAGGCCCAATCTCACCTGCTCATGACAATCTGTATTTAAGCAAGAGTCCAGGTGATGATTACTACGCCTGTTAAAAGTTTGAGAAGCTCTGGGCTAAGAAATATTAATTGTGTTCAAAGTTAGGATTTACTGCTTGTGAACATTGCATAGACTCTTTAGTAATAAAAACAATGTGACTTTTTTTGAGACCAATTGGAGAGTAACGCTTGTCAGAAATGACTGTAATAACCCTTGCTCTCACCCTGTTCCTCTTATGATTCTTTTCCGAGTCCATCCCCTCCCCTTCTTCCTAGATCATCCATTACCCTTCTCCCAGGATGATCAGACCTCTTTTATACTGGTTCCTTCCCTTTCACCAACAAACACACAAAAGTCTCCCTTATGCATAAAGCAGGCATATACACACATTTTTTTCTCCACCAGGCTAGTGGCTCTACTACAATCTCTCTTTCTCTTTTTTCCAATCACTAAATTTATCAAGAGAAGTTTGCATGCAGTCTGATAGCTACTGACCTAAATCAGCTCTCTGGAAGGTCCCAAGTGTTTAACTGCCAAATCCAAAGGACTGGCTGTAAGGCTGGTGGCCGTGGCCATGCAGATTTGCATTGAATTCAGGTAGACGGTAAAGGAGCTGTGGAGCCAGAGGAGGGTGGGCCATTCCTTTAATTAGAGTCTCGCAAGGGCAGACTAGCAAGCAGGCAGGGAAAATGCTTCTCTCTCTCTCCCTGGACTGACTAGCAAACAGACCAGGGGAAAAAAACCCTTCTCCAGCCAACAATAGCAACAAATGGTCCCCTCCAAATGGCGAATGATGGCAGGCAATCCTCAATTTACAATCTGCCGCCCTGAGGCAAGCGCCCGCAGCCTTACATAGACTGTACGCATGCAGTGCTGCCCCGTGCTCGTGCACCAATCAGCAAAGTACAAGCGAGCAAGCCTGACACACTTGTTTGCCCAACACCTGCTCACTTCTCTAACCCTCAGTAATTTTCTTTCTTTAGAACTATTGTCTCTGGCATCTGGTCTTCTTCCTGTTTTTGCCCCCAAGCACAAGCATTCCTCACAGCTTAGCCCCAGGTCTTCTCTTCCTACTGTGGGGGGCTAAAAAAAAAAAATTAATATTTTTTCTCCCACCTTGTAAATCAGGGGTCCCCAAACTTTTTACACAGGGGGCCAGTTCACTGTCCCTCAGACCATTGGAGGGCCGGACTATAAAAAAAGTATGAACAAATCCCTATGCATACTGCACATATCTTATTTTAAAGTAAAAAAAAACAAAAACAAAAAAAAAATAGAAACATATACAATATTTAAAATAAAGAACAAGTAAATTTAAATCAACAAACTGACCAGTATTGCAATGGAAACAATGGACCTGCTTTTAGCTAATGAGATGGTCAATGTGCTCCTCTCACTGACCACCAATGAAAGAGGTGCCCCTTCCGGAAGTGCGGTGGGGGCCGGATAAATGGCCTCAGGGGGCCGCATGTGGCCCGCGGGCTGTAGTTTGGGGACCCCTGTTGTAAATTCTTATGGCTGGGCTAATAATCATATTAAGAGAGCCAGATTAACAGGAGAAAATCAAAATTTTAATACATGCAAATGGGAAATTCACATAAGCATGAAAATTCCAGGCCCTGGCCTGTTAGCGCAGTTAGTTGGGGTGTCACCCCCAAAACTTGAAAGTTGTGGGTTTGATCCCTGGTCAGGGCACATTCAGGAAGTAACCACAAATGCCCAATTAAGTGGAACAACAGATGAATGCTTCTCTCCCCCACCCTTTCTCTCTAAAAGCAATCCATTTAAAAATTCCAAAGACAACGAAGTAACATTGGATGTATATGTAACATTTTCTGGACAAAGCAGAAAGGGGAGGGGGCTGGGTATTAGATTTCAGAATGATTTACAGATAGTTGAGAAAGAGTGGAAGGAAAATTCTTGCTAAGCAACTCAGAAACAATGGGAAAGAGAGGGTATCTAGCTAACAGATGCCTGCCTGAAGCCCTCTTACTTCTACTTAATTCAAATTAGGCTAAGATGATCATCCTAAAATCTCCTTCCTGAAGCAGGTTTTTCTGTCTGAATCTCTTGAGCTGGAAAGGGGGGAGAGTCAAAGTTTCTTTCAGAGTCTTTTGTTTCTTAATAACAAGTTTAAAATCCATATCCCAGTGTTGGGCAAACAAGTGTGTTAGGCTTGCTTGCTTTGCCTGATTGGTGCATGAGCATGTGGCAGCACCATGTGTGTCTATGTAAGGCTGCAGGTGGCAGATTATAAATTGTGGATTGCCTGCTTATTGGGAGGGGCCATTGCTTGCTATTGTTTGCCCGAGAAGGGGTTCTCCCCAGCCCCCAGCCTCTTTTGCTTGTGAGTGTTGAGAGAGAGGGAAGCCCATTTTTCCGGCCTGCTTGTTTGTCCGTCATTGTGAGATTCTAATAAACAGAATGGCTCACTATCGTCTGGCTCCACAGTTTCTTTACTGTCTGTCCAAATCCAGTGTGAACCTTCCTGGCCTCGGCCACCAGCTTACATCAGGTGCAGCCAGCAGGATTTGGATCAGGTTAGTGTGGAGCTGCCAACACCCTTAAGGGGTAAGGTAGAGGAGTGGTCATTGCTCTCCAGCATATGGTTCCCCTTGGCTGTCCTTTTGGGGGCCATGGGCTAGGTGTTTTTTGCAACACTGCAAGAGGAAACCAGGAGTTCTGTATGAGAAGCTGCCAGAGGTAAAAAAGAAATAAAAAACAAAACTCCAGGATAAGCTGCAGACTGAGCAGCAACAACGGCATGAGCTGGAACAATCACTGGAGAAAGCGCTCAGATCTGAGAACTGCAGGTCAGGCTACAGGCTGAGAACCAGCGACAGCTTGAACTGGAGCGAATGCTGGAAAAGGAGGCTGACTGCTCTCGAAAGCTGCAGCATGAGATGCAGGCTGAACACCAACAGCGCCTGGAACTGGAACAGTTTCTGCAGAAGGAATTACAGGTTTGTGAGTTGCAATTTGGTCTGGAAGCTGAACATTGGCAGTGACAGTTGTTGGAGAAACAACTGCGAGTTCAAGAGCTTGAGTCTAAGCTTCAGGCCAAGAGCCAGTAGCCACTGGAGCCAAAACAGTTGCTGGAGAAGGAGCATCCATGCCCACAGAGTGGCTCTGGGCCAGCGGGAGCAGACTTTCCAACTTTTCTGAGGAGGAGGAGGCTCGGGCTGAAGCTGCTGTCTTCAGACTCAGACCCTGGCTAGTGGTCACCCAGAAGGTAAAAACCCTGAAGCCAAGAGCGCCTCAGGGGCAGCTCATCAATGTGGTTACACAGACGGTGGCAGATTTTGGGGAGCTGGAGACAGTATAGGACCGTAAGTAGTGATGGCTGCTGCCTGTGCTGCCCCCATAACTAACAAGAGAAATGGACCTGTAGAGGCTACCCGAACACAGATGTGGGTAGATTTGATTGCAGCTGGGGCAGATAAAGAGAAATTAGATGGCAGGTCTAATAAAATCTTATGAGTCCAGTAGTCCACAGAACTCCTGGTTTCCTCTTGCAGTGTTGCAAAAAACACCCAGCCCATGGCCCCCAAAAGGACAGCCAAGGGAAACCATATGCTGGAGAGCAATGACCACTCCTCTACCTTACCCCTTAAGGGGTTAGAGCTTTGGCGGCAGCTTAAGCCAGAGCATAGGTTCCAGCCACTGAAAAAGCAGGGGTAAGCGGGCAGCCCTGGTAGCTGCCAAGAAAATGGCTGACATGAGGGTTGCATGGTTGCAAGATTACTTACTGGAGAGAGTTGTGGGAGAGGAGGATCCTCGCCAAGACCCATTTGTCACTGTAAGAACTGGGGAAGACTGAGAGACCCACCTAACAGGAATGAGTGGGGAGGCCTGAGGCCCCAGGTGAAATTGACAATCCGTTGATCACCTTCTAATGTGCAGCAGGTGTTGACATTAGAAAATAATGTGTTTTTAAAAAATTTTTTTTTCAGCAACAGATAAGAGAACTATCAAGGCCCACCAGGCCCTGTAAGCTTGCTCAGGGGTTTGGATGGGACTTATGGTAATGGACAGAGTGCCGTGGAAAGGCAATGAGGTCCATTAAGGAAGAGCTGTATGGCTAGTTGCCTGTAATGGACCTTTACCTTGGTGATCTGCTCAGACAGCTGGGCTGTCTATGATGGACTGATCACTGAGTGTTGTAACGGACTTGGACTGTGACCAGAGAGGGGCACCAGTTCCCTTGTTGGATGGACATGCCGCTTGGGAACAGTACGAGAGACCCTGATGGGCAGAGCCAGCTCCAGTGGAGGCCCTCCTGCACTGGGAAGCTGCTCTCATCTAGTTGCAGAGATGCACCAAGGACACTTTATGGTTTCCATGGACACAGCCCTGGACTATACAGGCCCTCCCACTTACTGTGGAGTAGGGGGCTACCGATGGGCCTTCAGTTAGCACTTAGGGCAGAGTGCTCAGGGAGACATTGTGGAGGGCACCTTTGTAATTGTTGTCATTGTATAACTTGTGCTGTTGCTGTAATCTGTTTGTTTATGTAATGTACCTCACTCCTCCCACAGGGACCATCGTGGAAGATACCTGTCGAGTAGATTGTGAAGTGAGCAACCCTAAACAGGGGTGGAATGCTGGGCAAACAAGTGTGTTCCAAGTGTGTTAGGCGTGCTCGCTTGCACTTTCGCCGATTGGTGCACGAGCATGGGGCAGCACTATGTGAGTATAGTCTATGGAAGGCTGTGTGGGTGCTTGTCCTCAGGGCAGCAGATTGCAAATTGTGGATTCCCTGCTGCCATTGAGAGGGGCCATTGTTTGTTATTGTTTACTGGAGAAGGCCCTCTTCTTCCCCGACCTGTTTTGCTTGTGAGTCCTGAGAGAGAGAGAGAGAGAGAGAGAGAGAGAGAGAGAGAGGCATTTTCCCTGCCTGCTTGCTCGTCCGCCATTGTGAGACTCTAATAAACGGAACGGCCCACCATCCTCCGGCTCCACAGTTCCTTTACCGGCTGTCCGAATCCCATGGGAACCTGCATGGCCACAGTGCCCACCGGCTGTACACCCAGAATGGCAGCTTCAGGGTGGCAAAATTTTGGTTCCCTTCACTACTCTATACATTTGCTGTGTATTCTCTCCCCCCTCCACTTCTTCCTGCTTCAGTGATCACCTCCATGCAAACAACTACCCAGACGGTATCTTCAGCACTCGTCTCTCTAGAACTCCAGTAGTCTTGTATCATTTTCTTTTGTTTAATATTGAATAGGGCCTGTTACATGCTATTGCACTGTACTAGGCATCGGTGAACAAAGCAGAGCAGACACATCCCTGCCCTGCTGGAAGTGAGAGCCTACCAGGTAACAAACGGAGCCAGTGAGATAAATACCAAGGGGAGGGCAGAGGGAGCAGGGGAGGGCAGAACTAAATCCAGTCCAGGAAGTCGGGTTTCCAGATAGAATACAAGACGTCCCGTTAAAGTTGAATTTCAGATGTACAATAAGTTATATTTTAGTATAAGTATGTTCCAAACATTGCACGAGATTTACTTACACTAAGAAAAAATTATCTTATTTATCTGAAATTCAACTTTAATGGGGAGTCTAATATTTTCATCTGCTACCTCAGGCAACTCTACCAGAAAGGGGTCAGTCAGTTGGAGAGGAAAATCCTGAGAAACGGAAAGGAATTAGTAGAGGGGGTAAGGAGAGGAGAGACATTTGGAGAGGCAGAATATCAGAGGCAAGAATGTATAATAAGAGCTTCATGCTTGGAGAATCTGAAAGAAGTGTAGTATAGTTTAGGAGTTGGGAACCTATGGCTCGTGAGCCAGATATGGCTCTTCTCTCTTTTTTTTTTTTTTTGTATTTTTCTGAAGCTGGAAACGGGGAGAGACAGACAGACTCCCGCATGCGCCCGACCGGGATCCACCCAGCATGCCCACCAGGGGCGACGCTCTGCCCACCAGGGGGCGATGCTCTGCCCCTCCGGGGCGTCGCTCTGCCAGGACCAGAGCCACTCTAGCGCCTGGGGCAGAGGCCAAGGAGCCATCCCCAGCGCCCGGGCCATCTTTGCTCCAATGTAGCCTTGGCTGCAGGAGGGGAAGAGAGAGACAGAGAGGAAGGGGGGGGGGTGGAGAAGCAAATGGGCGCCTCTCTTATGTGCCCTGGCCGGGAATCGAACCCGGGTCCCCTGCACACCAGGCCGACGCTCTACCGCTGAGCCAACCGGCCAGGGACCAGATATGGCTCTTTTGATGGCTGCATCTGGCTCACAGACAAATCTTTAATAATAAAAAAAAAACGTTAAAAATATAAAACATTCTCATGTATTACAATCCATTCATTTCCTACCGCTCATGTTCATGGTTGCAGGTTGCTGGAGCCAATCAAGCTGTCCTCTGGGACAACACCAAATTTTTATTGGATAATGCATAACGTACATGGGTCGTTGTATGGCTTTCACAGAATTACATTTTAAAATATGTGGCGTTCATGGCTCTCTCAGCCAAAAAGGTTCCCGACCCCTGGTATAGTTGGATCATAAAGAAGAGGAAGAGTATTGGGGAGGAATCTAGTGGGGGGAGTCAGATCTTGCAAAGTTGGTATTACGGTAAGGATTTGGAGTAGCGTAAAGCCAATTGGAAGCCATTTACAAATTTCAAGCAGAGGAGAAAATGGACCTCAAATGTTTCTGGTTCCAATTTCAATGTTAAGGGGTGATTGCTCACAACACCACCAAGCAGTTCTCTGGAGGTGAAAAGCTGAGTCCCAGAAGACTGCCCCCACCCCGCCCCAGCCCACTTCAGATGCCATCTGCAAACCCAGACTGATGTCTGTGCCTCTGGCCAGTTATATTGGGAGTTCCCACAACCCCTCTTCCTCGGGTTCAATTAATTTGTTAGAGCTGCTCACAGAACCTAGGAAAGCATTCTACTTACTAGGTTACCAGTTTCTCATAAAAGGATGTAACTCGGGGACAGCCAGGTGGAAGAGATGCATAAGGCAAGGTGCGTGGGAAGGGACACCACTCCTCCCAATTCTCCATGGAATCACTCACCCAGAAGCTTCCTGAGCCCCCACCGTTTGGGGGTTTACTGAGCCTTCAATTGAGGCATGGCTGTGATTGACTCAGGCTCCAGTCCCCTCTGCCTAGAGGTGGGGTGAGGACTGAGAGCTCCGACCCTCTAATCACAGCCTGGCTTCTCCAGGCAGCCAGCCCCACCCTCGGTGCTTTCTGTAAATCACCTCATTCACATAACAAAAGACACCTTGATTGCTCTCAACACTGGGAAATTCCAAGGGTTTTAGGAGCTCTGTGCCAGGAATGAGGGCAAAGACATATATTTATTATAAATCACAATATCACAGGAGCTGAACTGAAGATTTAAATGATCTTTCTGGCTGCCAGATGGAGGAAGGGATTGACGGGACAGGAGCGTAGGTGGAGCTCCAGTTCTGAGGCTACTGTGACAGCGCAAGAGAGGTTAGGGTCCCAGCCTCAGCCTGTTCTAACCCTCGCTGTGTGCGGCCACCTGAGCCGTCACCTCAAACAGTTGCTCTGAACGTACTGCTCTAACGACTAAAAAATATTCAGTGGCTCTTACTGCACACCAAATCCGACCTCCTCTCCTTTGCCTGGTTTTGGTACCCAAGGCTTTCCATACTCTTCTCAACAGACTGTGTCCTTCCCGCCTTATCCTTCCCTCTCTCCAGCAATGACGGAGGTTCCAGCTGATCTGGACAATCTTTTCTTTGAGCTTCTATTCATGGGGCTTCACCTGGCTGTCACTGTCACTCACTTTCCTTCTCTCTTTTCCCAATTTCTTGAAAAATTCCCCTTTCTTCAAGCTCCAGTTCAAAAGCCTCTTCAAAGAAGCTTTTCTAAGCCTACTCAGAAGTTAATAGAAGCATATACATTCAACAGCTATTTAATAAAGTCCTGTACCCAGGTTTGGGCACCAAAATGTAAAGTATTTTTCCCCGCTGAGAAGGAAGGAAGAGGGCTCGGAGCCGCAAAGTGTGGAATAACAAAAGGCTTTATTGAGTACAGCGCATCCTGCATCCTGCCGGCAAGGTTCCCTAGCCCCAAGGTAAGATGGAGGCCAGGGAAGTTGCACGGATTAAACTGCGTGGGAGATATTTAAAGGGGTCCCTCTAGGGAAGTGGAGCTAACATGACGTGGTGAAATCCCACTGGCTGGTAGACGGTAGCTTTTTTCCAAACGGCTCCTGTGAAGCCTCTTTTGGCGCACTTGGTTGTGGGCGGTCCTAGCCAAAGTTCACGGGTCTGAGTTTCCCAAGTAACCATCCCCCATTATCCACTGACCTTACAGGTCCTATGATGTGTCAGCCCGTTAGAAGTATGGGGGTGAAGAGAAGAATGTCTCTACCCTCTCATGATGCTTATATTCTATTGAGACCATAGGGCAACTCAGGACCTGGGTGAGAGTGTGGACTCAAAGCTCATTCTGCCGAGGTTTAAATCCCGGCTCTGTCACTCACCTTGTGATGCTAGTAAGTTACTTATTGTCCCATGCCTGTTTCCCCATGCGGATAATATGTCAGTAACTATCTCATATTGCTCTGAAATTAGATAAGTTTAAGACAGTCACCTGAGCTGTGGTGGCGCAGTAGATAAAGTGTTGACCTGAAAGTCTGAGTTGTGGGTTTGAAACCTTGGGCTTGCCTGGTCAAGGCACATATTAGAGGCAATTACGAGTTGATGCTTCCTGGCCCTCCCTCCGCCTCTTTCTTCTCCTCTCTCTAAAATCTTAAAAAAAAAAAAGGCAGTATGGGACGCCCGACTGGTGGTGATCAGTGTCAGTCTGGTACACTGAGGCCACTGGTTCGAAACCCAAGGTTGTTGGCTTGAGCACGGGTTGCTGGCTTGAGCACAGATTGTCAACATAATCCCAAGGTCCCCAGTTTGAGCCCAAAGATTGCCAGCTAGAGCCCAAGGTCGCTAAGGTTGTCTATATGATCCTGGTCAAGGCACGTACAATAATCAATGCACAACTAAAGTGAAGCAATGACTTGATGCTTCTCTCTCACCCCTGCTCTCTCTCCCTGCCTGTCTCCCTCTCACTCTTTCTCTCTCTAAAAAAAAAGACAGTATAGGGGATTGGACCTTGAAATGAAAAAAATATCAGGTGGCCAGAAAGCCAAGTATAGACCAGGTGGCAGGAAGGAATGCAAGATAAGCTGACAGCAAGAATGCCACCACCTCTCCACTTCCTGCTCCAAAAAATTTACAGAAATTTATCTGCTTGCTTTCTTTTCCTACCCTGACATGAAGACTTCTAAAAGCCCACCTTTCCACTCAAGCCAATTTGTCCCAGCTTATAAAGGCGGCCATGCAGAGCAGCCCCTCAGCTCAGAGGGCCTGCCTTTTCTCTGTGCTGTCTCCCTTGTGCTCGGGCATAAGCTTAAAAACATCTGTCTGGAAATTTCTCTGGGGTTTCCTCTCAGTTTCGGTTTTGGGGAACCCAAGAACCCCAGTGCCTGTAACAAGTTAAAACTGGAAAAACACTTAGAACAGTGCCTGGGATATTGTGAAAATTCAATAACTATTAATTACATAGCCTTATAGTGCAGCGTCCCTGTAGGGAGAATGACCTTGCCTATTGAGGGGACGTAAGGGCAAGGAGGCTAGCGGAGAAATAACACAGCAAAGGCAGAGAGTGATGGGGTCAGAAGCAGGAACCAAACAGCAGAAACGGGAGGAATTTTAGATCTATTTTGGGTGAGGCAGAAAGACATGGTAACGTTTTGATCAAAGGACTGCCACGGTGCCATTTATGCTTTAAGAAGGACATTATATCTTAAAGAAAAGACTGAAGGAAAGCTAAAACAGAAGCAGGGAGACCAGATGAGAGGATACCGTGGTAGTTCAGGTGAGATCATGGTTGCTTAGACTTAGGTGGTAACAGCAGAAGTGAGAAAAAGTAAATATATTCAGGTAGAAGTAAATATTTTAAGGTAGAATAATTTGGATTTGCTGATGGATTATATGTGGATTTGGAAAGGAGAGAGGAATTAAAGATCACTAGTTTAGAAAGTAAAAACAGTAGGCTTTGGAGCTAGGTAGAATTTCTTAAGATAGGAAAGGGTGGGAAGAGGTGTGGGTTTGAACGGAAAGCCAAGTTCTGCTTTGGCCAAATAACATTTGTATTAGACATCTAAGATGGATGTCAAGCGGGTGGTTGGGTACAAGTCTGGGGCTCAGAAGAGAGGTTAATATTGGAGATAACATGTGGATTGTGTTAAAAGCCACTGAACGAGCACACACTATATGTAGCTAGAGAAAAGGACCAATGCCTGAGCCCTGGGACAGTTCAACACGTGGAAATCAAGAAAAGAAGATCAACAGAAACTGAGAAAGGGGCTGAGGTAGGAGGAAAACCAGGAGGGTGTGGTCTCTGGTAATGAAAGTGTTTCATAAATGAAGGTGTGATCAATGTCAAACGCTTCTGAGAGGTCAAGCAAGGTATCCTTTAGTTAGTTTAAAGTAAATCATCCTCCCAGCTCTGCTTTTCTCATAGTGTTTTATTTGTACCTTTCTCATTGAAATTTTCAACCATTATGTTGTATCTCTCCTCTTATAGAGGTTCCTTAAGATCAGAGAATGTGTTGCTCCTCTGAGAACATCCACCACCTTATTTTCTCAACCAAAGTTTGAATAGACCAATCATGTACAATGCTATAAAATCTGGGAGAGTATGCCTAACACAGAATTAGTAATTAGAGTCAGTCTGACTGATGCATCCTAAATGTCTTCCCTTAATACTAACGTGTGGCCTTTGTTCTCACTAGAATGAAAGCTATCCACCATACTTCTCAGACTACTGCTAATCACAATCTCTGGCAATTCTATTGTTTCATGTTTCCTGCACGGTGCAGACCAAAGGCAACTTTTTACGTGATTTGTGTATGTATGTGTGTGTGTGTATACATATACATGCATAGTCCCCCATTCCCAACCTGGTTATCCTTCACCTAAAGTTGGCTCCAGTTGATAACTTCAGAGGTCATTAGTAACTTTTTGTCATGCTTGAATATTAGCATCATTATGGTACATCAGGTTAAGCTGGCATTTCATATTACTTGGTAACTGATTTCAAAACCATGACAGAAGGAGCTATAGAGGTATAAATATTAGGAATGACCAAATTTGTAAGGGAGGTGTGGTTGAGATACCATACCCACAAAAAGTCAGGGCACGTCATTTTTCCCTGAGGCTGCACAAAATGGATTGGATACAGTTAATAGATCAGTTACTCTCTCTGGAAAAGAAAGTTGAAAACCAACAGTTTTGAATAATGAGAATATCAGCATCCAAGTTATGGATGTCAGCTTTCAACAACATGACTTCTTAATTGGAAAAGGTGCACTAGACAATAGAAAAAGACAAAGTGATCACATTTAAAACAAGTACTGCATCTTCCTTGAGATCAGCAATGCCTGCCACATGTGCCAGTTCCACAGAAGACCACCTGTCTGTGAATCAGCTTGGCCTTAGGCACTCCATTCGGGGCTTCTGGTAATTATTTTCCAAGAATGCCACATTTCAGCTTCATGGCTCTGTTGGCTGGCTGTATTTATGGTGGCGCCCTGAGAACAATTATTCATCTTTGATTCGTCTTTACTCTCACACCTAAGAATTGAGAAAGGTTTTTCCTACAGTCCACTGACTACTTGCCTTAGTTTTTACATTTGGATAGACATTCTGTAAGAACTTACGGTTCTTAGTCCCTTCACTAAATCTTACTCTGAATGTGCCCTGTCAAATTACAGCACTGCTGAGCAGCCAGACTATCTACCCAATACTGACTGGCATTCTGGATTCTAAACTATTGCATCCCCTGCACACAGCTTGGCATTGTATTAGATACTTACTATACTCTTGGTGAGTGCATTTCAAGAGTGAGACTGACAAAATGGGACAGATCTAGAGTATGGAATGAATGGGCTAGAGGTTTTGTTTGAAGTCAGAAGCTTGAGAGCTTCTTTCAAAGAGCTGTCATAAAAGGAGGGATTAAACTTTATGCTATACATTCTAGATAGTTAAGATCTAATGATTTAATGTAGCATTTCCCAAATTACAGTTCAATATGATGTGGTACGGGGGGGGGGGGGGATTCCTATTATGAAAAAAGCTTGGAAAATGTTGGATCAGATGTTTCAGTTTAACTTAAAAACTTCTCGAAGCCTTTACTATGTCAATGTGCCCTAGACTCTAAAAGGGAGATATACTACACAGCTTTTTCCAAACTTTTGTTCAACAAATATTTAGTACAGTTCCCTATGTTCTAGGCACACTGCTAGGTCATGGGATTACAATACTGAGCCAAACAGACCTGCTCTCCCCACTTACAGAGTTTATGCTCAGTGTGAGAATCAAATACCACATAAATATTTATTATAAACACAGTAAATGACATAAAGGAAAAGTTAATCAGCATTTTCTATGTAATGACATTAAACAGATATCTCTTCCACTCAAAATAAAAAATTGAAACCCAAATATTTCTCTTCAAGTTTTTCATGAGCATGGCTCCAATAGTCTACCTTAGTTTGAATAACCTTCTAAAACATTTTCAGAAAAGTCTAGAGGCAAAAGCAAGACAAACCACTCATTTATGAAAAGGTCAGAATTAATAAATACCCCCAGATGCTTGATGAGAATAGCTCCAACTTCAGGGGTTGCTTAGAGTGATGTTGAAACAGGAGATATGTACTGTGGTCTAGATTGCAACTAAAATGAAGGTGGACTGATACCAGGATCTGATCCACAGTGGTCCTTACTGAAAGTAGCAGCTGAGTAAGCAAGTCTTCAGCAGTAACGCAAGCCCAAACCTACTGCACTTGGTATGCCGATTTCTAAACGACAAGGTTCTTCTTATTTTTATAAATGGCATTTATTTCTAACAGGAAAATACAATTTTAAAGTATCATTAAATATTCTTTTTTTTTAATTTATTTACTTTTTTAGATTTTATTTATTCATTTTTATTAGAGAGAGAGGGGAGAGAGAGAGAGAGAAAGAGATAGAGAGAGAACAGGGGGAGGAGCAGGAAGCATCAACTCCCATATGTGCCTTGACCAGGCAAGCCCAGGGTTTTGAATCAGCGACCTCAGCATTCCAGGTCAATGCTTTATCCACTGCGCCACTACAGGTCAGGCTCATTAAATATTCTTGAGTTACTTTTTTTCTTTTTATGCACACTTGCCAAGCACAACTGTGTGCTAGACACACCACAAAGAACAAGAGACAACAAAGAGGAAAAGGCCTCTTTGTTGTTTTACTTATTTATCCTTGTGATGAGGGGGGTGGGGGTGATGAGGAAGCCGGAGTGAAAACCAAATTAATCACTTTCAGAAGAAATCAACTGGTATGTCAAAGAAGGCTGACATTTCTAACTCTACCTCAAGGTCGGTCTTCCCGGCACTCTTAATCTTTTGAATAGTATGGTCTTCCATGTACATCCCCCTGCCTCCTGACCATCCAGAGTACAAGTGGACAAAAATTTTTATTTAAAAAATATGTAAGGCAACATTTAAAAAAGGCAAATGTATGTCCATCTTGTTTCCATAAATTGGTTATCAAACATGATTTTAAGTTAATAAAACTATAACTGGAACTAATTTCATTTCTTGAAAAAACCCCAAAAAACTCACTCTCAGTTCCACAGTATTATATTTGCTAGTGAGTGTAAAGACTCACATTCATAATTCGTGTTTCAGAGAATTTAAAGGATTCTTTTGTTCAAATTATATTGTAAATAAAGTTTTATAATTACAAAGTGTCATTAATCTAAATTTTAAAAAAAGTGTCAACTCATCTGAAAAGAGGCATGTCTCTCTTCTTGCCTCCCCAACACCTCCATGGATAATTTTTAATATTTTCAGACCAGGAGATGATTATATTTAGAAAACACTTAAGAGGATGGTAGAATTCAAAACAAGAGAAGCATTTTTGACAGATTCCATCCTAAGTGATTAACTATGAATGGGACTATTGAAGGGGATCAAAGTTTTGCTATTTTAAAGCTGCCTTTTGCGATATTGGTTTTAAGCTGGTTTCTAAGAAACAAAGGTCTCAGAAATAGCCTTTGGTCCTCCCCCCTTTCCTGCATTAAGAGATTCAGACAGAAAAACCTGCTTCAAGAAAGGAACCTCAGCACAATCACCTCAACCATTAGACAGGGAAGAGCCAGGCAGGGGCTCATTTGCTACATGCCCTGCTGTCTCACTGTTTTTGGGTCACCAAGCAAAAATTGGCCTGCCAAGCACTATCCCCTCTTCCTCAATTACCTGTGATTTTTCTTCCTTCAAAATCTCAGATTTCTACCTCACTTTTTTTTTTGTTTGTATTTTTCTGAAGTGAGGAGCAGGGAGGCAGACAGACAGACTTCTGCATGCACTCGACCAGGATCCACCAGGCATGCTCACCAGGGGGCGATGCTCTGCCCATCTGGGGCATTGCTCCATTGTGGCCAGAGCCATTCTAGCGCCTGAGGCAGAGGCCATGGAGCCATCCTCAGTGCCCGGGCCATCTTTGCTCCAATAGAGCCTTGGCTGCAGGAGGGGAAGAGAGAGATAGAAAGGAGAAGGGGAAGGGTGGAGAAGCAGATGGGTGCTTCTCCTGTGTGCCCTGGCAGGGAATCGAACCCAGGACTTCCACACACCAGGCCAACACTCTAGCACTGAGCCAACTGGCCAGGGCCTCACTTTTTCTTCTTTGAACAAAATGACATATATTCCAAATTCTGCCTCACTCTTTAGAATTTTCATGCTTATGTTAATTCCCTGTACACACATATTAAAATTTTGATTTTTCTTGTTAATCCCTCTCTGCTAACTTGATTAGCCCAACTGGAAGTGTTACTGTGAAATGACGAGACCTTGATTCTCATCTTCTTGAAAAAAAGAATTTAATTGAGACAAAGTGCAGCAAGTAAAGGATGATTTATTGGCCATGCAGGAGGAAAGTCAGAGAAAAGGAGGTCTTGCCGACAGGTTCAGGGGTTAGCCCAGGATGAGCCGCCACTGCCCACTGTTCCCCCTGGCTGCAAGTCTCGTGGGGTCCCTTAGGGCTTAGAAGAGACAGAGAGGGAAGGAAAATGTGCCTGAGGATGGGAAGAGGAAGGGGAAAGGCATGAGCGAGCTCCTAGAAGAGCTGGATCCTCTGTCCTAAGGGTTTTAAAAGGTGGAGCTCTTAGGGGAGGTCCCAGGGAAGAATCTCAATAGAATATTCATCAGCTCTCCAAGTGTGTCCTTTTAGGTCTAAAGCAGAGGTCCCCAAACTTTTTACACAGGAGGCCAGTTCACTGTCCCTCAGAGCGTTGGAGGGCCGGACTATAAAAAAAAACTATGAACAAATCCCTATGCATACTGCACATATTTTAGAGTAAAAAAACAAAACAGGAACAAATACAATATTTTAAATAAAGAACAAGAAAATTTAAATAAACAAACTGACCAGTATTTCAGTGGGGACTATGGACCTGCTTTTGGCTAATGAGATGGTCAATGTGCTCCTCTCACTGACCACCAATGAGAGGTGCCCCTTCCGGAAGTGCAGCGGGGGCTGGATAAATGGCCTCAGGGAGCCGCCGGGCTGTAGTTTTGGGAACCCTGGTCTAAAGTGATTGGTGGGCACCACAGCACAGGGGGTCATTGGTCAATGCAGCTGGTCCTGAGGTCAGTCATGGTATCAGTTGGCTGGTTTTGTTGCTTTTCTGGGCCTGAAGCTGAAACACAGCTGGGGTCTAGATGTCATCCCTGGGGGTAAATGCTTGAGGGAGTGCTCATGTAAGGGCTTGCCTAGCGGTCGTGAGGCTCCTCTCCTGCCCTTGTTCTTCCTCTAATGGGGTCTAAAACCACCTGACTAGCCAGGGGAGGAAAGGTCAGGGGGTCTAAACTGTATGACCAGCTAAGGGAGAAAAGGTCAGCCTGGAGGTGAGGTCCCTGTTATCCCAGTTTTACCCACTGCCAGGCAGCTGGGGCTCTCCGCCTGGTGGCCTCTGTGCCCGGCCTGCAGTCCTTGCTGTGCTAACTGTCCACCACAGTAGAACTCAGAATGTGGAAGGAAAAGTTTTGTGTGTTTTTTTTGTCTCTCTCACTATAAATATTACCACTTGATTTTTTTCCTATCATATCCCATGATTCTACACTTTAACTACGTTGGCACATCTAACAGGGAACCCAACTTAACCAAGACCTAAATATCTATTTACTATTATCAATAATATGATAAATAAAAGTGAGATTTATTCTCTGGAATGACCCAATAACCCTTTACGTTTTCCAAAAATTTAAAGAAAAGGTAACCTCAATACACTCTAGAAAAATAACCTTTCAAAGTTACTGTCAGTTAATATCAAATCTTGTACATTGTTTTCTCATCAATTCCTATCTCGTTTCCAGTGAATGGGGGGCAGGGGCAGAAATAAACATAACTGATGAGTCTACTCATGGGTTCACTTCAAACGGATTGGTATATGTCGATACAACACCATGCTATAGAGACGAGTAAGTCAACTTGATTCAATTACGATCAGGCTATTTGGTCTCCAGATACACAGGTGCTGATCAATTCAACACTATCTGTGGTTAAAACCAAGATCATTCATAAAACATTATGAAAGACAAGCAGTTATTTACTTTATTTAGGCTGAACTTATTCCCTCCTGGTTAATAATGCAAATTATTTTAAAACACATTTTCATTTTCTTAGGGAAGTCACTACCAAGAATGAGTTAAACAAACATATAACGATTTGTGGCCTTTTCCAATCTTTCCTACAGTCTCCTTTATCTCTCAGAACTGTTATTTCTTAAACTTATGACTGGTATAAGACTAAGAAAATTGTAATGAGTTTCCCAATAGGTATCTTGCTTTATCTAAATTTCATTTCCAACATCTAGAAATAAAGATAGACAAAAATTTTGTTTAATTTTTTAATAAACCATAAAATATAAATATTCAAATAAAAAAAACCCAAAATAAATATTTAGGCCAGCACTAATTTCTGTCTCTATTTTCCCTCTGGGTCCTGGAGACTTGACTTACCTGGGACTAGAGAAATACAGTTATGATGCTGGTATAATAATGAACAGGTAGGACTGGGTAGTTGTAAACGGCTTCATACTTCCTTTCAGGGCTGGAAGGAGAGAGTGCGAGCAGCTCACAGGCGCCCACTGCGGCCACCCCGCAAGGCCTTGCGTGTGTGTACTGCTCTTCCCACACTTTCTTCTTCACAGTGTGGCTCTCCCTGGCGTTGGATCCTTTTGCTCACTGAAGCTCCCTTCAGTCTGTCAAAACATCAAGGGGGAAAATCCCTGCACTGAATAGATGAATAAACACTTTTCATGTGGACCATCATATTCAGATCAACTTCTTTTGAAAAAAACACAAGTCAGTAGGGTTTTTTTATCCTTAAGTAACTCAAATATTGTTATTTTTTCTGCCTGTACTAAAATGGCACTGTTCATCTTATTGACACAAGGCAGTTATCTGCTACCTGCTTTTTTGCTCTGATCACATTGGTGCCCTGCTTTTCCATCTGATTGAGCCTTGCACCTTCCTTCCATTCCAGAATAGGCGATCCTTGATGAACTTTATCTCACTTTGTGAATAAGTCTGCTATTAGTGAAAATCACAAAAGGAGAAAGAAAGCAGTGAGCACTCGCAGGATCTCACTTCAATATTCATAATTTTTAGGCCTGACGTGTAGTGGTGCAGTGGATAAAGTGTCGACCTGGAAATGCTGAGGTCGCCGGTTCGAAACCCTGGGCTTGCCTGGTCAAGGCACATATGGGAGTTGATGCTTCCTGCTCCTCCCCCCTTCTCTCTCTCTCTCTCTCCTTTCTAAAATGAATAAAAAAAAAAAAAAACCACAAATATTCATAATTTTTATAAGAAAATCATTCATTTTTATTGTGCAATCTAAAACCATTATTATATGGTACTCTGTCCTTTAGCATGCCCAAATGGGCCCACATTCAATATGGACGGCAAGCTAGGTTACTGGAAGTGACTGGAACGCGGAAGTACTTCCAGCTGGCAGAATTCCGGCAGCAAAATGTCCTTATAGTAAGAATTGAGTAACCTCTGAATATTTTTGGTAAAGTTAAGGAAAAGCTACTGCAGTCAGGAGCTCAATAATCTTTAGATTTCAAAGACTTGTGGCCAAGGACCACAGTGAAATATTAGACCTGAAGCCAATGGAAAATACCAGCTTGGAAAGAAATCAGTTTTTCTAAAAATGTAAAATTATCCTAGACAGAGGCTTAGTATACCATGATCTGATAGGTTTGTAGTGGTAAAAAAGCAAAGAGGCCCTGGCCGGTTGGCTCAGTGGTAGAGTGTTGGCCTGGCGTGCAGGAGTCCAGGGTTCGATTCCCGGCCAGGGCACACAGGAGAAGCGCCCATCTGCTTCTCCACCCCTCCCCCTCTCCTTCCTCTTTGTCTCTCTTCTTCCCCTCCCGCAGCAAGGCTCCATTGCAGCAAAGATGGCCTGGGTGCTGGGGATGGCTCTGTGGCCTCTGCCTCAGGCGCTGGAATGGCTCTGGACGCAACAGAGCGATGCCCCAGAGGGGCAAAGCATCACCCCCTGGTGGGCATGCCGGGTGGATCCCAGTCGGGCGCATGCGGAGTCTGTCTGACTGCCTCCCCGTTTCCAGCTTCGGAAAAATGTAAAAAAAAAAAAAAAAGCAAAGATAAATGGTAACATTACTGTTAGTGTGTAAAGAACACAGATTTAAAAACCAGCAGCAAGAAATTCTACGACAGCTCCTGAGACCAGTTCTCCTATACCCTACATCAGTGGTCCCTAAGCCCCGGGCCGCGGACCGGTACTGGTCCGTGGGCCATTTGGTACTGGTCAGCAGAGAAAGAATAAATAACTTACATTATTTCCACTTTATTTATATTTAAGTCTGAACTAAGTTTTATTTTTTAAAAATGACCAGATTCCCTTGTTACATACGTCTAGGATTCACTCTTGACGCTTGTCTCGGTCACGTGATACATTTTTCTGTCCCACCTTAAAGGCTGGTCTGTGAAAATATTTTCTGATATTAAACCAGTCCGTGGCCCAAAAAAGGTTGGGGACCACTGCCCTACATTAACTCCACGCTGACGAAGACCAGTCCGAATGGTTACATGTAAGGGTAAACACAGTGATCTACTGTACGAGTCAGAAAGTAATGGAAAAGTGACAAAATTATATGTTATTAATGACAAAACATATTTCGAAGCTTTATTTAAAAATCTCTCACTGTTCATTATCAGTTACAAGATTGTTTGCATACCAATAGACAGACTGTAAACATAGGAAATTTTCATTAAGGAAAGATGGGTTTACTGTAATTTGATCTTTTACAAAAAATTGCTGCAAGTTATTGATAACAGAATTTCTCTTTTACTTTCTTAAGTCTAATTCTCTTGAAAATTAAACCAATGTTTCCTTCCACTCCCTCAAGCTAAAGTTCAACTATGGTCGCTTAGGAAATACCCCTGTTTATTTGTTAATCAGAAATACAAATTGAGTGGCACACATTTCCATTTTCTTCTTAGGCCAAAGGTTTCGGCTTCATTATATTTTACAAGAAAACAGAAGACCTGCAGTGGTCCTGTAAAGTCTTTCATGTCGCAGCTGAGGTTTAATGACGGCACTGGAGAAAAGCAGTGGTGATGCAAAGTAAGACCAGCCCGAGGGCCCTTATCAGCCCTGGAATCGTTTTCCTGTTTGGCTTGCAGCAGGGTTTCTGGTCAGGCTGCCTCCACCAGACCTGACTGAAGCAGAAGGGTGACATGCTCTGGTAAATCCTGTTTAAGGGGGATTCCGTTCAAGCAAACAGTTGATCCTTCAATCTGTTGGATGTGGGATGATACTAATATGAAGAAAATTATCCGGGTAGCTCAGATGTTCACTCAGCCATTGTAGAGGTGTTTCCAACATTGGCTCAATTCCATGAATCATCACTTGATTCTTTTTTTCCCCATCTATTCCAAGAAAGAAATCCAATAACAATCAATATGACTCAAAAGAATTGAAGAAAAAATAATCTGCCTTTTGAGAGTCCTTAGTGATTAGATGCATTTTACAGCTTCGACAGGTTAAACCTGGTCTGTCTCCTAAGCAGGAAATGTGGACATGGAGAAAGTTCAAATGTTGCAATATGTATCACCCAAAACAGAAACCTGAGGGTTACAATGAATTCTGATAAAAATTCTGTTGCTATATGTGAAAGTATTCATTCTTTCTTAATTACTGTGCTTACCTAAGACTGACGTTAATGAAACTATAGTGAAGAAAACAACCCACTGTATCAACTGACCAAAATTTATTTTAGTTATACATTAAAAACTATACTATATGGCAATTAAAAAGGATGGGTATATGAAGTAGGTCAATATATATTTAAAATAAATAAATACGTGAGAAATCATCAATAAGATCTGTGTTTAGGAAGATGTTTAATAAAATAAATGGGAGCTGTAGATTAATTTTCAGTAAAGATGTTCAGAAAGTTTATATATCAGAAAGTTTTAGAGACATTATTAGAATAAGAATTAAACTTTTAATGAGAAGGAACTGAGAGTCTGACTCAGGGATCTCTGTTTCAGTCAGGAAACATGATTGATATTTTGTTAACACCCATTCACTAATTAAAAGGGTGCTGCAATTCACACTTTTCTTTTATATTCAAATTTTATTACAAATTAAATTTAAGGTTTTATGTCTTTTATGATTTTGATACGATGTGCTCACAATCTTTAAAGTAAACAGAAGCACCCAGAAAAACAAAGAAAGCAAAATCATACTCCTTTTTTGGGAAGAAAAAAAGAAAAAAGAGCCTTCAAGAAAGTTTGTATCACTGCTTTAGCACAGTCCTTGTGTGTCTCTCAGTTTCTTCAAGACACAATGTCTAAACCTTTCAGCTTTCTGGAAATAGAAAACAAGAAAATGAAATTCATGGAACCACATGAGAGGGAAATATCCTACTTTCCCCTTTTTGCACTGTTCAAAATGACTTTTGCATTTCTAGTACTCTAACGTCTCGGCAAAATGGGCTGATGATGTATGGTGATAATGGCTTGGCTGGCACCTGAAACAAGAGACCCTTTTAAAGAAATATTTAAACTTCCTGTTAGAGGCAGCGCAGTTCTGGGAGGTGACAGTCAACAGATTGACAATAAGGGAGAGCACAAAAACACTACAGAGAATTGCCAAAAAAAAAAAAAAAAAAAAAAAAAAGCCAAAAATAAAATGTTAACAAAAATACTACCAAACCCTGAGAGAGCCAAACAAACCTCCGAATCACTGTGTCATAGTTTAAAACAAATTTTTTGGGGAAAAAAATCACCTCTTAATACTAACCATTGTTTTGTTTGCCAAACTTTGTTGTGTTGATATCAACACATGCTTTTTACACAGTTGTGATCACAGTGGTAATACAATGATTGGCTTTTGTAATGAGTATCATCTATAAATAAAAGATTAAGCTATATATAGAATACTATAGAAAGCAGAGTATTAGTACTTTGAGAAGATTTTAAAATGTTGGCAATCAAACAGATAAGCCCTCCACTATCTAGAATGATGTATTCTTTGTAAATTCTAGATTGCCAAATTTTACTGTATTAAATCTTTCTTAGAATATTTGAAAACATTTCCGGTGTAGTTCTCTTTATATTCTCATTACATATTTCTTTGAAATATTTTAATATTCTCAGAACCTTCCTCCTACTTAGCACTGAGTCAAGAAATGAAAGAGCAGTGGTATAAGAGTAAAAGTTCCTTATCTGTCAAGTTTTTCCTTAAGCCAGAGTCGCTTTTGGATATTCTGAAACCAAGGAGAAGAACCACTTGAGTATGCAATATAGCGTGCCTCAAGTATCTTAATGTGGGAGCCGATATTAAATTGCACATTCATGCATCGTGGGTTTCAAAGGCAAATGACCAACCCTATTACACAAAAGGAAATAGACTTGAAGTTGTACAACAGAAGTTGGAGAACATAAGCACGATTCAAACACTCTGTATAACAAACCCAATAAATCACATGTCACAACCTGCACAGGCAGCACAGATTCTCTGCTTTAAATTGGGGCCACTTTTAACTGCAACACTGAAGTGTCATGTCACTTACTAAATTTAGACAACAAAGGAATGGATCTAGGACTGTCATACCCTTCAATCCAATAGTTTGAAATTTTAAATACATTATTTTGTCACAGCCTGCATTTGCCAAGTATTTTACCTGTGTGAATACCTTTACCAGAGGGATGTGTAAATTTATCTTTTACCAGAGGAATTCTTACAATGGCACAGCAATTCCCTTGCTAATGGTAACTACAGTTTCTCTTTTATTCATCGCAGCATCTCCAGAGCCTAGCAAAGTGCCCAACACTTAGTAATGTTAGTCAATGTTTCAGGGTTTAATAACTCTGCGAATGGTTAAATACATTGCCAAAATTAATTTTTTGAGAATAGCTTTTGATGGCTAGCACAACTATTAAAACAACAAAAGGTTAAAATTGAGAAAATTGTTATTAAAAACAGAGAGAGAGATACATAGACTGATCCCATAACCTTGGTTTCTCAGGATGATGCGTCACCCAGCTGAGCTACTCAGCCAACATAAACTCAAATTGTTTCAGATAAGCCAAGAAGTATATCTGCTATCACCCAAATTCATGCTACCATAAAGAACAACAAAGCATGACTGTACTGTTGGGCAGGGGAAAAGGTCTCCTTACCTCTTTAGTTCTTCTGGCTGGTTGAATAATACAAACAACATACAGCATATTAACAGGAGAAAATAAAAAAAATTTAATATGTGCACACAGATAATTCACATAAGTATGAAAACTCCAAAGATGGAGTATCTATGGGCAACACTGGGTATCTATGACAGTTTAGGACAAAGGAGAAAACGGGAAATGGGGTATTAGATTTCAGGAGTGTGAATGGGCGATTTCTAGGTAGTTGAGGAAGCACATGGAAGGAAATTCTTGGGAGGCAACTAAGAGACAGTGGGAGGGGGTTGGTGGGGGGAGATATGTAGCCTAACTTGCTTGGTCTTCCTAACTAATGCTAGGGTGTAAATGCTTAAAGTGATTAAGTCTAAGCTCCCTTCCCAAAGCATGAATCTAAGAGAAAAGGGGACTAAAAATCTCTTCCTGAGTTTGTTGGGCTCTATCTGATTTCAATCTAAAATAATCTGCATGCCAGGGTGGCATATTTCGGGGATGCTCACCACTGACTCCCACAATACATTCTGGTAATATGAGAAAGAACAAAACGGAGCCGTGAAAAATTAGCAGATGCTCCCCCCCCACCCCCCCAGCAGTAGAAAGGAAACAGTTGATGATATTTATTTTTGGTAAATATGTCTTTGTGTTTCAAAAGGCGAATCTAGAATTTAATACTTGGGAATAAGAAATGTCACTACAAAGTAAATGACTCAGGAAAAAAAATGTTACTACACATTTCACCCACTCAAATTTTTATTTGAAGTTAGTTTGATGCTTTAAAGTAGCCAAACACCGAGACAGTAATTAGTAATTAAGTGAATGAGCTCTACATGAAAGTTTCTTATATAGGCACTTTTGGGATGTAACTTTGATTTGATATAATTTCAAACTTATAGAAAAGTTGCCAAAACAAAAGAAGAAATTCCCCTTTACCCAGATTCATCAATTGTTTACATTTTGCCCAATTTTTTTTATCATTCTGTGTATATATAATTATTTTCTGAATCATTTGAGAGTAAATTAGAAATATTGAGCTCTTTACCCCTGAATATTTTAGTGTGTACCTTCTGCTATCAAAATTAAAAAAATTAACACTGATATTGAAAGGGACCAGTTATGCTACCCTAAAACTGCCTTTTGGGATATTAATTTTAAGCTGGTTTTTAAGAAACAAGACTCAGAATGTTTGACCTTCCCCTTTCCAGCCCAAGAGATGCAGATTCCGATGGAAAGAGCTGTTCCAGGAAGGAGTGTAGCATGCTCACCTTAGCCTATTTCAAGTATGACACATACGGAGACTCCAGGTAGAGATCCCACCCCACCCTGTGGTTCTTTTATTTTCTAAGTTGCCTAGCAGAGATGTATTTGGCATTCTTTTGCTACCTGTAAATTGCCCATTTTCATCTTTAAAGTCTAAGACCATCTTTTGTCCAAAATGATGTATATACCCAATTTTGCCTCACTGTCTTTGGAATTTTCATGCTTATGTGAATTCCTTGTACACATGTATTAAATTTTGACTTTCTACTGTTAATCTGCTGAATGTCATTTAAACTATTAGCTCAGCTAAAAGAACTTAGAAGGTGAGAGGAAAAGCATTTTTTATAGTCCCCACAATAAAATATTATGTAATAACTTCAAAATTTTTATCAACAATCCCAATTATTTTTACTCCAGTCTAGGATCTAGTCTAGGAATCACACTTTGCGTTTAATTATCATTTCTCCACGATCTGGACATGCTGAGTACATGTCATTATGTTGTAGACTGAATGCCCATATAGCAATTTTTCTTTCTCTTTTCTTTTTTTTTTTTTAGTGAGAGAAAGATAGACAGGCAGAGAGACTCATAGGGAGATGAGAGCATCAACTCGTAGTATGGTATTTTAGTTGTTCATTAATTGCTTTCCCATATGTGCCTTGACCGGGGGCTCCATGGAGCCAGTGACTCCTTGCTCAAACCAGTGACCTTTGGGCTCAAGCCAGCAACTATGGGGTCATTTCTATGTTCCAACATTCAAATCCACGGTCCCGTGCTCAAGTCCGATGAGCCTGCACCCAATTCAGTGACCTCAGGCTTTCGAACCTGGGTTCTCAGCATTCCAGGTTGACGCTCTATCCACTGTGCCACCACCTGGTCAGGTTTTTCTTTTCTCCTGCTCCCCCTCTTTTATTTAGTGAGAGACAGGGAGGGAAAGAAATGAGTGTCAACTCATAATTGCTTCACTTTAGTTGTTCATTGAACGCTTCTCATATGTGCCTTGATGGGGTAGGGCCCAAGCCAGCGACCTTGGCATCAAGTTGATGATCCAGAGGTCAAGCCAGTGACCCCAAATTTAAGGTGGCGAGTATGCCTTCAAGCTGGTGACCTTGGGGTTTCGAGCTGGGGACCTCAGTGTCCCAAGTCGATGCTCTATCCACTGTACCACCACCAGTTAGGTTCACATAGAAAACTTAAAAATTATTTTAATTCATCTTCTAAATATAAAAATAGTGATTCATAAAGCCTTTGGGTTTGTGAATTAAGGAGAAAGAAACAAATTTCAGACATATTTTCTGTAGGTTGAATTGGAATTCAATTCATTTAGAGTCCATATATCAATAAACAGACTATCACAATTAAATTTTCTCATATGTATCTCACTTATAAGTTCAAGTATTAAAATAAGATAAAATATAAATGTATTATAATTCTGTATTATCACCAATAGCATAATAAAAATAAATTCATTTCTGAATTACCCACTTTAAAGTGACTATTTTTAGACAATTTAAGGGACACTGTAAGAAAATACATTCAGAAAGATATGGCTGTATGATTAGAATGGCAAACTACACATAAAAGCAAAAGGAGCCCTGGCTGGTGGCACAGTGAACAGTGTCCACCTGCAGCTCTGAGACTGCACGCTCGGTCTCGGAGTCACCAACTCGATCACGAAGGCGCCGGTTCAAGCCCTAGTCACGGCTCAGTCCCCGGTGAGGGCACATATGAGAAGCAACCTGTGCGTGCACAACTAAGTATAACAACAAGTTGATGCTTCTCTCTCCACCCCCGCCACAAAAAAGATAAACAAATAAAAAAATAAAATTCAGATTAGTCACACAACTCATTAACAAAAATTATGAACTTAAAACAACGGTAATTTATTATGTACATATAAAAAATGATATATACATATATACATAATATAAGGAACATTATCTTAAATATAAAATATACAATATGAGACATAAATGAGAAAGGATCAGCTACGTATGCACTGAGAGTTAGCAAGGTGACTGAAGGATCGACAAACTGGAAGGCAGGCAACCTGAACTCCAATTCTGGTAATGAAGGGCTCTGGGCAAGCCTCACATCTCCTTTAGGGTGTTTCTTTATATGTATATTAATGAAGGTGTTTATCTAGATCCATGATTTGCAAATCTGGCAGATGATCAGAATAATTTGGAAAATTAAAAACACACATACGCTGGGCCTTTCTCCATACCTTCTGAATCAATCTCTGGGCTAGTAGTCTGTTTTTAAATGGTCCCTTGAATAAATTCTATGATAATATAAATGTAAAATTTTTCTTTAAATAAAATCTTATGCAGATATCCAACATATAACACAGGTGAAGGTGGGGCAGCTTGGGTTGCTGTGGATTGAGCCTGTCTCTCAAGTCCTGCTGCTTACTGACTTACAACCTCAGACAGTTTCTGACAGAACTCTATGGGTCAGTTTGTAAACCACTGGTCTAGAACAGAGGTCACTAACATGCCTTCCAGGTCTAGTTTAGGAGTCTTTTATGCCTACACAGCAACATATTTCTTTTAGAACTGAATCATAATTCACTTGTTTTGAATTAATAGACAAGTCACTTAACCTTCTGAGTCTGTTTCCTCCTTTTATAGTGTGGATAGATTAGAATTCTAATCTTCAGGGTTTCATGGAAGATTAAACAGGACAGCCAAGTAAAGAACTCAGCATAGGGTTTGGACATAGTAGGTATTCAAAAAAGTGAGTGAGTCTCTTCCTCATTCCTCCCTCCTGCTCACTCCCAAAACTTAAGTGTCAAATATATTACTAATAGTGAAGAGAGAAGATCAGTTTTTAAAAGATTGTGGTTTAGTAACAAAAAGTAAACATTGTAATTTTCTTCCTGAACCCAAAATTATGAGAATACTTGTTTTACTGCTAGCATGCAAAGGGCTAGGAGAATGGTTTCATGTTAATATGGTATATACTCTGCATATTATTATGCAGTGTGGCACATGAATTTTATGAATGTGTTAAAATAAAAAAAATGACAATGCCCTGGCCAGGTAGTTCAGTTTAGTACGAGAGCACTGTCCCGATACACCAAGGCTGTGGGGGTGATCTCTGGTCAGGGCACACACAGGAATCAATCAAGGAGTGCATACGTAAGTGGAACAACAAATAGATGTTTCTCTCTCTCTCAAATCAATTTTAAAAATTAGGAAATAAAAAGAATGACAATAAAAATTCAAACTCTCAATCATTGTGCAAAACAATAAAACAAATGACATTTTCAGAAGCTCCTGAGTGCTGTGAACCCCCCGGGTAGGCCAGCAGTGCTCTCCCGTTCCTGAGTGCTGTGAACCCCTGGGTAGGCCAGCAGTGCTCTCCCGTTCCTGAGTGCTGTGAACCCCCTGGCCAGGCCAGCAGTGCTCTCCCGTTCCTGAGTGCTGTGAACCCCTGGCCAGGCCAGCAGTGCTCTCCCGTTCCTGAGTGCTGTGAACCCCTGGGTAGGCCCGCAGTGCTCTCCCGTTCCTGAGTGCTGTGAACCCCTGGCCAGGCCAGCAGTGCTCTCCCGTTCCTGAGTGCTGTGAACCCCCTGGGTAGGCCAGCAGTGCTCTCCCGTTCCTGAGTGCTGTGAACCCCCTGGGTAGGCCAGCAGTGCTCTCCCGTTCCTGAGTGCTGTGAACCCCTGGGTAGGCCAGCAGTGCTCTCCCGTTCCTGAGTGCTGTGAACCCCTGGGTAGGCCAGCAGTGCTCTCCCGTTCCTGAGTGCTGTGAACCCCTGGGTAGGCCAGCAGTGCTCTCCCGTTCCTGAGTGCTGTGAACCCCTGGCCAGGCCAGCAGTGCTCTCCCGTTCCTGAGTGCTGTGAACCCCTGGGTAGGCCAGCAGTGCTCTCCCGTTCCTGAGTGCTGTGAACCCCTGGCCAGGCCAGCAGTGCTCTCCCGTTCCTGAGTGCTGTGAACTCCCTGGGTAGGCCAGCAGTGCTCTCCCGTTCCTGAGTGCTGTGAACCCCCTGGGTAGGCCCGCAGTGCTCTCCCGTTCCTGAGTGCTGTGAACCCCTGGCCAGGCCAGCAGTGCTCTCCCGTTCCTGAGTGCTGTGAACCCCTGGCCAGGCCAGCAGTGCTCTCCCGTGTGTGTTCAGTTGAGCACGTGATGACAAGTGAAATAAGCCCTACTGTGCTATGAATATGGTGCTTAATAGGCCTCAGGTAAGGTTTTTATTTTTTTTAAGATGACAACATTCTGGGCTGGGGGTGGGGAGTGGTGTGCAACTTCCAAAATTTGTTATACATTTAAAATCCGCCACATTCGAAAACTCGCAGGAAGGAATCTGTCCTGCAGAGCTTTCCGGGAGCCACAGCTCACAGCCCTCCCCACCCCAATCTGCATTTTAAGCGTCACTTTTTAGTCAGTTTTCAACTTGACATATGACCTAAATGTCTTTAAAACCAGGTCACTTGAGATTCTAGAGAGATGCATAAGTTTCATTCTTACTATTAATAAGTACACTAAATATGTAAAATCTCTGAATTTCAAGGAAGCTAAAGAAATGGTTGGTATAGCTGCATGGGAAAATGCTTTTAATCAGAAGTTTTCAGTTTAAATAAATAACTTTCTTTTTTAGTTCACTCTTGTGAATATGTAATAATAGAAATCTAAGGCTAAACATTTTAACTATTGTTTTTAGCTTTGTGGCTTCACATTTACATTTTATAATTTAGCAGAAAATGACTTGATTTGCTCTTTTGGAATGTGTGATGCTGAAGGTAAAACCTCTAAATAATCCTTAATATTTCTGAAAAAGTTTTAAACAAATAAAGAGACGAGCCTTTTGGTCCCTACTGTTTTGAACAATTTTGTTCTAACAAATTCTTTAACCTCTGATATGTTCATTAGTAAAACGCCAACTAATTGAATCCATTGACATGAAAAACCACAGGCTGAAATCTGAAGTGCATACATCATGTTGAAGGATTTTGACTCAGCCTCGGCAGTAATAGTCAGTGAGGTCAGGTCAAAGAGGGTTAAACCAAGCCAGGATATAGCCAAAGGAATACATCAAACGCTGATTTTAAAAGGGCAATTAATCTTAGACAGAAATGCTTCCTGGGGAATGAGATCTCAATCTTAAGAGCACACTACATGATGTAGCAGTAAAAATGAACATATACAAGCTTACAGAGCTTTTATCCTATGATCACAAACAGAAGGAGAGTGCTGTTTATCAGAGAAATACAAACCCATTTAAAAATACTTACATTAACTTCTTCCGGATCTATACTCACTTAGCAGTACAGGTCTTAATGAACATATAATATCACAGTTAATATATATCACATATCTCTTTTGATGCATAAATTTTATCTTTTAAAATTATTTCTGCCCATAATAATCCCAGAGCCCTAACTCTTTACATTTTATATAAGATTTTCAAAACATAGCCATGTTAATTCTTTCATTGACTTTTGCTTATAATCTTTATATTTCTTAATGAGGACATAAACCAAAATTTAAACTAAAAAACAATCCTATATTATTAAAAATAAAACACTGCTTTAAATTCAGTGATTTGTAAGAGCATTCAAATAAACTACAAGCCTCCTGACAGTAACATAAAAATGCAGTGAAAGTTAGGTATTAAAACTTGTTCATTTACTACCCCGCGCCCCCAACATAACTTTGAAAATACAGGTTCAAATGTTTTGATCTGCTTTCATAAAATGAGCCAGTAATTCTAGTTGGGTATAACAAAACCCATTAATATTTGTCAAGTGTGAATAACAGACTAGTTCAGAATTGTTTCATCTAAAATATAGGCAATAATTACAAAGAGATGACAAACTTTTAACTGCCTGCATGCATTATTATTTTATTAAGGGAATTTTGTTACCTAATGCTAAAGATAAAAGTATTAATTGTCCAGTGCTTGTTCTTACTTTTAAAAAGTGATGTTAATTCATTTAACTTCTTGAGATTTAGATAAACAATAATTAGGGGAAATCAGAGGCATCTTCTGACAGGTCCAGTACTCTCATCTTCATTAATGGAGAATTAACAAAAATAATCAGTTTATTATTTCTTTGATTTTAGAACATATGTCAATAGATAACTCCACCAGATTCTAGATCACCAATATCAGTCCATGTTATTCATGTGCCAGGACAAAGCACGCAGACGAAGGGAAAATAAAATATAATTATCAAGTTAAAACTGATAATTGCTTTTGTCCAAACTCGAGTATAGAAGATTTTTGCTCCTGAGGGCTACATTTGAAGAACTTTTTGAATTCCCACTGTGAATAAGACTATGTAATTTTCTTAAACCTAAAATGTGCATCCAACAAGGAAGAAAAACCAACAAAGAGCAGCGAGTGTTAGGATGACACCAGAAGAGCCAGGCTCCCATCAGAACTCAGTGACCCAGGCCCTCCTGTTGGGCTCACATTAACTCAGCAAAATCACAAAAGGGCCTTCTTCCAGGGACCTTCTTGTGGACAGCTGCAAACTTCAAATAAATGTGCATTCTAATGCTCAGTCTTCAATAAAAAAACTTCACTAGCAGCAATATTTTTGGACCTCTAGCCTTAAATTTTTTACTTTTACTATATTTTAACAAGTAAATGATAATAGAGCTGGTCACAGTAACTATGGAGATACTTTAGCTTATATCTTGCTGGTGTTTCTAATCATGCCCAGAAGTTAATTTCTAAAAATAAGTATCAGTGGCATGGACATCTTGCCATAATCTAAGATATAAAGCAGTCACAGTATCAGTTTATATTCAGAGTTCACCATACATTTACACCTCTGTACATAGATTGAACAACAAGAAGTACCGTATTTTTTGCTCCATAAGATGCATTTTTTTCCCCAAAAAAGTGGAGGGCAAAATGCCCGTGTGTCTTTTTTTTTTTTTCCCCAGAGACAGAGAGTCAGAGAGAGGGATAGATAGGGACAGACAGGAACAGAGAGAGATGAGAAGCATCAATCATGTTGCAACACCTTAGTTCCTCGTTGCAACACCTTAGTTGTTCATTGATTGCTTTCTCATATGTGCCTTGACCGCGGGCCTTCAGCAGACCGAGTAACCCCTTGCTCGAGCCAGCGACCTTGAGTCCAAGCTGGTGAGCCTTGCTCAAACCAGATGAGTCCGTGCTCAAGCTGGCAACCTCGGGGTCTCAAACCTGGGTCCTCCGCATCCCAGTCCAACGCTCTATCCACTGCCCCACCGCCTGGCCAGGCACCCGTACGTCTTATGGAGCGAAAAATACGGTATTTTATTAAATATTTTAACACATCATTTGGTTTAGAATATTTTTTTCTTATTTTCCTCCTTAAAACCCTAGGTGTGTCTTATGGTCAGGTGGCGTCTTATGGAGCATAAATACGGTATTTGTTTCTGCAGAGTGAGTTTATCAAAAAATACAGCAAAAAAAACCCAACAAAAAACAAAAAACCACATTGGCCTGCCCTGACCTGTGGTGGAGCAGTGGACAGAGCACCGACCTGGAATGCTGAGGTCACCAGTTTGAAACCCTGGGCTTGCCTGATCAAGGCACATAACGGCAAGCTACCAATGATCAGCTAGAGCGAAGCAACTACTTTCTGTCCCCCCACCTCTGTAAAATCAATAAATAAAAATCTTAACAAAAACACATTTATTTGTGAAAAAATACTTACCAAAACCACAAGGAAAAAATATTAATTGTCAAACCTTGGAATAACATGATTATAAAATCTTAAACTTTTTGTTCATTTAAACCCTACAGCCATCCCCTATCCTATGAGACAGGTACTAGGAAGTCTCTTTAGTTTATAGAATAAGAAACCTGGATCCATTAAAGGGAAAAAACAAAAACTCTACTGAAATGATCTTCCAAACCAAAAAGTGTGAAGGTATAAAGGGATAACTAGGATAAAAACAAATTTGAAACAAGTGAAAAAAAAGCATAACTGAAATCGGGCATTTGTAGGTTTCCTGTTCTGGGGATACGAGTTTGCAAATTGAAATGCCACCTCTTTGGGGGAAGGTACCATCATGCTAAGAAAAGTGAGCATTGCTGGTTCAAACTTCAATAAGAAGGATCTTCATTGGATAAATAATGTGAAATTTAGTTATTTCTTTGCTCTAATTGCTTTATGTCTGAAAAAGTATTACAATACCAGTTAATTTACTTTATAAACAATCTAATCATGTAGAGCAAAGAAAGAAAAAAGGGAATAAATCATCTTTTCTTTTTATGAAAATTATTCTGTGGTTTCTTATAAAGTATATATAAAAATAAAACAATATAAATTACAAGTTAGAATGCCTAATGGGGTATTATGACTCCCTTAGCCTAAAATTGTTAAAATTATCTTCCAAAGTACTAATTGAGAAAAAAATAGATCAAAGTTACTTAGTTCCTCAGTACTGTTCCCACATTTCTGACCTCACTGAAAATTTTCTGCATATTTATAGGAGATAAATAGGGACATTTTAGACCAACTATTACCCCTTAACAATCAGGCTGTGGGTAGATGATGAAAGGTTCTACCTATATGGTAGTCATGCGGTATATGAGCTAGTCCCTCCTTTTCACCTAATTTCTGCTTACCTTTTAAGACTTAGCTCATTCTTGCCTGACCAGGCAGTGGCGCTGTGGATAGAGTGTTGGACTAGGACATGGAGGACCCAGGTTTGAAACCCCGGGGTCACCAGCTTGAGCACAGGGTTTCTGGCTTGAGCGTGAGATCACAGACATGACTCCATGGTCGCTGGCTTAAGCCCAAAGGTCACTGGCTTGAGCCCAAAGCTCACTGGCTTGAAGCCCAAGGTCACTGGCTTGAGTAAGGGGTCACTCACTCTGCTGTAGCTCCCTGGTCAAGGCACATATGAGACAGCAATCAATGAACAACTAAGGTGCTGCAACAAAGAATTGATGCTTCTCACCTCTCTCCCTTCCTGCCTATCTGTCCCTATCTCTGACTCTGTCAAAACAAAACAAAACAAAAAGACTTAGCTCATTCTTCACTACCTACTACAGAATGAATAAAACAGTCCTTTTAGGTATACACATCTGTATATCTTTCTGTCCACTCCAACTGGACCAGATTGCTAAATGTAGAAACTATGTCTTAACACATCTTAATATCCCAAGTGCCAGAAGACAGTATAATGCAAAGAAACTTAATGATGAATAATGAAATCTACAACATCAGTTTGACACCAAAAATTAAAATGGTGGTTGAGAAGGGTCTCAAAGTAAATAAGTTCCCAGGAAGCAGGACAGAAATGGAAATGAAAAAAGGCAAGTGGCTACAGGACTTTACTTGTTGGAAGAGATGCCAGGAATCTTTAATCATTTGCCATGGAGTGTGAGCCCTTCCTTATACATACTCTACATCTGCAAAATATCAACATACATTCAGGGCTAAAGCAGCCTAACTTTAGAGAGTACTGATCAACTAGACTTGGAAATAAAATTTTAAAAACAAATAGACATTTTTATTTTCATAAGCCTAAGCTCTACATTTTTATACACTACATTAGAAAACTGGGAAATGAAATATAATTGGGCAAAGCTTATAGGTGTTTTGTATTCTTCCAAGTGAAAGAATAAAAGCTATGGGTTTTAACTTTTTTTTTTTAATGTTGTTTTAATGAGCAAAGAAAATAATATTTCACTTCAGGTCTGGTACAGAAGCTTAGCTCTCTGAGTCATATTAACTAAAGCTGACACCACAGAAAAAATTTACCTGAGCTCACCTTTGGTTACTTCCTGTTACCTCTAACTTGGCTAACTCCTCTTGCCAGTTATAAAACAACAAAAAGAAACGCACAAAGCTTCACTAGTTACTCCACAAGAACAATGACCTAAAGCATGTCTTCATAATTAAGTACATTCTACCTTCATGTGATGAAATAAAGGCAAAATTCCTTCATGCATGAATCACTTCTTGTAAGGAGTCGTAGACAATGGTGCCATGTAACTTTTATGAAGTACTTTCTCTCTTTATCATGTGATAAAAGCCAGTTCTTATCCAAACCCAACCAATCTTAAAGTCTTTCTCTTTCAACCTAAGTTGGGTGCAGATGCTTTAAAATGCTTCATGTTTGATAATGTCACAAGTATACTGAACCAGACAGTAAACAGTTCTTTACTGAAATAGTGACCTCTTCTGGATATTCCCACAGATCCTGAAATGACAATACTTTCCAATATGAAGTGACAAAAGGAAGAGGCAAAAGTTTTTCCAAAGATAAGATATTGGTATTAAAAATGTGGCCACCTCCTGGTATGAAAGGTACAATCAAAAGTACTTCACAAGTATAGGTGCTATTTATATCATTTCAATGATGCATGTGTATGGCATGTGTGTGAGTTTAAGTCTGTGTGTGTATATGTCCCACCATCAATAAAAGAATGGACAATTTGGATGGGAAGAAGATTCACACAAAGATATCCACCCATAGCATCTGTAATCACCTAAGAGGCCAGTTCTGTAGATTAAAGTTGTGAGTGGCTACCTCACCAACCCTTTGAAAAAAATACATGGGAGCCTGACTAGTGGTGGCACAGTGAACAGAGTGTCAACCCGGAACGCTGCGGTTCCAGGTTCGAAACCCCAAGGTCACAGGCTTGAGCGCAGGATCATCACTATAATCCCAAGGTCACTGGCTTGGGCAAGGGGTCCCTGGCTAGGCTTGAGCCTGCCAGTCAAAACTCGTGTGAGAAGCAATCATTAAACAACTGAAGTGAAGCAACTAGGAGTTAATGCTTTTCACACTGTCTCCTCCCTTTCTCTTTCTCTCAAAAAAAAAACCGACCACAAAAACCAAAAACAAAAAAGTCAAATGGTATATTCTTCAGGAATAGATGTACATGTAGGGCATGCTAAAATTTTATTAATCCTTAAAGGAATATAAAGCCTCATAAATTTGTGTGCCATTCTTGTGTAGGGCCGTGTCAGCCTACATGTACTGTGATCTGGGTGAGGAATGGAAATGAGCACAAAGGTGTATTCTAATGGCCTAAAGCATGTGGCTGCTTTTCATTTAAATTCCTGAATGAATTGCCACAGCCACCATTTTAATAAATTCAACAAGAGTGGTCAGAATCATATACAGTATAGGAATTATAAAATAACAAAATAAATATAAAAGTTCAGGTTCCTAAGATCGTACCAGGAAATACCATAAGGGAGAACAGCACATAGGTGAGATTAGCTACTAAACACAAAACACAGAATAAAGAGAAAAAGCGGTCCTTGCCGGGTGGTTCAGTGCACAGTGTCGTACAGGCATGCCGAGGTCGCGGGTTCAATCCCCGGTCACGGCACACAGAAGCAACCAATGAGTGCACAACAAAACAGAATAACTAGGTAGAACAATGACTTGATGCTTCTCTCTTATCTCTCCCTCCCCTTTCCCCTTCTCTCTCTCAAGTCAATGGGGGAAAAAAACAGGAAAAGGCAAACATTTCAGAATGTTATTTTAAACTAACAAAAAAGTTAAAATAGGCCCTGGCTGGTTGGCTAAGTGGTAGCATGTCAGCCCGGCTTATAGAAATCCTGGGTTCGATTCCCAGTCAGGGCACACAGAGGAAGTGCCCATCTGCTTCTCCACCCCTCCCCCTCTCCTTCCTCTCTGTCTCTCTCTTCCCCTCCCACAGCCAAGGCTCCATTGGAGGAAAGTTGGCCTGGGTGCTGAGGAGGCTCCATGGCCTCTGCCTCAGGTGCTAGAGTGGCTCTGACAATGGAGCAATGCCCCAGATGGGCAGAGCATTGCCCCCTGGTGGGCATGCCAGGTGAATCCTGGTCAGGTGCATGCAGGAATCTGACTGCCTCCCCACTTTTGATTTCAGAAAAATACAAATAATTTTTAAAACGTTAAAATATTGAAAAAGTGAAAATGAAAATAAATGGTAACAGCAAAATGGATCAGGAGATGGAGACTTGAGTTCTAAACCTAGTTCTGCAATTAAGCAGCTAAGAAACATTTAGCAAAATCATCTAAAAGAAAACAAATGTATAACTCTAAGTTTCTTAAAAATGTCAAACACAAAATTAACACCCAACCAATTTCTTCCTGCTCTTCTCTAGTAAGTTTTCTTGCATTGTTCTGGGTATGTATTTGTTGACAAATGTGCTGCTATTGTCTGGGGGACAGATCATTACAGTAGAACAGTTTTCTCCCAAGGTTTTGAGTTTCACTGTGATGTTCTCACTCAACAGTCAAAGATCTTATAAAGAAGTACACTGTTCACAAAAATTAGGGGACCAGGGAACATGCAGATACTCTAGTACTTTCAGCCTTTTGTATAGTACATTTTCACCAATGAAATAAAAGTTGGTTTTGCATCTCATTTGCATAATCAAACAACTTTCTTTGACTTGTCATTTGCTTTTCTGATGTTCTTGTTTAATAAAAAAATCAAATGCTTCTTTATCATTTCAAATTCATTTTGAAATATACCCTAATATTTGTTAGTAGTATATTTCTTAAATAACCTAATGTTTTGAAAGATTGTCAAAAAACCTCTAAGAAAAAAAATAAGGTAGCCATTTAAATATTAAGCTATAGCTTAAACTTCAATTATTCTTAAGTGATAGTTATTTTTTCAATGTTCTTTAAAATATTACAAAGTACTCACAAAAATAGAAAAAAATTACAGTGCAGAGAAATAAATGATTGAAAGTCATTGCTTATAGGGGGCAATATAAGGCTTTATAGGTCCCATCTCTGTTAACAATAAAAATGATTAATCTCTTAATTATACTTTAAATGGAAAAACTAGTCTATATTCTCAAATCTTCATGACAGTAGCAAAATAGACATTACACAAGGTTTTTTTATTTTTTAAATAAACCCTTCCAGCATGGAGAAAATAAGCCAGAACAGTGAGTATTTCTAAATCATGTAAGTTACTGAGAGTATCCCAAACTTTCTGTAACTTGACTTCAAAAATAAGAAGTCTGCTTTATTGTCTCTGTACCAATATATAGGAACATGGCGATAATGGTTGTCTCTGCAGAGGGGAAGTGGGTTAGGGTCTGGTAATAAAAATTTGGGTAAAAAAACTTCTAAATCTTTCTAAATATATTTTACTTTATTTATTTACTTATTTATTGATAGAGGAGAGAGAGAGAGAGATAGATAGATATGAGGGAGAAGTGAGAAGCATCAATTTGTAATAGTTGCTTCCCATATGTGCCTTGACCAGGCAAGTCTAGGGTTTTGAACTGGTGACCTCAGCGCTCCAGGTCAATGCTTTATCCAGTGTGCCACCATAGGTCAGGCAATATACATCTTACTTTTGGAACTATATAAATATACTAGGTATTAGAAAACAAATTTTAGATTGACTTGAGGTTGCACAGTGGATGGAGCACTGACCTGAAACGCTGAGGTTACCAGTTTGAGACCCTGGGCTTGTCTGGTCAAGGCACATACGATAAGCAACCAATGAACAGCTAGAGTGAAGCAACTACTTCTCATCCTCCATCCCAATCTTTGTAAAATCAATAAAACCTTAAAAATTTTAAAAATTATTAACTATATAAATACAATACATAAAAACCCTGATAAATAGTACCTTATCAAATTTAAGCATTTTATTCATTTTTTAAAAAATTCATTCTAGTGAGGGGAGAGAGAAAGAGAGAGAAGGAGGGGAGGAGCAGGAAGCATCAACTCCCATATGTGCCTTGACCAGGCAAGCCCAGGGTTTTGAACTGGCGACTTCAGCATTCCAGGTCAATGCTTTATCCACTGCGCCACCACAGGTCAGGCTAAGTACTTTATTTTTTAAAATAAAATAAAATAAAATAAAATAAATAAAAAAACAAGACCTGCTATAGGAGAAAATATTTGCAAATAATATCTGATAAAGAACTTATATCCAGAATATTTAATTTAAATAGCTCTCAAAACTCAGTAATAAGACAAATAATCTATAAAAAATAAGAAAAGTGTTTGAATAGACATTTCATTTTAATAACAAGCACAAGAAACCACATTCAACATCAACATCAACATCATTAGGGAAATAAAACCACCATAATATAATACTACAATAACCACCAGGATGGCTATAAGACAAAAAGTGTATATTGGTGAGAATGTGAAGTAACTGGAACCCCCATATACTGCTGGTAAAACTGTAAAATGGTACAGTCACTTTAGAAAAGTTCAGCAGTTTCTTAAGAACTTTAACACAAACTTAGCATACTACCCAGCCTTTCCACTCCTAGGAATCTCTTTATCCAAGAAAAATAAAAACATATGTCCACACAATGATCTGTTAGTGAATGTTCATAGCAGCATTATTCATAAAAGTGGAAAGGTGGAAACAATCCAAATGCCCATCAATTGGTGAAAGAAAAAATAAAATGATCATATACCCAATGAACTACTACTCAGCAATGTAAAGGAACAAACTACTAAATCATCCCACAAATTGGATGAAGCCAAAAACATTATGTTAAGTAAACGAAAAAGTTGCCACTTTGTACGGTTCCATATGTGAACTATCCAAAATAGGCAAATTACAGAGACAAAAAGCAGATCCGTTGTCTACAAGCGGCAGTGGGAACAGAGACTAGCTGTGAACAAGTACAATGGAACTAATGAGGTGATAGGAATATCCTAAAACTAGATTGTAGTGATTACTGAACAAGTCAATAAATTTACTAAAAATAAAAATCACTATATTTCCAAAAAATTATTTAATTGAAACTCTTAACAAAACTAAAATTATACAGCAACAAAAATAGATTAAGATTCAAAGATCGTATTATAATCAACTTAGCCATGACTTAATGATCACAAATAATGTTTAGGTAATGATACAGAGAATTCAGTAGTAGAATACGGATGATAAATGACAGTAAGACCTTATAAACATATATTTATAAACTCTAAAACCAATAAAACCTGTTAAATTTCAGTAATTCTGCCTGACCGGTGGTGGCACAGTGGATCAAGTGTAGACCTGGAACGCTGAGGTCGCCGGTTCAAAACCCTGGGCTTGGCCCTGGCCAGTTGGCTCAGTGGTAGAGTGTTGGCCTGGTGTGCAGAAGTACCGGGTTCGATTCCCGGTCAGGGCACACAGGAGAAGCGCCCATCTGCTTCTCCACCCCTCCCCCTCTCCTTCCTCTTTGTCTCTCTCTTCCCCTCCCACAGCCGAGGCTCCATTGGAGCAAAGATGGCCCGGGTGCTGGGGATGGCTCCTTGGCCTCTGCCCCAGGCACTAGAGTGGCTCTGGTCGCCACAGAGCGATGCCCCGGAGGGGCAGAGCGTCGCCCCCTGATGGGCGTGCCGGGTGGATCCCAGTCGTGCACATGCGGGAGTCTGTCTGTCTCTCCCTGTTTCCAGCTTCAGAGAAATACAAAAACAAACAAACAAACAAAAAACCCTGGGCTTGCCTGGTCAAGGCACATATGGGAGTTGATGCTTCCTGCTCCTCCCCCCCTTCTATCTCTCTCTCTCTTCTCTAAAATGAATAAATAAAAATAATTTTTAAAAAATTCCAGCAATTCTGAGTGGTGGTCAATGATTTTTTGTTTTAAATCAATCTCTTCTAGTTATCAATTTGCTGGTATTTCAGATGCTTCCCCCTTCCGCCACCACATTGAGCCTTTGTACAACCGAGAGTCGCTAGATAAAGGAGTGTAAGGAAAAGCAAGCATATCTGATTAAGAAAAACAAAGGTAAGAAATTTTACTATACAATCTCTTATTTCTTTAGAATGAAGAAACATAATGAAGATTAAAAACAGTATTTATCAGAACTGCATTCACAAATAAGAGACACAGAACACCAAAGATGTGATAAGAGGTTAATGTAATAACAGTATATTTTATTCCACCCGAGAGTCATTTCCTTATTTTGTGTCAATAACTTATGAAATAATAAATTAAATTGTAAGGGCTTCTGTTTCAAAAGCTTTCTTCCTACAAGATAATGAAAATATCTTCCTGAAGTAACTTGTAAAATTTATGTATAAATGCGGAATGCTTACATTGCCTCGGTAACAAAGAGAAATGAGAGCAAAGTTTCACTGTTGCTAATTATATTACCTTCAGGAGTGACTGCAGCGGGACAAACTTCTCTGAGGAGGTCTCCTAATGTATGCAACTGCCCGTCTGTAGCCACAGGACGAAAAAGCTTCTGAATGAAAGGTCGTTCAGTTGTTGTCTTTTTGAAAAATGAAGAAAGAATTCAAACAATTAAGTCTTTGTTGCTACTAATTACAAATTAATAGAACAGAAATTTAAAGTTGGCATGAGATGACTTTGGATATAGTATAATCAGAAGTATACATCACGAATGTGGTATTATTGTCCAAAATGCTTAACATAAAGTCAAATAAATCTAGTAATGAGGAAACAATCGGACAAATTCAGAATGTGCAATACTCTGGCCTGGACTCTTCAAAAAAGTTTTCAAAGGTATTAGAAAATAACGCAAGAACAACAGAAAAACATTAAAAGAGGTTGACAAGATATAACAATTAAATACAAAAAAAAATCAAAATCAACCTTGACTAAATACTGGATTGAAGAAAATTGAAAAAAAAATCTATAAAAGACATTTTTGGAATAATTTGGGAAATGAGGAACATTATATAATTTTATTGAGTTATTGTCAGATTTTTAAGGAATTATAATGGTATTAGAGACAACATCATTAATGTTCAAAAATACACGTTCAAGCCTGACCAGGCAGTGGCATAGTGGATAGAGCGTTGTCCTGGGACGCAGAGGACCAAGGTTTGAAACTCCGAGGTTGCCGGCTTAAGCACAGACTCATCTGGCATGAGCATGGGATCACAGACATGACCCCACGGTTGCTGGCTTGAGCAAGAGATCACTGGCTCAGCTGGAGCCTGCCCCCCATTAAAGCACATATGAGAAAGTACCAATGAACAACTAAGGAACAGCAACGAAGAATTGATGCTTCTCATCTCTCTCCCTTCCTGACTCTTGCTAAGAAAAGAAAAAATAAGTTAACATTAAAGTATTTAGGGATGAGGTGCCATGATGTCTGAAACTTATTTTTAAGTGGGGAGGGGAGGGGAGAAGAGAGAGTAAATGTAGGAAAAAGTTAATTACTGGTGACTCTAGGTGAAGGGTATATATGGTCTTAGTTTAACTTCTCCGAATAGTTAAAAAATTTCAAAATAGTAGATATAGCATTTCTATTGATAATTGTTATTAGTACTATGTCATAATGAATTGCTAATAATCCCAGTGTTTCACCCACTTTAAAATTAAGTTTTGTTTTCCTACACTACCTCTACAGGAGCATGTTGATGATGGAAGCCTCACCATGGCAAAGCATGCAAGAACTCTGGAGAGAGCCAGTCTATGAACAGAAGTATTGTTTATGAGCTCTATGATCTTGCGTACAGTTTCTTTGGAAATTTGGGACATTCTCTATTTCTTAAGTTTATTGTGGAAATAATTGAAGAACCGTGCCAAGCAGAGAGCAAGTACCGTATTTTTTGCTCCATAAGACGCACTCCCCCCCTACCCAAAAGTGGAGGGGAAAATGCCTGTGTGTCTTATGGAGCAAAAAAGACGGTATTTTATTAAATATTTTAACACACCATTTGGTTCAGAATTTTTTTTTTTAATTTTCCTCCTTAAAATCCTAGGTGTGTCTTATGGTCAGGTGCGTCTTATGGAGCAAAAAATATGGTAGGTAAGTAAATAAATGGTAAAGAGAAATAAAATATCTTGCTCCCCTTAACTGTTATTTTAGTTTAAGGTGGTAGTTTTTATTTTAAACTTCCTAGAGTGAAAAATTATAAAAACTGCAAGTACTAAGAAATACCTTATATTTTATAAGAAAATGATATCAACTATCTAGCTATTAAAGATAACCCTGTTTTGTTTTATCGAAGAGGATGTATCCCTCGGACTCCTGTGACAGAGCTGTCACAGACTCGGTGGAAAGCAGCCTGGAGTGGGTGCGGCCAGGAACCTGAGACGAGCTGGGCTCGAAGGCAGCAGCGCCCCCTGCTCTGCACTGTGCGCCCAGTGGCTGCCTCGCGTCAACGTGATACCTCCAACAACACTTCTCAGGGTGTGTAACAAGTATGAGAAATACTTAGAAAATGAAAACCTTGAAATTATTAATGCATTGAATATAATGCAATTCACTGCAATAAATGAACTCTCTTTGAAAAATATGACTGATGTCCTTCAATTGAGGAAGCTGCTGCACTTTTCACACAAGGTGAAATTGAGAATATGCACAATCAAGGATTAACTATGTGAAGATAATAAAGGTTAGGGGACTTCGAGAGGAAAGAAACAAATAGGGGACTGAAGTAATAGTTTAAAATAGCCACCCCGACTTAGGGTTTTCTATCTTCCAAGCAGTGAAGAGGCTTTAAGACTTTTTAGTGAAGGAAGAGACATGATGAAAGAGGCTTTTTCTGAAGACTGATGGGAAGCAGCACTGTGGACACGACTTGGTGAAGAGGTAACATCAGGATGACCGGCGAGAGGCTGTATGAAGAGTGTAAGCCCGAGTGATGACACCTGGGACTGGAAAAGGGGGGGCAGGACTGAACCCCGGTTGTATCATCCACAGTCTGATCTGCAAATACTAAGGTTTTCAGCAAAGTCAAAGAAACCTTCAAGATCCAATTGCCACCTACCTAGTGACAAAATTTTGAGATGGCCGGCTTTCCTATAATAAAGTAATATACAGTAACTATAAAATTATAATATATAATAAAAAACTATGACAAATAGGAAAGGCCAACTAGTCTAAGCTACATTATTAAAATCCAAAAATTCTCCTCTATCCCCACTCCTAGAAAAACGACGTGTAGTCTCTCTGTTCTTTTTTTACTCTCTCCAAACTCAGAGAGGTTATAATAAAGGAATAGCTATCTTTATAATGGTGGTATTTGCTTGCAGGGAGCAGGAAGCCCCAGTGCTATTGATGTATTCTATTCTAAGTAAAGTCTGCAGAATGGTAACCAAGAAAACTCTTATGAAAGTAAAGTGCTGTTTCTCATATAACAAAAATCTTATTTTTAAAGACGAACACCCAAATACCTCAATCAAAAAATCTAATAAATATTTAACACTCATTAGTGTGCCTTAAAGAACTTACATTCTTATTCTCAAAATTTTATGATGCTAGAAAAGAGCAATTAAGTGTCTGAGTAAATCACACCAAATATTAAAAAACACTCAATTTTGGGAGTTACATTTAAAACAAAAGCCCTCCACATACAGATCATACATTCAAGTACAGAATTTCTGAAAGGCAATGGGAATTGAGGGTAAATTCATGCAAATTTCTTAAACCTAAGTTGGGGTTAGCAGAGAAGACTAAATTATGCTAGGAAGTATTTATGGGTTTTTTTTGTTTTGTTTTGTTTTTACAGAGAGAGGGATAGATAGGAACAGACAGGAACGGAGAGAAATGAGAAGCATCAATCATCAGTTTTTCTTTGCGACATCTTAGTTGTTCATTGATTGCTTTCTCATATGTGCCTTGACCGTGGGCCTTCAGCAGACCAAGTAACCCCTTGCTTGAGCCAGTGACCTTGGGTCCAAGCTGGTGAGCTTTGCTCAAACTAGATGAGCCTGTGCTCAAGCTGGCAACCTTGGGGTCTCGAACCTGGGTCCTTTGCATTGCAGTCCGACGCTCTATCCACTGCGCCACCACCTGGTCAGGTTGCTAGGGAGTATTTTAAATACTCCCGAAGTATTTTAAAAGCTGCTATCTTCCTTTTGAATATAACAAGAATTTTGAAACTACAAAAAGAACATGAATTTTTCAAAATTTGATTTAGTATACATAAAAGCAGGCAATGCTAACAATATCCATGGTAATGTGAATCCCAACTGACAGACAAGAAAGCCGCTATAACAGAAATATAGCCAATAGTACTTAATCTAGCCCTTTATTTATAAATATGCAAACGATTTCAGTGATTTCCAAGAAACAGTTTTACTCTCTCATGAGAAATAACATAATGTGGCAAAGTCATCTTTGAAACTGTCCTTGTTACTTAAAAAAATTTATATATGTTAGTTATTTCTTAAATATACCAATAAAAATATAAAATTGGGGTGCTACTAGCTGGATGTTCCCGATCTCTCCTTTAGTCACGCATCCTCACCAACGAAATAATCATTTTTTCCTATATGGAAAAGTTATATTGTTGATACTGGAAATAGAATGAACAGAATCACAACCAAATTTGTAAAACCTTTAAATCAGTAACATCCAATAATCTCACACATATTTTTTTAAACTGACAGTTTAAGAGTGACATAAATTTTTATACATGATATGTATTACAAGTACACATCAATGCAGGTTAATCATAATATTATCAGTTTTATATCTAAGAAAAAAAGTAAAGGGAAAATACAGTAAATAGGTTACCCAAATAGATTAACATTAAAGTTGATAAAACAAGAAATGCTAATTTATTTTAGCACACACTGTACGGGGCACTTTAAATAAGAGTAACAGGCACAACCACATCACTAAGATCAAGTTTGATTCTGATGAGTTACATAAAGTACATACTGCAACAAAAAATACAAGGTAGTTATTAAAGAGCATACAGGCTTTGCAGTCAAAAGAACTGGTTTGAAGTCCAGGTTCTGTCATTTATTATAGGACCACAGGCACAATTATCTAATTTTTCTGAACCTCAGTTTCCTGAACTGTAAAACAGAAGTAATTATATACATATATACACACATATATGCGTAAGTATAAATGGAGAGAATATCTACATTGCAGACTTTTTGAGGTAAGATGTATGCACAGCAAAATAAGGCTACACATCATCTTAACACATATCCTAAAACACTGATCACTATCCCCATGATCAACAGTTTTAACACTGTAATAGATATTTTAACTTAATGTAATCCCAATTTAGCACTCATTTTATTTCCTTTAAATTTCAATCTATTTTCTCTAAGTTCACTTGTCTATGAGATTCAGCTTATGTTTCTTTCTTTTTTTTCTTTTTTTTTTTACAGTGACAGAGAGAGAATCAGAGAGAAGGATAGATAGGGACAGACAGACAGGAACGAAGAGAGATGAGAAGCATCAATCATTAGTTTTTTGTTGCGACACAGTTGTTCATTGATTGCTTTCTCATATGTGCCTTGACCGTGGGGCTGCACCAGACCGAGTATCCCCTTGCTCGAGCCAGCGACCTTGGGTTTAAGCTGGTGAGCCTTGCTCAAACTAGATGAGCTAGCGCTCAAGCTGGCGACCTCGGGGTCTCGAACCTGGGTCCTCCACATCCCAGTTTAACGCTCTATCCACTGTGCCTCCACCCAGTCAGGCGAGCTTATGTTTCTAATGCATTTTCATATGGCAAGAGAAAAGAAGGCATTCATTTTAGGACTAAATTTAAAACTAGCCTAGAAATTAACAGCATAAACAAGATCCATAAAAGGAAATACTGATAAACTCGATCTCATCAAAATGGAAACAAAAAACAAACAATAAAACCACAAACAAACAAAAGAACTTCTGCTCTGCAAAAGATCATGTGAAGAAGATGAAAAGGCAAACCAGACTGGGAGAGAATATCTGAAAATCACACATCCATATAAAGAACTCTAAAAATGCAACAGTTTAAAAAAAGGCGAAGAATGACAAAATGGGCAAAAGAGGGTGAACTTCTGGACAAGATGGCAGGCGGCATAGGTAAACATGGTACTACCATCCTCCCACAACCACATGAAAATTATAACTTTACTAAACTATGGAAAAACCATCACCCAGAACCACCCAAAGTCTGGCTCAATGGAAGTCCTACAACAAGGGAACTAAAGAAGCAGCCACATCAAGACTGGTAGGAGAGGTGCAGACAAGGAACAAGCTGGTCCAACACCCATGTGCGATGGGAATTTTTTTTATTGGAAGTAATATCTTGGATGTGGAGGTTTCCCCAAGAGGAATGAGGGGTTCTAGCCCCACACCAGGCCCCAGTCCAGGGTTTCAGTGTCAGGAAGAGAAGTCCCCATAACTCTGGCTGTAAAAACCAGCGGGGATTGTAGCTGAGTGAGACACAGGGCTGCTGGAGTCTCAGGCAGTTCCTCTTCAAGGGCCCACACACAGACTTACTCAGACTCACACCCTCTGAGCTCCAGGGCTGGGGCAGCAGCTAGAAAGGCACTAGGGAAATACAGGGAAAAATTGAATTGTCTGGTCTGGCCTCAAGGCAAGGGCTGGGGGCAGTGTTCTCCCTAACAGAAGTGCTGGCAGAGTCACTGGTCCTTTTCTCGGCCCTTCCCCCATAGAAATGGCAGGCCCCATATCTGAGTCTCTATCAACCAGGCTCACTCTGTTCCCCTTGCCCTGGTAATTCTCCAAGACTCCACATCACCCAACTATGGGCCCACCTTAGCTGATTCTAGTGGTTTTTCCATATGGATGGCCTGTCTTGTCTCATGCTTCAGATTTTCATAAAATCTCTCCAATGAGAAGCATCCTCTGTGTACCCTGTACCTTTCACTAAGTGGCCCCAGGCCCACCACCAGCAGCAGCCAGCCCTGGTTCACAGGTTAGCCTCTCCTGGGTACCTGCATCCCAGCACAAGCAGCAGCCACCAGCAGATCACTTTGTAGTTCACGCCAGGTGAGCCTGGGCAGAGTGCAGACAGTGCTGACTTTGGCCTGCACCTCTCAGAAGGCTCAGGAGCCAGCATACCTGGTAGGCAGCTTCAGACCACACTGTAGCACCACTCAACTGCCTCCACAAGGGACACACTCAGGGCAGACTGGGCAGCCCCCAGAGCCCTGCTAAAGTAACTCCTATTCTGTGGAGTTGGGCCCTACACAGCTGCTCCATGGTGGTCAGTGGTCACACCCAGTTTTTACAACCCATCAGTCTGTGGGCAAATCCCTCCCACTGATGTGCCAACAGCAATAAAGGCTCAACTATAATAGGAGGGTATACACAGCCCACGTGTGTGTTGGGGAGGTATATGTGGAGTGCCTAGCTTGGGTGATCAGGGAGTCTGTGCCACTGGGCCCTATAGAGCTCCTGCTATATTAGGCCACTGTCCCAAGCCCAGGAGACATAGCAGCTCTACCTAATAAACAGAAGCAAAGAGAGGCTGCGAAAATGAGGAGACAAAGAAGCATGTCCCAAATGAAGGAACAGAAAAAACCTCCAGACAAAGAACTAAACAAAATGGAGACAAGCAATCTACTAGATACAGAATTCAAAACACTGTTATAAGCATGCTCAAGAAACTTAGTGAGAACTTTAATAGCATGAAAAAGGACATAAAAACCATAAAAAATAACCAGAAATGAAAGATACACTAACAGAAATGAAGAATAATTTACATGATGCTGAAAATCAAACCAACAATTTGGAACATAAGAAAGCAAAAAACACCCAATCAGAACAGCAAAAAGAAAAAAGAATCCCTCTCTGCAAAAATAAAGAGTGTAAGGAGCCCCTGGGACAACTTCAAGCACCAACATGAACATGACGGGATGCTGGAAGGAGAAGAGAGAGAACAAAAATTGAAAACCTATTTTAAAAAATAATGACAGAAAATTTCCCTGGTGAAGGAAATAGACATATAAATTCCGGAAGCACAGAAAGTCCCAAACAAGATGAACCCAAAGAGGCCTACACTAATTAAAAATGGTAAATCATAATTAAAATGCCAAAGGTTAAAGACAAAGAGAAAATCGTAAAAGCAGAAAGAGAAAAGAAGCTAGTTACCTAGAAGGAAACTCCCATAAGACCGTTAGCTGATTTCTCAACAGAAACTTTGCAGTTCGGAAGGGACTGTCAAGAAATATTCAAAGTGAATAAAAAGCAGGGCCTATAATCCAAGATTACTCTATCCAGCAAAGCTATCATTTAGAATCAAAGGACATATAAAGAGCTTGCCAGACAAGAAAAAACTGAGAGTTTGCCACAAAACTAGTATTACACGAAATGTTAAAAGATCTTCTTTAAGAAGGAAAAAAAAAGATAAAAAATATAAATAAAATGGCAACAAATGTCTATCAACTGAATCTAAAAAAAACAAAACAAGTGAACAAGTAGAACAGAAACAGACGCATACACAGAGAACATATTTTTTTTTTCTGAAGCTGGAAACAGGGAGAGACAGTCAGACAGACTCCCGCATGCGCCCGACCGGGATCCACCCGGCACACCCACCAGGGGCGACGCTCTGCCCACCAGGGGGCGATGCTCTGCCCATCCTGGGCGTCGCCATATTGCGACCAGAGCCACTCTAGCGCCTGAGGCAGAGGCCACAGAACCATCCCCAGCGCCCGGGCCATCTTTGCTCCAATGGAGCCTTGGCTACGGGAGGGGAAGAGAGAGACAGAGAGGAAAGCGCGGCGGAGGGGTGGAGAAGCAAATGGGCGCTTCTCCTGTGTGCCCTGGCCGGGAATCGAACCCGGGTCCTCCACACGCTAGGCCGACGCTCTACCGCTGAGCCAACCGGCCAGGGCTACACAGAGAACATTTTGACAGCTGCTAGATGGAAGGAGGTTTGAAGAGATGGGTGAAAATGAGGAAGGGATTAAGAAGTACAAGTTCGTTGTTACAGAATAGTCAGGGGAATGTAAAGTACAGCACAGGAAATATGGTCAATAATATTCTATTAACTATGTATGGTGTCAGATGGGTATGAGATTTATTGGGATGATCACTTAGCAAGTTATGTAATGTCTAATCACTAGGATGTACACCCGAAACTAATGTAATAGCCCTGGCTGGTTTGCTCAGTGGTAGAGTGTCAATCCAGCATGTGGATATCCCAAGTTCAATTCCTGGTCAGGGTACACAGGAGAAATAACCATCTGCTTCTCCACCTCTCTCTCTTCTCTATCTCTCTTCCTCTCCCGCAGCCATGGCTCTACTCACTCGAGCAAAGTTGGCCCTGAGCACTGGGGATGGCTCCATGGCCTCCGCCTCAAGCACTAAGAAGAGCTTGATTGCTGAGCAACAAAGCAACGCCTCAGATGGGCAGAGCATCGCCTCCAGTGGGCTTGCCAGGTGGATCCTGGTCAGGGTGCATGCGGGAGTCTGTCTCTGTCTTCCCTCCTCCCACTGAATAAAAAAAAAAAAGAATAAAGAAAAAAGAAAAAAAGAAACTAATACAATATTGTATGTCAACTGTAACTGAAAAATAAAAAATGGTTTAAATTAAAAAATTATGGGCAAAAGACACAGACATTTGCCCAAAACACAAAGATGGCAAATAAGCACATGAAAAAATTATTGAGACATTAGCCATCAAAAAAATGCAAATTGGCCCTGGCCGGTTGGCTCAGTGGTAGAGCGTCGGCCTGGCGTACAGAAGTCCCAGGTTCGATTCCTGGCCAGGGCACACAGGAGAAGCACCCATCTGCTTCTCCACCCTTCCCCCTCTCTGTCTCTCTCTTCCCCTCCCGCAGCCAAGGCTCCATTGGAGCGAAGATGGCCCAGGCGCTGGGGATGTCTCCTTGGCCTCTGCCCCAGACGCTAGAGTGGCTCTGGTCGCCATAGAGCGATGCCCGAGGGGCAGAGCATCACCCCCTGGCGGGCAGAGCGTCGCCCCCTGGTGGGCGTGCCGGGTGGATCCCGGTCGGGCGCATGCGGGAGTCTGTCTGTCTCTCCCTGTTTCCAGCTTCAGAAAAAAAAATGCAAATTAAAGCCACAGTGTGATAACACTACACAGTTACCAGGATGTCTCAAATAAAAACATAGTGCCCTAGTCGGATAGCTCAGTTAGAATGTCATCCTAATATGTCAAGGTTGTATATAGGTTTGAGCCAAAGAATGCATAAATACGTAGATCAACAAGTCTATGTTTATGTTTCTCTCTTTCTCTCTCTCCCTTCTTCTTTCTCTAAAATCAATAAATAAAAATTTAAAAATCCACAGTAATAACACCAAATGCTGGTGAGAATGTGGACAATGTAGTTTAGTCAGGTATTACCGATGCATTTGTAAAGTGATACTCTCTGCAAAGTGTAGTTTCTTATAAAACTAAACATGCATTATACACTTACTATATGACCTAGCAATTGTACTCTTGAGTATTCCCAGGGAAATGTATATTTATGTTCTATAACAAAACAAAAACAAGCTTGTTCATATATGTTCATGTCAGCTTTACTCATAATATCTAAAAAGTGGAAACAATCCTAATGATCAACAGGTGAACAGTTACACTATCTGTGATATATTCATACCGCTGAATACTACTCAGCAATAGTAATTTATTTACTTATTTAAAACATTTTCCCATTGATATGTAGGGGAGGAAAGAGGGAAGGAAGGAAGGAGGGAAGGAGGGAAAGCAGGGAGGAAAAGGAGAAAAGGAGGGAGAGGGAGAGAGGGAGGGAGGGAGGGAAGGAGGGAGGGAGGGAGGGAAGGAGGGCAGGAAGGGAAAGGCAGGGAGGGAAAAAGAGGAAGAGAGGGAGAAAGGGAGGGAGATGGAGGGAGAGAGAAAGAGAGAGGGAGAGGGGGAGGGAGGGAGAGGGAGAAAAGGAGAGAGAGGGAGGGAGAGAGAGAAGAAGGGAGGAAGAGAAAGGGAGGGAGAGACAGGGAGGGAGGGAGAGAGAGGAAGGGAGAGACAGGGAGGGAGGGAGGGAGAGAGAGGAAGGGAGGGAGCGATAGGGAAGGGGGGAGGGAGGAAAGGGGAAGGGGAAGGGGGAAGAAGGGAGGTGGGGAGAGAGAGGGAAGGGGAGAGAGAGAAGCATTAACTGGTTGTTCCACTTAGTTGTGCACTCATTGATTATTTCTTGTAAATGCCCTTACCAGGGATTGAACCTGCAACTTTGGTGTGCTGAGATGATGCTTTCTACACTGAGCAACCTGGCCAGGGCCAGCAACAGTAATTTTAAAACTTATTAATACATACAACAACTTGTATGAAGCTCAAAGGAATTACAATGCAGAAAAAATAGTTGAACTCAAAAGGTTACACATTGTATGATTCTGTTCATATAAATTAGTATAATGACAAAATTTTAGAAATGGAGAACATATTAGTGGTTGTCAGAGGTTAGAGCAAAAGGGAAATAAGGTAGGTGAGGTAGGAAACTGTGGGTATAAAAGGGTAACCTTTTGATGGAACAAAAGTAATGAAATATTAAGTAAAGTCTGTGGATTGTACTGATGTCAATTTCCTGGTTGTAATATTGTACTAGAGTTATAAGCGACATCGCCAATGGGGAAAACTGAGTAGAGGGTATATAGATTTTTCTGTATTACTTGTTACAACTGCATGTGAAGACTATGTTAATTCATGTAAAGCATTTAAACAATTCCTAGCACATAGTAAATGCTCAATAAGTGTTGTTACTGTTCTTATTATATGTGACTCGACACAACAAAATTTCTTAAATAGTAATATGTATTTTGTATTGAGTTTTAACATATAACACAATCTTATGAAGATACATTCATCTTGCAGTCACCCTGTCACTACATAATATCTGTGCTAATTTTGTTTTAGTCATATATATTGTATCAACATATAATATGAATTGGAAATTTTTTTTAAATGACAAATTACAGTTAGAAGGGTACAAAGCTCGCTCACTGACCATGAAGTCAATGAGCACAAGAGGAGGAAGAATCAAATCATATAGTAAAGGGAGATTCTATTCACTGAAACAAAATGATTACAAATTATGAAATATAAAAACATAAAACTTCAGAAAGAATACAGCATAAATGATGCCCAGTAGACACATAATGACTGACTGGGCAGTAAAACCTAAAAACAGTCTTCACTAGAAGGCAGGGTGAGTAAGTAGAATTATAAATGTCTTATTTATCAATAAAAAATGAAATTAGGGCCCTGGCCGGTTGGCTCAGTGGTAGAGTGTCAGCCTGGCGTGCAGGAATCCCGGGTTCGATTCCCGGCCAGGGCACACAGGAGAAGTGCCCATCTGCTTCTTCACCCCTCCCCCTCTCCTTCCTATCTCTCTCTTCCCCTCCCGCAGCTGAGGCTCCACGGGAGCAGAGTTGGCCCAGGCGCTGAGGACGGCTCCATGGCCTCTGCCTCAGGCGCTAGAATGGCCTTGGTTGCAACAGAGCAACGCCCCAGATGGGCAGAGCATCGCCCCCTGGTGGGCATGCCAGGTGGATCCTGGTCGGGCGCATGCAGGAGTCTGTCTGACTGCCTCCCCGTTTCCAACTTCAGAAAAATACAAAAAAAAAAAAAAAAAGAAGAAAAATTAGATTTATGGATTTAGTTCATTCCATAAGTACTGTACTATGTGTTTTAGAAGAACTGAATTTGGAAAAGAGATGAATTAAGAAATATCAAGATGTGAAAAAAATTGCTCTAATTTTTATACAAAAATTACTATAACTACCATAAATTGAATGGCAAGGTGTTTAAGAAAACTAGATTTTACATACAGAAAAAGTCTAATAAAATGCAAATAACTGTAAGTATGCCATCCATGCACAAAAACTATCTCCAACATTAAAAATCCCACCAATTACAAGGGCTAACAAAATCAGTGTATTTTCACTTGACAGTTATAAATCAACAAACTAAGTTTACTATAGTTGAAAAGCTTTACATAATAAGTAGTAAAAGTTTCATTAATATGAAAATGGTGACAATGATGAATACCAAACTTCTCTTACAGATCCTTAAAGAAAACAAAACCACAATAGTTTACTTTTGAAAATCATGTAGTTGCTGATACTCCATTAATAGTGGTGACAGGCATTACAAGGATATAAAAATAAATAAATTGCAATGTAGAGTATTTTATTTATTTCATCCCTATGCTAAAAAAAAGATTTGAGATTTCTTATAATAAAAACATGCATATAACAAAAACTATTAACACATACACAGCGTAGATAGAATTCTCCCATTTCTCTTATATGTGGAATCTAAAATTAAAGTCAAACAAACAAAAAACAGCCAAGCTCAGAGATACAGACAGTAAAATGGTGCTTGGGGAGGGAAGGGTGAACTATTTTGTTTGTTTCAACAAATTGAAAAAAAAAATTAAAAATGCCTAATGTTACTGCATGCAGCCTACACTATGAAATGGAATTGGTTGGGGATAGACTGGAGAACTGGGGAGTCCCTTTGTTTACTTGAGAAACAGTGAGGACATAACTTGTATAGGGGCAAAGAAAATGGAAAGAGTAAATGTAAGGGATGTGGATAAATGATGTCACCTGAAAACAAATGTTTGACTCATTCATTTGTTCACTCTTACTTCCATCAGTCTCTTCTATTGTATCAAGTACTTGTTAGAGGTAGTCAGCAAAAAAATGAGTGGAGTTTCTGCCCTCACAAAGCTCTCTGACCAGCTCTAATAGCTCCTTTAATCTAGCAACTTAAAAATGAGTCCCACTCCCTAAGAGTTCACAGCCCCCATCCAGAACCACATCCTTTCAAACTCTTTCTGCTTCCTAGCCTGTTCTCAAACGGCTCAGTTTCTTACTTTCACATCTGACTTTCTTGACTATTGGTCCCACCTTGGCAGCACTCCAGCTCTCATCTGTGGCTTCACTTCTTAGATTCACTTCCTACTTCCTACTCTGGGTTAGGGCTGATTTCATATGCTTTGGGTAAATTCTTGCCAAGTACAGTCAAGCCCTGTGGTCTTTGCAACTAGGCACAGTCCTTATGGCTACCTCCCGTGCCCCAAATAGCCCAGATCCAGGCACTCAAGAGTCCTGTCATTAAAAAACAACAAAATAAGAATTATCCCAATAGTAGTAACCTGGTTCAGGGCATCTGACTAATGACCAGAGAGGACAGAGGTAAATTATATCATACATCTTCATTCATTAAACTTTATTGAGCACTTTTTAGGACAGGGGTTGGGAACCTATGGCTCGTGAGCCAGATGTGGCTCTTTTGATGGCTGCATCTGGCTCGCAGACAAATCTTTAATAAAAAAATAATAATAACGTTAAAAATTTAAAACATTCTCATGTATTACAATCCATTCATTTCCTACTGCTCATGTTCATGGTTGCGAGTGGCTGGAGCCAATCACAGCTGTCCTCCGGGACAACACCAAATTTTTATTAGATAATGCGTAATGTACATGGGTCGTTGTATGGCTCTCACAGAATTACATTTTAAGGCCCTGGCCGGTTTGCTCGTGGTAGAGCGTCGGCCTGGCATGCAGAAGTCCCAGGTTCGATTCCCAGCCAGGGCACACAGGAGAGGCGCCCATCTGCTTCTCCACCCCTCCCCCTCTCCTTCCTCTCTGTCTCTCTCTTCTTCTCCCACAGCCGAGGTTCCATTGGAGCAAAAGATGGCCCGGGCGCTGGGGATGGCTCCTTGGCCTCTGCCCCAGGCGCTAGAGTGCAACAGAGCAACGGCCCAGATGGGCAGAGCATCGCCCTCTGGTGGGCATGCCGGGTGGATCCCAGTCGGGCGCATGTGGGAGTTTGTCTGACTGCCTCCCGTTTCCAGCTTCAGAAAAATACAAAAAAAAAAAAAAAAAAAAAAAAAGAATTACATTTTAAAATATGTGATGTTCATGGCTCTCTCAGCTAAAGAGGTTCCCAACCCCTGTTTTAGGATATCACTGTGCTAGGGGATACAAAGATAAATAAAGCACAAGTAAATGAATAATTGTAATGTAGTGCTCAGTTATAACAGAAATATGCACAAAATGGGATGAGAGAAAATTGAAAAGCTGAAGCACAAAATTAATTCTGGATGTTTTGGCAGCTACAGCAAAACCAAAAATAAACCCCTCAAACCATAACTGGTTACCTAATTTCATTTTCTATGAGTGGAAGATGTACCAGTAGGTACAAAGTAAAATAAAGGTAAAAGTGTGGTGAAATGTAATGTATCATAATAGTAAGAAGTTTCAAAAGAGGATGAAAACAAAGGAGGGAATACAGGAGGTCTTCAATATTCGAAACTGAAATAGACTCTCTCTCTCTCTCTCTCTCTCTCTATATATATATATATATAAAGATTTTATTTATTGATTTTACAGAGAGAGGCCTGGGCAGTGGGGATGGGGAGCGAGAAGTGCGGTTGCTTCACTTTAGTTGTTCATTGCTTGCTTGTTGCTGTCATATGTGCACTGACTGGGAGAGCCCAGGGTTTTGAACTAGTGACCTCAGTGTTCCAGGGCGATGCTCTATCCACTGCGTTACCACAGACCAGGCAAAAAAAAAAAAAGTATTTTTTTAAATAGAGAAAGAGATAAGGTCTTTGAGACATAGTTTAGTGCCAATCTTGCCCTTTCCTAAGTCCCCGCCCGAGTCAAGTATTCGGGGGCAGCTGGAATACAATGGTACCTGTGAGAAATTAGTGGATAAGGGGAGAAAAGTGGGCTAAGAATTTAGCAGGTAGACCTTGTAATGCCAAATGTAGTGGGATTAGGGAAGGTTGTAATCCTAACTCACAATACAACTGACTGTATACCTACAGCAAATGACTTCAATCTCTGAGAGTCTGTTTTTGAATTTCAAAATGGGAATAATATATATCTTAAATGACTGCTATGATAATTAAACAAGATGACATCCATAAAACATCTTATGCAACAGGAACTTAACAATGATTAGTTCTTTGCATTCCTCCCTTTTAAACCACTGTTAAGTGTGAAAACAAAGAAAGGTGACACTATTTAGTCTCTTTAGAATCACTAACAAAGAGAATAAAAAATATTTGGTATTCAACCATTGGTTCCCTTTGAAGTCTTAATTCAAATAAATATGTGGCATAAATAAAAACAGGGGTTTACACAGGATATGCTCCCAGACTTTACCAACAATGGCACATGATATGTGCTTCAAACTGTCACATGCATATTTGGCCTAAGAGATATTCATGCATGTCTAATTCTGCATCACATGCTTTTCAAAAGAAGCCTCATATTAAAATTAGCTTAAGAATATACACAATTTTAATACCTCATTAAGTAAAAAGAACAGACCATTTTCAAATGAATGCTTTCAGACCTTTACAGTAAACAGTCCTTCTGGTGGTGGGAAGTGGGGAAGCGGGAGCGGGGGCAGTCTGGGCCACTGCATCAGACTGCTTGTATCCTTCATGTAGGCAAAGAGGAGACTTGAAAATAAGCACTTTCTGTAGTTGTGCTACAGAGTCTGAAGTCCACTTTTAATATTACTGACAACTCCAAAAAAATAATAATTAACATTTGAAAAGCTGTCATTATTATAGTCAGGGACACTTAATCCTCAAAGCAGTAGTGTTTTAATTGAGACTATGATTAAACGAAAGCACCCATCAGAATTATATCCACACATCTGGTTTGAAGTTTATGTTTTGTCTTATTTAAATTGTTATATTTATTATAATTCTGTCTAGACAATGTCAAATGTACTGTCACATAAATAGTTAAGGCAAATTTTCTTCAAATACAGGCAACAGACTATGTCTTCATATCCTTTCATTGAATAATGTGTAGCAGAGAAGCAGCATTTTCCTTTTGGTCAAGACTGAGATCAATTTGGTACTGTTTATGAGGCAAATTATAAAACAAGTTACATTGCTTTCAATTTTTTTATATGAAATTATTAGTAGAGTGGCCAAATGAGAAGCTTCCTATAAAAGTGTTAGATTGGTGTTTTTATTAATAATTATCTAACTTTTAAGATTTCTCCAAAAAAGATTTCAAAATCATACCAAGGGAATTAGTTTAAATTTCATTATCTATAAGAGCTTTAAAATATCTTTGCTAATTTTTTGAAAACCCACTAAAAATGTAAGCTAATATAGTAGTAATATAATTAATAAATTGTTTTCTATTGAAGAATTAAAGGACATCTTTGCAAATGGACGATTTTTATCTTTATAGTATACTCATATAAAACAATTAAGCAGTACTTTCAAAACGTACAAATCAAAGTAGCAAGAAGAAACACCTGACTAAAAGAGGTTGTGAGGACCTCAGAACTGAAATTCTGTTCTCTTGACGTCAAGTGTCTTATGCACTAGAAACGTGCATAAGAAGCTCTATGAAGATCCCCAGTCCTCTGAGCATGGTATGGTCTGTGGGTATTACAGTGAATGTGACGTAAAGTGTATAGTATAAGAATATTGGTAATTGTTTCTGACACAAATATTGGCCTTGGATTTGGCAATGGTTTCTTAGATATGACAACCCAAAAGTACAAACAACCAAAAAAACAAAAAGCTGGACTTCATAAAAACTAAATTATCTCTGTACTTCAAAGGATATCATCAAGAAAAGCAGAAAATCCACAGTATGGGAGAAAATATTTGCAAATGATATATCTGTTGAGGAATTAGTATCCAGAATATATAAAGAACTTTTACAACTCAATAATATAAAGACAACACAATTAAAAAAAGAGCACAGGATTTAAAGATATTTCTCCTATGATATAAAAATGGCCAGTAAGCACATGAAAAGATGTTTAATTAGTAATTAGGGAAGTACAAACCAAAACCAAAATGATAGGCCCCTTCATACTGACTAAGATGGCTATAATTAAAATGATAGTAAATAACAAGTATTGGCAAGAATGTGGACAAGTTGGAATCCTCATACAATGCTGATGAGAATGTAAAATGGTGCAGAAACTTTGGAAAACAATCTGGCAGGTGCACAAAAGATTAAACCAACTATCATGGTTAACGCTTTTTTACAATAACCCAGTATTTCCACTTCTAAGTATCTACCCAAGAGAACTGAAAATATATGTCCACACAAAAGTTTGTATATTAATGTCCACAGCAGCACTTACTCATACTGTAGCCAAAAGGTAGAAACACTCCAAATGCCCCATCAATTGTTAAATGGAAAAACAAAAGGTGTTGTCTCCATACAATGGATTATTACCTGGCAATAAAAGTGAATGAACTGAGATACTCCACAACACTGATGAACCATGGAAATGTAAAGCAAGTGAAAGAAGCCAGATAGAAAAGCCATATATTATAAGATTCCTTTTTACACAAAATGTTCAGAAGAGGCAAATCCACAGAGATAGAAAGTAGATTAGCAGTTGCCATGGGCTGGAGGGAAGGGGGAATGAAGAGTGACGGCTAATAGGTAGGGTTTCTTTTGGGGGTGATGAAAATGTTCTGGAATTACAGTAGGTCCTCTAATGTTATTGCATTATAACACTGATGAGATGGTGGAGGAACTAAAATCTTCTTTATATCAATTAACCTATGGTAAAATTGGTTTTGTTATACGCTGTTTCACTTAGTCACAGAACCTATAAAATATATTGTTCACAAAAATTAGGGGATATTTTAAAATGAATATGAAGCTATAAAATATCCCCTAATTTTTGTGAGCAGTGTACATTAAATGAGGATCTACTGTATATAGCAGTGATGGTTGCACCAACTCAGTAAATATTCTAAAAAAAAAAAAATCACCGAAAAGTACACTTTAAAAGGGTGAACTTTATGGTATCAAACTTATGCCTTGATAAAGCTGTTATTAAAGATTTTTTTTTAATTTTATTTATTGATTTTTAGAGAGAGAGGAGTGAGAGAGAGAGAGAGAGAGAGAGAGAGAGAAGGGGGGAGGAGCTGGAAGCATCAACTCCCATATGTGCCTTGACCAGGCAAGCCCAAGGTTTCGAACCGGCAACCTCAAGTGTTCCAGGTCGACGCTTTATCCCACTGCACCACCACAGGTCAGGCAATAAAGCTGTTATTAAAAAGTAAATGTAGCCTGACCAGGCGGTGGCACAGTTGGATAAAGCATCAGTCTGGGACACTGAGGACCCAGGTTTGCAACCCTGAGATGGCTGACTTGAGTATGGGCTCATCGGCTAGTGTGGGGTCACCTGCTCATTGAGCGTGGGATCATAGACATGACCCCATGGTGGCTAGTTTGAGCCCAAAGGTTGCTGGCTGGAGCAAAGGATCACCAGCTCAGCTATAGCCCCCTGGTCAAGGCACATATGAGAAAGCAATTGATGAACAACTAAGGTGCCACAACTATGAGTTGGTGCTTCTCACCTCTCTCCCTTCCTGTCTGTCTCTGTCTGCCTCCCCGCACCCCCTACCCCTTTCTCTCACTTAAAAAAAAAAAAAAAAAAGTAAATGTAAGTAGCCTTGGCTGGATAGCTCGAGACTGTCCTGAAGTGCAGAGGCTGCAGGTTTGATCCCTGGTCAGGGCACATACAGGAACAGATCGATGCTCCAGTCTCTCTCCCCCCCTTCTTTTCTTACTAAATCAATATATAAACGTGAAAAAAGAAAGCAGCAAATGTAAGTGGAAAGTCCTCATGCGGGCGGTGGTGGGAGGGCTTCTGCACTGACAGCCCAGGTTCATTGCAGACTGATTTATAAACTCGCTATGTATTTTTGTTTCTTCCATTTCTAAAAAACAATAATTATAATTTTTTTAACATCTTTAAATTTTTTTGGAGGTCAAAAGCTCCCAAACAATAAGGATCAGAACATTATTCCTATTCTCATCAATTAAAAATAAATTACAGGTTTTTCTTTAAGAAGTTGTATAGGTTAAGAGCAGCGTCCAGAAATGATATGGTTGCAGGTTCAATCTCTGGTCAGGGCACACACGGGAAGCAATCAATGAATGCACGACTGAGAGGAACAACAAATGAATGCTTGCTTCCCTTTCCCCTCCCTTCTCTCTCCCTTTCTGTCTCTAAAAAAAACAAAACAAAACAGAAAAATTAACCTCTGGCCGGACAGCTTGGTTGGTCGGAGTGTTCTCCCAGGGTGCGGAGGTTGTTAGCTGATTCCCCGGGTCAGGGCACATACAGCAGCAGCTCCATGTTCCTGTCTCTCTGTCCCGGCCCCACCCCCCTCTCTCAAAAAAACAGTAAGTTGTACGTATAGCAATTTTAAAGCTGTCTGCGGGAATTAAATAACTTTGCCTTAATTGTTCAGCAAAATACATTTAAAATTCATGTTCTGACATTTAAAATGAAGCCAAAAAGTTTTCAAATTACAGAATGCTATCTTTAAATGGGGAAGGTTTAATAAAATAGATGCAGAATTTAATAATAAGAAGTAATCTATCTTACCAAACACAGTGTCTGGATCATAAAAAAAAAGTCTTTATAAGCTGCTGCCCAGGTTGGAGGCTCATTATGTCTACTGTTTCTGAGCTTTCCCAGAACACTCCCGACCATTCAGGATAGCAGGGGACTCCTCATCTTCCCACTTCACTTCCTTCTTTCCTAGCTTGGAAGCTCCGATTCCCACCCACACTGCTGTGACCCGAATGGGGAGGACAGACTCTGCAGTAAGAGGAACTCTTCCTCTTGCAGATTCTTGAGTTGGAATCCGGAATGATACAGGAACAATACTACAGATGCAGTTAGGGTTTACAGTACTGATACTATATTCAGTTTTATTATTAATTACATGGCCTATCCTAGAAATTTTATTACTTTTAATACAAGTCCCTAGCTCAATAAAAAATCTGATTTTTTTATCACAGTATATGAAGAGAGGGCAGTCTACAAAATTCAAAGTAGGCAGATGTAGCCCAACAGCATTTTATTTCAAGATAACATCGCCAATTCAGCATGTTAAATTAAGTTGCTTTTCCCTAACAGAACTTTTAAAATAGCATACAAATGTTGTTTTTAGAACACTTAAGAGGTGATTTTTAAATGGGGTTTTAAGAGAATTGTATACATCAAAGATTAATTCTTGTGTAATTTAAGTGACAGTTTATGCATCTGTGAAAAGGAAGACTGTGGTGAGGGGGCTGAACAAGAAGCATTCTGCTCCAAAGAATTCATTAGCAAAAGAGGACACAGTGTGGCTAAAAGCTATAATCACTGAGCTATTTTAAAGTCCTCTTAGGAACCAGGTCTTAAAAGATGATAAACTAGGCCTTATAGTTATCTGACAAACAACAAAATGAGTGAAAGAGTGTGGTATTCTAACTTAAAACATAGTGTTTTACTGTTCCAAAAACAGCATCATTATTCCCCAGAATTAATTATAATGAAAAGAAACCCTTCCTTATTACACAGAATGATTACAATAATATTTAATGCGAATGCTGTTAGAACATCCAAAGCAATAAAACTATTCATTTACGTGGGCTTTGGTGAGGAAGGCATGGAAGGGCTAAGTTTTAAAAACTTTAAAATGATAATGTAGGGAGAAAGGAAATTTGTTAGTTCTGCTCCATTTAGGTTTCCTCAAACAATGTAGAAACCAAAGTTCAAGTTACACTTTGATGTGTAGCTCCTTTTGAAAGCTACTCTACCCTGTTTTATATGAAGCACCTGTAGCTAAAATGAACACCTAGTGAAGAGTATGGATGCTGCATTACAGAAGCAGACGTCAGAACTGTCCCAAGCCGATTCTAAGTTACTTTAAACATGTACATACACAGAGTCAGATATTAGCTATGGCTTACTTCTTAGAAGTAACAGATAATTACCCTTGTCATGATGAAAAGGATTTTAAATGTAAGCTAATAGAAGTATTTTTTCCTTTAGCAAAGCCCTGCTTTTAAAAGTAAACTTCAAAACTTTAATTAAAATAGGAAATACTTTACTATGTAGTAAAAACACTCTTCAGGTTAGTGAGGCAGAGGAGAGGTGGGACAGAAAGATGAAAAAAAAAGGCAAAAAAGAAAAAAGGGAGAGGAAGACGAAAGGATAGAAGTGCCTACTGAAATATAATCCCTTCAAATTTTAAACTAACAGAAGAAATTCTTTCCTTTCACATGAAATAACTAACGTTTCCTTTTATCTATGCTTTAAAAAATTTACACAAAATGTTAAGCACTACACTGGATTTCTGAGTCTTTAACTTTAAAAATAATTCTACTTCATTAATTATGTTAATTTTCTACATTTAAATGTAATTTCCATTTACAATGTGTTGAGGCCAGTCTAATATAGTGAAAAACATGGTTAAATGAAGTTCAATAATAAGTAACACACATTTGTTTGATTTCTCAAAGTTTCGTGCACATTAACTCAACCACATATACTAAAATACAAATCACCCATCAATGAACTCAATATTTATTTGAAACCTTCAGCTTACTAATCCATATGATTTCATGACTGATACAATTTTAATTATGTTTTGTATGTAATTGTGTCACAACATATGCATGCAGACAGGTGACTTTCATGAAAAGAGTACACCCAAGGTAGAAATGTGGTCTACTCAAATATGGTTTCCAAATGTAGATCTAATTCTGTTGAACTTAATTACGATCAGACTCATCATTCCACTGATAGAGACCTCTCTCAACCCCTACCCCCTCAGCAATACACTCAAACAGTGGCCCTTTGAACCAGCATTGACCCTCCTTTAAATTTATAGCCTTTTTTGAAGCAGACCTTTGAGAGATACATCCTGTTTAAGACAAGATATACAGTACTCTATAAAATGCTCCTAAGGCATCAAAGTAAGATAATACAATTAAATGTTTAAACTAGGCTATATTTCTTAACTGAGAATTAACATTTTTATATATCATAATCTGCAAAAGAAGCAACTTGCCTAAAGATTGCAGGAGTTTCAAATATGTGTATCAAAATCTGTATCTATAATAATAATATAATTGATAATTCACACATCAATATATCTCTCTATATATATATCTATATTTCTATCATCTCTTCAGTACTTGTCTTTTTATTATAAACAATCTGTATGAAGCACAAAAACAGAAGTATTATATAACCCACCACAAAACCTAAAAAATTAAAACAAAACAAACCAAGTATGACCCAACTGCTAAGACATATATTTCATCAAAGTGCATGATACTAGAATATGAAATGTCAAATATCCAGAATCAGGTCATAAATAAAGACTAGAATATTGGCTTTTGTATTTTTAATTGGTGTTTCCTTCTAATATTCCTAATCATCCTATATATTACCTACTTGAAATTATTATCAAGTAGTTATTTTTGAAGTATGAGTAATTAGACCAAAGGCAACTCTCGTATTTACCCAAAAGAAGGAACCACTACTAAGAATCAGAGCCTAGTAATTCTGTTCGTAACAGACAGGTGTTCTGAGTTCTGGCATGTTATATGAAAATCATTTATGAGAAGAACAGAAAAAAAATCAGAAGGTAGTTTTCACTATTGGAATAGATAAATGATTAAGCAAATTTTCATATACCATGAAATTGTCAATAGAATAAATGACCACCTTAACCCAGCAGCATTACTGGATATTGGTATTCTCAGAGACAAAAGGGACTGGAAAAAAAAAAATGTGAGTGACAAAAGGAAACCAATCTGGGTCTTAGAGATCTTTCTAAATAGTAATTTGAAGGAATGAACATTCTTTGTATGGAACTAAGCTTAGGCTTGCAACCACCAAAACCTTATTAGGCTAGCAGGAAGTTAGGAAGCTAAAATCCAGGTCAGGGAGAGTTAAGGAAAGATGGGAAGACTGAGTCAATCACTAAAGCAGCAGCAAGACTGGCTGATTGTCCTAAGGTATAGATTATCTCTGGCATGTATTACCAGGGTTGACAATTCTTCCAAGAACCTCAAGCATTAACTGTAATCTGAGGTGCCTGAAGAAAAGGTAATAAACTAAGAAGTAAACTTAATTGAATATTTTCTTAAAAGAGTTATATATTAAGACTGTATTTTGTGATACAAATACTATTGAGTACTTAGGTATAAACAGCTGTTATCATTATAGATAACAGTTATAACTTTTAAAGCCATCTCACATTTTACCTAAATTTTTGTTAAATTTCAAGTTAAACAACTGGAGCCTTAAATCATTATTACTGTACCTACTCATGGTCTCAAAGAGGTGAAATTATCAAAAGCAGAGAATTAGAAAGAAAATATATGCCAATAACAGACAGGTTAATTTTTGTACACACTAGAATACTATAAAAAACACTAAGCGTCTTACTACAATCAAGAATGTATTTGTGGAGAAAGCTAAAAATAATAATTTATAGTGAACTAATTAAGACCATGTTATGATAATCCATCTCTTTTAAATGAAGTATTTAATAATTTGGCTTCTAATATTACCCCATAGTACTACATGCTTAAGAATGGGGAGTAAAGTTCATTCTATTTCTAAGTTTGAGAGTTCATGTTTTAATGTGATAGCTAAAAATTGCTTAATTGGTAATTAGAAGAAAATTCTGTAAATAAAAGAGAAACAAAACCATGTAAGTTTAGATATTTGCTTCCATCACCTTCCACCAAGGGCAGAACGTTATGCTTTTACTTTCTGTCCGTGCATTTTCCCCATCAGAAGAAAAAAAGGACTAACGACAGGAAGCCACCAAAAGGATAGAATAAGAAGGAGCCTAATGTGTGTAGAAAGTGGAAAACAGTCTCAAATGGGCAGTTATGATGCAAAGGGATAAGAAAATGAAAGTGATAAACTTAACAAGATATCAAAGGGAACAGTGATTAAGAGTGTGGGCTCTGGAGACATACTGCCTGGGTTCAAATCCCAGCTCTTCCCCTTACTAAACTGAGTGACTCTGGGTAAGTTTCAATAACCGATCTTTATCTCAATTACCACATCTATAAAATGGGGATAGCACCAGTACATATCACAGAGAACTATAGCAAGGATTAAATGAATGAATATATATAAAATGTTTAAAATAGTATCTGGCACATAATAAAGTACTCAATAAATGTTAGTTACTATTGTCATTTATTCTATAATTACCAGCAATTTTTTAATCTTGGAAATAATAAATGAAATAATGACCTCATTTAGTGCAACAGATTAGTAATAAAAAAATACTAATTTCATTTAATAACAACTATAGTAGTTTGGGATAATAATTTTGCATTATTTTCATTTTCCTGGCAATAAATTAAGAAAAACATTTTCTATCATATTATCTGTTGTTTTGAAGTAAAGAAAATGTTTAAAAAGCTCTAATAAAGATCATTAACTCTCATCCAATACTTTATAAACTAAACAGTATATCACCTGCATCAAAAAGTTCCCATTCCTATACATGACAATTGTCTTAAAATATACCTATCTACCAAGCAAGCTAATAATTAATAGTTGCTTTCATTTTTAAAAAATCCACATAGGAAGTGATTTAAATCTAAAACCATTGCAGAGAATAGTGGCTAGCTTATTGTTTCTTAGCAAGGGCAATCAAAACTTGCTGTATTGGACTGCCCCCTACAGGTCTCAATTTACCAATTTATTTTAAAAGGTGCATACGTAAGGAATAGCATTTGAGTTTTATATTAAGAATATTAATACTAATGCAAAGCATTATTCGTTAGTTTGTTCATTCATTCATTCAAGCATGAAATTATCTCTGAGAAAACATTTGTAAAGATACAAAGGGATATGAAACAATTCCTTGTTCTCCAAGAATCCATAGGCTAATGCTTATAGACTATATATATTTTAATAGATCCACAGTAAAATACTGCAAAAGAGCTTAAGAAATATCTATATTATATTACAATGCTGCACATAGTTATATAACTATGATGGAAATCCAAGACCTAAGTTTTCCCATCTCTGCCACCAAATATCCACTTGAACACTGGATTAAGAGTTTTGTGTAAGTTGTCTTATATCTAAAATTAGGAGGCTGAAGTAGATGACTCCTAAAGGCTTCCTCTGGTTTGAATATTCTATAATTACACTAGCTACAATAAAAGCTAGATAGAAATGTTGTGAAACAAAGTTAAGAGAAAGAAATAATTTCTACATGGTATGAAAGGTTGGAGAACATATGAAGAAATCAAGAAAGATTTCTTGGGGTAGGTAACATCTGAGGTTAGTTTAGAAGCATTCTGGGAATACAAGCTATTCCTAGAAGGAATACAGGCTATTCCTAGAAGAAGTGAACACTAAGAAAATGAAGCATCAGGCATTTGGGGGGAACAACACACAATAGTATACAGTTTGAATCCAGCTGTTTTATGAAAATCAAACTAATAGGAAATAAAAGTGCAAACAACAAGAACGGAATAAATATAAATGGTTCTGATACATTACAACGTACAGTTCTAGAAATGATCAAAAGTGATTCCAAGGTATTAAGTCTAGGAACTTAAAGAAAAGTGGTAGAGAAATAGGGAACTGAAACAGAAAGAATACATTATGTACTTGGTAGTGACGAGAAGCAGATTTTGAAGACTAAATAGAGTCTTACAGAGAAGACTATGCTAAGACCAGAAGTACAATGATAAATGGAGGGAGCTACTAATTAGCTATGTTTCACTAGTCATAAAAATAAAAGCCTATAGGAAGCATGAGAGGTCATCATCATTGCGGATAATGCACAGCAAGTGTAATGATTTAAGTCAGTAACATCTAATAACAATACAGCAAATAATTTGCAAATTACTTACTATGTACCAGGCACAACACTATATTAAAAGATTAACATATAATCTTTGTAACAACCACATAAAATATTGCTCTTCCTTTACAGATGATAAAATTGTGGTCCAGAGATATGAGGCGAACACCGCAAATCACACAGCTAGAAGGAATGTAAACTTAAAACTGCTGAAACAAAAACTTCTCTATCTTGCCTGACGGGTGGTGGCCCAGTGGAAAGAACATTGACCTGAGATGCTGAGGTCCGAAACTTGAAACCCTGAGGTTGTCAGCTTGAGCGCAGGCTCATCCAGCTTGAGCATGGGATCATCAACATGATACTATGGGTCACTGGCTCTGCTGGAGCCCCCTGGTCAAGGCACATAACGAGAAGTAATCAATGAACAACTAAAGTAACTCAACTATGAGTTGATGCTTCTCATCGTCCACCCTTCCTGTGTCTCTTTCTGTGTGTCTCTCTCTTAAGAAAAAAACTTCTCTATCTTAACTACTAGCTATATCAATGATGTTATACATTGAATTCTTCCAAATTTTCAGTTTATCAGAGAAATTGTGTGGAAGAAAATTCCAAAGTAATCAAGAATGTATGGCCTGACCTGTGGTGACGCAGTGGATAAAGCATAGACCCGAAATGCTGAGGTTGCCGGTCTGAAACCCTGGGCTTGCATGGTCAAGGCATATATGGGAGTTGATGCTTCTTCTCCTCCCTCGTTCTCTCTCTCCCCTCTTTTTCTTTCTCTCTCTCTCTCCTCTCTCAAAAAATAAATAAAATCTAAAAAATAAAACTATTAAAAAAATATGACTTTTACAAAAAGTAATCATCTATCATTTATAGTAATATTCATGTCCTTAAGCAATTATACCTTTACATTTAGAAATAATTAGAAAGGATATCTCTTTTTTAAAACCTTAGACAATTCCTTAATGCTTATTCTCTCCCCAAATTTCTACAAAATTCATCTATATAAATTTTAAGATTAAGAATTATTAGAAGTGGTGATGTCATTAGTAATGGTGAAGTGTGGACCTCAACATCCTTTTCTGCATAAGAGCAACAAGAACACTGGCAAAAACTGTCAGAAAATAAGAACATACCTATGATAAATAGATTGAATTATTAATCTATAAAACTTCCCACAAAGAAACACCCACGACCAGATGGCTTGATGGATGAATCTTACCAATTATTTAAAAACTTAATAGTACCTATGTTAGTAACACAAACTCTCAACATGGAAATAATAGGTAACTCAATCTTAAATTGAACACCTATGAGAAACATACAGACTAACATTATACTGAATAGAAAAAGATTATAAGTTTTCCCCCTCTAAGATAAAAGAGACAAGAATGTCTGCTTTTCCACTTCTGTTTGACACTGTAAGTAGGGGTTATGGCTCAGGAAAATGAGTAAAGAAAGAGAAATAAAAGGCAGATATAAAGAAAGATCATTGGAAAGAAAGAAGTAAAACCATCCCTATTTGTAGTGTCATAATCTAGATAGAAAATTCCAAGAAACCAGCAAAACAAAATACTAGAGGTAATAAGTTCAATGAGGCTGCAGGATACAAGATCAATATCAAAAATGTTACTTTTATACACTAGCAAATGAACAATCCAAATATAATTAAACATCACTGAAACAAAATGAACACCTAAATAAATGGAAAGAAACCCTGTGTTCATGCATTGAAGACTTAATATTGTTTGTTAAGACAACAATACCACACAAATTGGTCCATGCATTCAATACAATTCCAGTTGCCTTTTTGTTCTTTGCATAAACTGGCAAGCTGATCCTAGAATTCATGTCTATATATAAAAAAAATCCAGAATTGCAAAATAATCTTGAAAAAAATAACAAAAATGGAGGACTCATACTTTTTGATTTCAAAACTTACCACAAAGCAACAAAATTCAAGGCAGTATGGTAATAGCATAAGATAGACATATAATCTATTGAATTGACAGTCTAGATATAAAACCCATACATTTGCAGACAATTCATTTTTAAAAGGAGTCTCAACACAATCCAATGAGGGAAAGAGAAGTCTTTTCAACAAGTTATGCTGGAAGAACTGGAATACATATCCACATATACAAGAATAAAGTTGGTCTCCCTGCTTTGCACCTAACACAAATGTTAATTCAAATGAATCAAAGACTTAAGCAAAGGAACAAAAACTAAAACTTTAGACAAAAACACAGAAGGAAATCTTCATCACCTTGTATCAGGCAATAGTTTCTTAGATACAGTAACATAAAAGCATAAGCAACCAAAGAAAAAATGAATTGGAATTCATCGAAATTTAAATCTGTGTTTCAAAGAACTAAGAAAGTAAAAAGACAGCCCAGAAATCTGAAGAAATATTTGCAAAACATATAGCAAGTAAAGGTTTAACATCCAGAATATATTAAAAACAACCAAACAAAACAGGCCCTGTACAGTTGGTTCAGTGGTAGAGTGTCGGCCTGGCATGCAGGAGTCCCGGGTTCGATTCCCGGCCAGGGCACACAGGAGAAGCGCCCATCTGCTTCTCCACCCCTCCCCCTCTCCTTCCTCTCTGTCTCTCTCTTCCCCTCCCACAGCCAGGGCTCCACTGGAACAAAGTTTGCCCGGGTGCTGAGGATGGCTCTGTGGCCTCTGCCTCAGGCGCTAGAATGGCTCTGATTGTGGCAGAGCGATGCCCCAAGATGGGCAGAGCATCGCCCCCTGGTGGGCATGCCGGGTGGATCCCGGTCGGGCGCATGCGGGAGTCTGACTGCCTGCCTCCCGGTTTCCAACTTCAGAAAAACAAACAAACAAACAAACAACAAAACAAAAAAAAAAACCCTCTTACAACTAACTCAGCAATGAAAAGACAACCTGTTAAAAATAAGCTAAGATTTTAAGAGAAATTTCTCCTAAAACCTTGGTCAGCAAACCACGGCTTTGCAAGCCACATGTGGCTCTTTGGCCCCTTGAGTGTTTAGCAAAGTTCAGCTTAGGAATACCCTAATTAAGTAAATAACAATTTACCTACCTATATAATTTAATTTTAAAATATTTGGCTCTCAAAAGAAATTTCAATCATTGTACTGTTGATATTTGGCTCTGTTGACTAATGAGTTTGCCAACCACTGTAAACATACAAATGGCCAGTAAGCACGTGAAAAGATGCTCAGCATCCTCCGTCATTAGGGAAATGCAAATCAAAATCACAATGAGATCCTTCTTCATACTCATTTAGCTGGATTATAATAAAAAAAGATGTACAATAAAAAGTGTTGGCAGGGATATGTAGAAATTGAAACCCTCATACATTGTTGGTAAGAATGTAAAATGGTATACCTAATTTGAAAAGTTTGGCAGTTCCTGAAACGGTTAAACAGAATTACCATATGACCCACTCATTTCATTCCTAAGTATACACTCAGAAAAACTGAAAATATACGCCAAGTAAAAAAGTTGTACGCAGCCTGACCAGGTGGTGGCGTAGTGGACAGTGTCGAACTGGGATGCAGAGGACCCAGATTTGAAACCCTGAGGTTGCCAGCTTGAACACGGGTTCATCCTGCGTGAACACGGTATCACCTGCTTGGGTGCGGGGTTGCTGGCTTGAGCCCAAAGGTCACTGGCTTGAAACCCAAGGTTGCTGGCTTGAGCAAGGGGTCACTTGCTCTGCTGGAGCCCCCCCCCCCCCCCCAGTCAAGGCACATACAAGAAAGCAATCAACAACTAAAAAGTTGCAATGAAGAATTGATGCTTCTCATCTCTCTTCCTTCCTGTCTATCTGTCCCTCCCTCTCTTTCTCTCTGCCTTTGTCACAAACACACACACAAAAAACCTGTACACAAACGTTCATAGTAGCGTTATTAATAATAGCTCCAAAGTGAAAACCACCCAAATTTCATCAAAAGATGAACAAATAAACAAAATGTGGTATGAAAAAATAAAATGTGGTATACCTGTACAACGGAATGCTTTTCAGTTATAAAAAAGAATTAGGCACATGCTACAAGATACATGAACCTTGAAAATATGCCATGTGAAAGAAGGCAGACACAAAAATACACATACGATACGATTCCACTTATATGTTCACACTAACACATACACAGACACAAAAAGTAGATAGTCACCACAGACCAGGGGGAGGAGGAAATAGGGGTGACTACTAATGGAGATGAGGTTTCTTTTTGAAGTGATGAAAATATTCTGAAATTAGGTAGTGGTAATGATTATATACTTCTGTGAATAAATTGTACTTTTAAAGTGGTGAATTTTATGGCATGTGAATTATACCTCAAAAATTAGAATATGAGTAAATTTCATGTTTTTATATTTAAGGTTATATGGCAGTTTTTTGTTCTAGTGTCAAGTATCTTTTAAAAACTTTTTTTAGAAAATCTCTTTAAGTTCATACCTCACACTATGCCATTCCAGTTGTTGACTACCTTTAACAATTTCTCTTCAATTCCTGAACAGTATCTTGTGGCGCTGAAAGTGCTTAAGATTCCAGATCTATACTGCGGAAAATAACTTAATTTGTAGATAGGCCACAAGAAATTAAAACAGGCTTGTCTGTTAACCACATATAACACAATAACTGTTCTTGTACTATTCTGATTACTGTCAAGATATGACCAGAAATTAATGACTAAAATACGATATAAAATCCTATCAGGTAAAATTAGAAAAGAGACTAATTGCTATTTACACTAGGGAAAAGGATAAGATATCAACTAAAACCAAGCAGGAAAAAAAAAGTTCAGGTAAAAACAAACAAAAACAATTAAAAAAGCAAAACAAAACAACCGTAGTTTGGGGAAACTACGGCCCGCGGGCCACATGCGGCCCCCTGAGGCCATTTATCCGGCCCCCGCGGCACTTCTGGAAGGGTACCTCTTTCATTGGTGGTCAGTGAGAGGAGCATAGTTCCCATTGAAATATTGGTCAGTTTGTTGATTTAAATTTACTTGTTCTTTATTTTAAATATTGTATTTGTTCCCGTTTTGTTTTTTTACTTTAAAATAAGATATGTGCAGTGTGCATAGGAATTTGTTCATAGTTTTTTTTATAGTCCGGCCCTCCAACGGTCTGAGAGACAGTGAAAAAGTGTAAAAAGTTTGGGGACCCCTGATGTAAGGCATTGTGAGAAGCACAAAATAGAAGCACAGTACAGAGGCTCAGCTTCTTCTCTGTATTTACCATAGAAGACTTTTCCACAGCTGTTTACCAAATGTTTATAATACTCTGAGAAGAAACTAACTTTATAAACTGACCTTAGATTAATATCTATACAAAAAGATGGAAATGAATGCTATGTCTTAAACTTGCAAGTTATTTATCATTTTTATAACTGTAACCTTCACTTGGATCAGAAATGAAGTTATCTTAAGAACTGAACATTCATGCTATAGTTTGTCTTTCTTTACATATGACATACAAATTCTTTTTTTTTTTTTTATTTATTTATTTATTTTTTTCATTTCTGAAGCTGGAAACGGGGAGAGACAGTCAGACAGACTCCCGCATGCGCCCGACCGGGATCCACCCGGCACGCCCACCAGGGGCGATGCTCTGCCCACCAGGGGGCGATGCTCTGCCCATCCTGGGCGTCGCCATATTGCGACCAGAGCCACTCTAGCGCCTGAGGCAGAGGCCAAGGAGCCATCCCCAGCGCCCGGGCCATCTTTGCTCCAATGGAGCCTTGGCTGCGGGAGGGGAAGAGAGAGACAGAGAGGAAAGCGCGGCGGAGGGGTGGAGAAGCAAATGGGCGCTTCTCCTGTGTGCCCTGGCCGGGAATCGAACCCGGGTCCTCCGCACGCTAGGCCGACGCTCTACCGCTGAGCCAACCGGCCAGGGCACAAATTCTTTTTTTTAAGCACAGATGTCTGACCATGTATTTTAGCATGCTACTCCACAGCTAGGGTGTGAGTTAAGAATCAGACATCTTTCCTTAAGGATTACTAATATATAATTCTTTATATAAAAGATATTGTACTAACAACTATACATGGAGGAGATTCTGGGAGCATGGAAGCTTAATGCTTCCTCTCTCCCCTCTACTCCGAAGTCTATCTCCCACCCAGCAGAACAGCTTTCCTGAGCTAAAGCAGCTGCTGGGGTGAGCACACAGGCAGGGCCTACATGTGCGGAGCTATAAACTTCTGCAGATTTGATTTAAGAACCTTAAAATCTATAGAACATAAAACAAAATCTGAATAATAAGAAAGATGTGTCATGTTTTTATATGGTAAGATTAAATAACATAAGAAGGTGAATTTTACCAAAATTAAAATAGAAATGCAATATATTTCCACTTTTAATTGAATAGGACCTTGTGGGGAATTAAGTAAAATGATTTAAAAGTCAAATAGAAAAAATTAATGATGAAGAATATCATGAAAAGGAGGAAAAGAGGGGGTGAATTTCCCCAGCATATATCAGAAGACTAAAATCACATAAAAATAGTGCTGGCAAAAGAATAAACACATACAGAGTCCAGAAATAGATCCCAGTAGTCAAGCTATTTTAATGTAAAGCAGAGGTGGCATTTTTATCCAATAGGAAAAGTATAGTTTATACCAAGAGTCAATATACTCTGGCCTGAAAGCCAAATTGTGCCCTTTGCCTGTTTTTGTAAATCAAGTTTTATTGGAACACAGCCATGCCCATCATCTGCAAACTGTCTATGGCTGCTTTCAAGATAAAGTTATATAGTTGCGACAAAGACCATCTGGCCTGCAAAGCTGAAAATATTTACTATCTGGCTCTTTAAAGGAAAAGTTTGCCAACCGTTAGTTTATATAATAAGTGATCATACTACAGCCAGCTATCACCTCCAAGAAAATAAAGTTGCACCCTTCTATCTCACACAGTATTTAAAAATAAGTTCCAGATAAATTAACGACTTACATATAAAAAACCCCCAATCTTACAAGAACAGCTAGTTAAGGAAAATTTGTATACCTGCAGCTCTATGGGGAGAGGCCTTCCAAACAAAGAAATCCATACACAAATAAGAAAAAAAATAATTGACTATATAAAGAGTTAACTTTTTATATAAAAATACTATAAAAATCAAGACAGATCTTATAGTTGTGATGATTTTTACAGTGTTTTACAGAAAAATGGTTTATATGAAAATAATATTTTATAAAACAATATAAATAGCCCAAAATAAAATATAAAACGTGAGGCAATTTACACAAAAACAAATCTACATGGTCAATAAAAATGGATGCCTAATATGTGTGAGAGAAATACTAACTGAAGTATTATATAAAAGTGAGATTGTCTCTTTATATGTCAGAGTTATAATGCCTTGTGCTGGTGGAATATAAGGGGAGAGGCGTACTTCTGTATCTTTGGTAGAAATCTGAATTCATACATTTTTGGAAAATAACCTGTTTTCAATTTATATAATCTCTACCTTCTAACTCAAAAAATTCACTCTTGGGTAGCTATTCCACACACTTAAAAGAATATATATCATATATATAATGCTGTTTACTGCAGTACTCTGTGGTGACAAAAACTGAAAATTAATTTATCGACAGGGAATAAATATATTATAGTCTACCCACAGACTGAATATAATGTAGATATTAATTTTTTTTTTTAATTTTATTTATTTATTCATTTTAGAGAGGAGAGGGAGAGATAGAGAGAGAGACAGAGAGAGAGGAGAGACAGAGAGAGAGAAGGGGGGAGGAGCTGGAAGCATCAACTCCTATATGTGCCTTGACCAGGCAAGCCCAGGGTTTCGAACCGGCGACCTCAGCATTTCCAAGTCGACGCTTTATCCACTGTGCCACCACAGGTCAGGCCATAATGTAGATATTAAAGCAAGAAATTGGGTCCTACACCCCAACAATAAAACAACCCAATCTGACTTTTTTTTTTCTTTCTTTTTTTTTTTTTTCCTTTTGTATTTTTCTGAAGCTGGAAACAGGGAGAGACAGTCAGACAGACTCCCGCATGCGCCCGACTGGGATCCACCCGGCACGCCCACCAGGGGCCACGCTCTGCCCACCAGGGGGCGATGCTCTGCCCCTCCGGGGCGTCGCTCTGCGGCGACCAGAGCCACTCTAGCGCCTGGGGCAGAGGCCAAGGAGCCATCCCCAGCGCCCGGTCCATCTTTGCTCCAATGGAGCCTTGGCTGCAGGAGGGGAAGAGAGAGACAGGGAGGAAGGAGGGGGTGGGGGTGGAGAAGCAAATGGGCGCTTCTCCTATGTGCCCTGGCCGGGAATCAAACCCGGGTCCCCCGCACGCCAGGCCGACGCTCTACCGCTGAGCCAACCGGCCAGGGCCCCAATCTGACTTTTTTTAAGTGAGAGACAGAGAGAGAAGAGACAGAGGGAGGAACAGACAGGAAGAAGAGAGATGAGAAACATCAATTCTTCATTGAGGCACATTAGTTATTCATTGATTGCTTTCTCGTATGTGCCTTGACCAGAGGGTGGGGGGACTCCAGCAGAAGCGAGTGGCCCCTTGCTCAAGCCAGAGACCTTGGGCTCCAGCCAGCTACCATGGGGTCATGTCTATGATCCCACACTCAAGCTAGCGACCCCGCGCTCAAGCTGGCAAGCCCATACTCACACCAGATAATCCCACGCTCAAGCTGGAGACCTCGGGCTTTTGAACCTGGGCCCTCTGCATCCCAGTCAAATGCTCCATCCACTGTGCCTTCGACTGGTCTGGCCCAACCCAGTTTTTAAAATGTGCAAAAGATTTTAATGTTTTAGATGAATTAAAGACTTAACATATAAAAAGTCTTTGCATATATTTCACCAAAGATATACAAATATCCAAAAAGCGCCGCATCACTAATAAGTAGGGAAATGCAAATCAAAACCATAACAATATACTACTTCCCATCCATTAGAATGGCTACTATAGAAAGAAGAAAAAAGCAGTAAATAAGTGTTGGTGAAGATGTGGAAAAAATGGAACCTTGGTACACTGTTGGTAGAAATGTAAAACGATGAAGTCACGATAGAGAACAGTATGGCAGGTCCTCCAAAACTTAACAGAATTACCACATGATGCTGAATTCCACTCTAAAGAATTGAAAGTAGGGCCCTGGCCAGTTGGCTCAGTGGTAGAGCGTCGGCCTGGCGTGCAGGAGTCCCAGGTTTGATTCCCAGCCAGGGCGCACAGAAGCGCCCATCTGCTTCTCCACCCCTCCCCCTCTCCTTCCTCTCTGTCTCTCTCTTCCCCTCCCACAGCCAAGGCTCCATTGGAGCAAAGTTGGCCTGGGCGCTGAGGATGGCTCTGTGGCCTCTGCCTCAGGTGCTAGAATGGCTCTGATTGCAGCAGAGCGATGCCCCAAGATGGGCAGAGCATCGCCCCTTGGTGGGCATGCCGGGTGAATCCCGGTCGGGCGCATGCGGGAGTCTGTCTGACTGCCTCCCCATTTCCAACTTCGGAAAAATACGGGGAAAAAAAAAAAAAAAAGAATTGAAAGTAAGGTCTCAAAGAAATATTCATCAAGTTATTGAAATGGTTAATTTTATATAAACTTGGTTGGACCATGGTACCTTGATATTTTGTCAAACATTCTGAATGTTTCTGTGAAGGTGGTTTTTTTTTTTTTTTTTTGGTATTTTTCTGAAGCTGGAAACGGGGAGGCAGTCAGACAGACTCCCGCATGCGCCCGACAGGGATCCACCCGGCACGCCCACCAGGGGGCGATGCTCTGCCCATCCGGGGCGTCGCTCTGTCGCAACCAGAGCCACTCTAGCGCCTGGGGCAGAGGCCAAGGAGCCATCCCCAGCGCCCGGGCCATCTTTTGCTCCAATGGAGCCTTGGCTGCAGGAGGGGAAGAGAGAGACAGAGAGGAAGGAGATGGGATGGGGTGGAGAAGCAGATGGGTGCCTCTCCTGTGTGCCCTGGCCGGGAATCGAACCCAGGACTTCCACACGCCAGGCCGATGCTCTACCACTGAGCCAACCGACCAGGGCCTAAAGGTGTTTCTTGAACGAGATTAATATTAAAATTGGTGAATTTTGTGTAAAGCAGATTACCCTCCACAATGTGGGTGAGCCTCATCCAATCAGTTAAGTCCTTAATAAAACAAAGACCAACCTTCCTTGAGCAGAGAGAAATTCTGACAGTGGACTGCCTTTGGAATCAAACTGCAACTCTTCACTGAGCCTCCAGCTTGCCAGCCTAGCCCATCAGATTTTGTGCTCACCAAGCCTCCACAATCATATGAACCAATTCCTTAAATCTTTCTCCACATCCTATTGGTTTTGTTTTTCTGGACAACCCTGGCTAATATACCCATGTTCATATTAGTATTATTCACAGTAACTAAAAGATGAAAGTAATCCTACTGTCTGTCCATTGATGGGTGAACAAATAAAATGTGTTACATACACATACATGCTACAATATTGATGAAGCTTGACAATACGTTAAATAAAATAAGCAAGTCACACAGAAAAACTTTATATCCACCTACATGAAGTAAATACAGTAATCAATTCATAGTTATTGAATAATGGGTATAGTTTTGGTTTACAATATAAAAAGTGTTTTAGAGATTGGATCCATGACAATATAGAAGTATATAACATTACTGAAGTATACACACTTATACAAATGACTGAGATAGTAAATTTTATATTATTTTACAATTAAAAATGTTTTAAATTTTAATGTAAAGTATAAATAACTCTCAAAAAGTTAAGTAACCTAAGATCAGCTGTGGAACAGAGAATATTTACATCCTAATTTGTTAAACAAATTAAATATCTCTGCACAATTCAAAATGTATAACAAAGAACCCAGTGTTTCTTTTTGAAATTGCCAAAAACGAACTCAGAGGCAATATTCAGTTTATTGCTCCCGTTTAAATCCTTCCCCTTGTCCTCTGGCCTTTCTGCTACATGTTATGGCAAGATATTAACTAAAATGGAAAACAATGAAAAGGCAGAATTATAATTTCTCACCCAAACTGCCACAATCCTGGAGGAGGAGGAATCCTAACAAACAATGCCATAATTCACCATATAGTTCTACTCCCTCACTTTAACTTTATTAGAAAAGAAGCACTATTTATCTGTTTCATGTTTTTGTTTAAAACTAAAAATATTGGTACACTGTTCCTAAAAGCATTCTCTGAATTTTTTATAACCTCTATAATAACATATAGAACAAAGTAGGTGATTAAATATTCTTTACTGCATAAATATTAACAGATATTCAAGTTATTAAAAATAATTATAGGATAAAGGAAAGAAAACTCTTTAATATGGTCCAACCTTTACCTCTGCAGCCTTATTCGCATCCCCCAACTCTGTGTTCAAGACCAACATGTTGTCCTCATACTTTTAATATGCCCTCTGCCTACAAAGGTCTTCTCATCACTCTCTGACTACCTTAATTCCACTCATCTGTCACATCTCAAGAGATATAACACTTCATCTACGAAGCCCTCTCTGTCCTCCCAAGCTAAATCAAATTCCCTTTAGAGGAATTAGGCTTTTATTGCACTACAGACCTCTCTTTCACAGCACCAATCACAGCTATAATTTTACATTTGTTTATGTACTTACTTGATTAGTTTTTCTACCTCTAGATTATAAATTCTATGAAGGGTGATATATGATATTAATCACCACTTATATCCTTGTGCACAACATAGGGCATAGTATGCAAAATATTTGTGAGTGGATTAACTTGTTGAATTAATAAATGGATAGGACAAACTTTTCTTACACAAAGTATACTAGCAGGTTAATATTTATAAATTCATTGCTTCTTGGAAAACAAAAATAATGTGCTAAATATTCACTCTGCAAATTAAATACCAATGCTTGAGGACCTAACAGTCATCCTACAATCTTTTTAACAGATATCCTCATTAATCACCATCTATTTACATGTGCTATTCTAAATAACATTTTAGTTACATTTCTGAAACACTTCCTGCCATTAACCTCATCTCTAGAATACTAGCTAATATGAAGCACCTGGATTTCAGGAACACAGACCTGAAACTCACACACCAAACTAAACTGTTATGTAAATGACAGAAATGACACTTTTGGTCTGTAATGGGTTTCTAGACTACTTTTGGATTTTACTTTTACCACTAAAACTCTGTCACTAGATTATAGTCCTTTTGAGCCCATGATAATTGAATTATGAATGAAAAAGAAATAGTTTTCTAACAATCTGTACAAAAGTCAGCCTTTAAATAATGTCGCCACGTCAGAGATTTTCTAGGTTTCTACCCATTTTATTTGGGCAAGGTAGACTTTGCTTTATGTGATAATTATACCCTAAAAATTCCACAAACTTCATTTTTATAAGTAAAATCATACTTTGTCTCACCTCAGTCTGAATTCTAGTTCTTCCATTTTGCATTTGTGTGCTCCTTAGCAAGCAACTTACAAGTCCCTCAGCTTTAGTATCCTCCTATACAAAATCAGATAATGATCCCTATCATCATAAGACGGTTTTAAGACTTTAAAAAATAAAATGGGTCTCACTCAAGCATGTTTAACGCCCTTCCTTCTCACCCCTTGCTTCAGAGGAGCTCTATTAGGATTCTGCAAAGAAAAAGTATTGTATTTTAGCAAAAGTATGCTCCTCATTTATTGTATTTAATAAACCCGAATTTTCAGGTTTTATTTAAATTTACTCACTAATTTAAGATCTCAAATAATACAGCAATTTATATCTAGTCTGTTAAAAAAGGTGCTGATTAATAAAAATGTAGCATAAGTAAAGCTATGTAAATCGATGGAATATGCCAACCACACACAAAAATCAGCTGTAAAAATGTCTGCAACAGAAATCTTTATCACCTTTACATCATGCTTTGGTTAAGGAAAGAATGAAGAATTGGAAATACAAAATAGGTAATGGAAAAAGCTAGGAAATGAACAACAGGCAAAAACTAAGGCCTCTAAATTTTTATATTCACTTACACATCTCACTTCTAAAATTTTAACCAATTCATGTAAGAACCCAACTGGTAAGGGGGTCAAGCCAACAATCAAGTTAGTTATACAGGTCAACTGAGAACCTCAGGCTATCCCCTCCTATTTGAGGAAAAAATGCCATCTCGACACAAGAAAGGTCAGGCAGCAGGCTCTGCCCTAACTGAAGCCCCACCTGGCAGTCACGTTCTGTCAAGCAAATTTTGAGAATTCTCTAGCTTCCCACTTTCTATCTAATTATAGAACTTCATAAAAACCATTCTCTCTCTCATGCACATTCTCTTTCTCTTCCCCTCCTCTCACATTCTCTCTCTCTAAATCCTACTGGGTTCATACACCACAGTAAGGGGTATGGACAGAGCTGACAATTTCCCCCAGAAAAACAAGGATACATGTGAAAAGGAAGCCCTCTGTTCTGTACATCTGCACTATTACTCTAACAATAATAATCCCTATGTTAAGTGATAGTATAACACACTTTTTTTTTTTTTTCTTTTTTTTTTTTTTTCATTTTTTCTGAAGCTGGAAACAGGGAGAGACAGTCAGACAGACTCCCGCATGCGCCCGACCGGGATCCACCCGGCACGCCCACCATGGGGCAGCGCTCTGCCCACCAGGGGGCGATGCTCTGCCCATCCTGGGCGTCGCCATATTGCGACCAGAGCCACTCTAGCGCCTGGGGCAGAGGCCGAGGAGCCATCCCCAGCGCCCGGGCAATCTTTGCTCCAATGGAGCCTTGGCTGCAGGAGGGGAAGAGAGAGACAGAGAGGAAAGTGCGGCGGAGGGGTGGAGAAGCAAATGGGCGCTTCTCCTGTGTGCCCTGGCCGGGAATCGAACCCGGGTCCTCCGCACGCTAGGCCGACGCTCTACCGCTGAGCCAACCGGCCAGGGCCAACACACTTTTCTTATAGGGGCTTTAAGTATTTACAATATAGTTAAAATATAGAAGCTAGAACCTAACCACTCAAATAAGTGGAGGGAGGTATTTATTTCAAAATAGTTTTGGAACTCTTCTTTTAAGGGTGTCTTAGAGTCTATAGTATATTTTATTCAACCAGTCCACAAATAAGATACTTTGCTAAACTCTGGGAATACATTACGGCGTACTACTGTGGAGGAGGTCATGGTACAACAGAATACCCCCAAATTAACTATTAATTATTGATGAATAATTTAATGAATTAACAAATGCCTACTACATGCTAGGCACTTTAGGCACTTTTCATACCTTGAACACACAGCATAAACAAAACAATTACTCTGCTTTCATAAAAAGATGGATCAACTGAAAAGTATAAATCTTATTTTTAGAAGTGATTAAAAGTACACAGCACCAATAAGGATTTTTTTTTTCTTTTTCAGATTGTCTTTATTTACAATATACTTAAACTGCAGTGAAGTGCTGGCCTCGTTAGCAATGGGACAGCCGATGGCAGGGCCGACCCCGCGGCTGGTGGGTGCATCTCCCAACCAGGACCTGGGGCCGAGCAGCGAGCTGGAGAGATGTCTGCAGTCTGGATGGTTTTACACTCCCTTCAACACCGCTTTCCACACCACTCGGACGCTCTCCTCAGACAGTGCCCAGTAAGGATTTGAGTCAAGTAGTGCCATAACGAAAGGGACAGTTTGTTTTTGTAAGACAATCAATTTGCTCAGAAGCCAGGTGTTGAAATGTTTTAAAAAATAAAAGCATCACTGATACAATTATATAAACTAGTTATAAGGCTTTTTTAAAGAAGTGTGACGAGAATGTAAGTTAACTCAGTCTGCCCGTGGTGTGGAGGACAGAGGCAGCGAGGCTCAGTGGCCCTGTGGAAACGGGCGTCAGGGCGGGGCCTCCCCAGGGCCTTCGCAGCCTCCCAGCCACCGCCGTGCTCTTCCTAGGAAACAACTTCTTCCCAAGGCCAACTGCTTTATCCTTTTTGTCTCAAATAGTTTACAACTTTCTGAGCTCAGTGAAGTTTATGTGTGGTCACAAACTTCACACTAAAACTGAAGCAAAAAAAGGTCACAGTAATTTTCTACACAGTGAGTATGGCAAAACTGTGATGTTGATCCTGTGCTGTTTTTTATGTAACCCTCCCAACAGCTCTTTTCCACTTGTTCCTACTCTTCTTCCAACATTTTAGTTTATGTTACATGTTTTGTGTTCTTCAGCTACCCTTGTTAAAAAATCACCATGCCATTTAAAATCACGGAAACTTTGCTAGCTTTTCCAGTTCTGAAGTATTCGAACTATAAAGTCTTTATCAGCTTTAAAATTATGTGAGCCTTTCTCAACCCTATTGGTCCACATCCACCCACCCCTTCCCTTCTAAGCTCAGAACCAACGTGGACTGCTGCTGCTGCTTCAAAAAATTTGAAATCCACTCTGAAAATGTAAGAACTACTCTTAAATTCTTCGATAATCTCTTATTATTTCTAATCCATATATCAATCACCAGTATTTATGTCAGTGATGCTGAAGTCCCTAAGAGAATTACAGACTACATAAAGAATCTTACCACCCACTAGAAATATACTCAGTCCATCAAATCTGACTTTATTTTGGCTTTTCCCTGTGGAGTGACTAAACTGCATCACTACTGAATCCAGTTCTGTAAAATTACTCTTAAAGTTCCTTTTAAGGAATATCTAGGTTTTGAGCACAGATTCATCTAATGTAAGATATTGTTTTTCTCAAGGCCAAAAAAACTAGGCTTCCTGCAATCTTTCTTTTTCGAATATCTTATATGCAAATGTAGGACCTCTTCTATTTGGCCCCTGTGGAACAGAACAGTTGCCCAAACCGTTAGACCCCTCTTCTCAGCAGTCAGCTCTTCCCTTGCTACACAGAGAAGACAGACTTCCCCATGTGAGCAGCAATAATTTCCCCCCTTCTCCCTAACAGTTCTCTGCCAACCTCTCTGCTGGGTTAACCTTTACTGGTTAATTCCGATCCTCAACTGTCATGCTCTATCAATTATTTTTCTTCTTATTTGATAGACATATTCTTCCATAAAATAATCTAAAAATCTTTTTTGTTTTAGCTTTCCCATTACTTCTCCAATTCTTTTATTATACTGTAGATAAGTGATTTTCAACCTTTGTTTCTCACGCACTCATAAACTAATTACTAAAGAAAAAGGGGCCCTGACCTCTTCTTCCTTAGTAACTAATTTATTTGTGCCATGAGATGAAAATGGTTGTATTTAGTCAGGGGCACTGACCTTAGTAATTAGTGTGTGTTTGTGCCACGAAAAAAAAAGGTTGAAAATCACTGCTGTAGATGATACAAGGGATGAGACATTGTTTTTAGTTATCATTGAGTGATACTTCAGGAAGCAGCTTTATGGAAACTATTACGATTTTTTTTTTTTTTACTGTAGGCAAGGTATAAGGATATTGCCTAATAGCCCCTTCTAAATGAAATTTCTTTCCTATAAAATGCCCAAGAAAAGTTTAGCTTTCCCTGAAAACCTAGTAGGTTTTCATCTTATCAGGAAAAGAATTACACTTCATCACATTCCTCCCCTACCCCTTTCTCTGGTTACAAAAAAGCTCAAGGTCCAATTTGCAGGTCAATTTTAATAAATTTGAGGGTCTCACTTATTCATAGCTTCTGTAACTTCATGCCGAGTTTCCATTTTATATTTTCAGTAGTTTTGATTTTAAATTTTAATTTTTTTCTACTCTGTGCTTATACACTCTTGTAAATTCCCTCAGATTCTTCATGAGTCAAGATAAAGTATAAATAAACAAACTAAGGTATTTCCAAACCCCCTGTGTAATAACTGTGCTTAACAAAGACTTCGAGAGTTGAAATTTTACTTTCCAGTTAGAAAAAGAAAGCAGAGGAGTGTGGCTAAGTGAATAATCTGGTCTTATTCCATTGGGCATTCTTCTCATTTTATTCCTATTGTACACATTATGAATCTATGATCTAAAAATAGTCTATCTGTAATTATGTTAATGAAATTAATGAAAAGTAACCTTATTTAAGTCAGGAATTCTTTTCACTCTGAGTATGTTGGGATTTTTATTTACCTGTGTTCAATTAGACAATTTGTTTCCTCTTTGAAAACACAATTACATGATGGTTCATAAAAATTTAAAAATAACTATCAAAGTATCAACTATGAATAAAGACTGTGAAATATTGAAAATGTCTACAAAGAGAAGTTATGACACCTACCTCTTTCAGCTTAAATGGAAGTTCTGTTAGATTAGAGTCTATATCTTTGATACTTTCTAATTCCTATTCTTAACTGCATTTTCATAATAGATAACTTGCTCTCTGGAGTATCATTTACTATTTGCCATATGTGAAACACACAGGAGTTTTATAGAACACTATAGAAACACGGAGTTTCTTTTCCCCATGAAAGCGCTATAAGGAGCACCTACCATCTACTTTGTTGCACAGCAAAGAAGACTCACCTTTGAAAACAAATACAGTGGAACCTTGACACAGGAGTTTAATTCGTTTCATGACAGAGCTTATGACTCAATTTGCTCATGTCAAATAGAATTTCCCCATTTAAATTAATGGAAATGCAATTAATCTGTTCTGGTCCCCAAAAACCACACAAATTTTTTGTTTTATATACTTTTAAATAAAAAAATGCACTTTATAAATAACAAATACACACACACACACATACACAATGAGATAAAATGTAAAGAAATAAACTGGTTTATGAAGTGTATTTACCTTCAAGGTCAGGAGAAGATGCTGGAGGAGGGGGAGGAAACATTAGCATAACAATGGCCCTTCCCAAGCAGAAAGGTAATTAGCAATTTCACAGATAGCTGCCCAGCACCATTTTTAACAATAAAAGTGAGCAATCTCAAAAAACACAAATTTTACAAACTCATTTGCCTAACATTCCACCCCTTTTGCTCTCACCCACTTTGCAACTCACGCCACAGGCATTCCTGTACAAAGAATTAGGCACATCACACAAACAAATTACAGCAACAGCATAAGTCATACAATTTCAACCAGACCTGCTCCCCCCTCCATCAGGGTCTCTCCTATTGTCCAAAAGCCACATGTCCATCCAACAAGGGAGCTGGTGCCCCTCTGGTTGCAGTCCAAGAGTCAGTCCACGCACATGGGGCCTCAGGCCTCCCCCTCATCCCTGCCGTCCTGGCAGCTCTTAAGATGCTGCCCCAAGCGGGAGCACATGGCAAAGGCAGCCAACATTTCCACCTCTGCTCCAGAGAGCATGTTGCCATCCACCCCTATGTCCCATAATTGTAGCAAACCTATCAGGGGCATAGTAGGTAGTCTTTGCTGCTGGGTTTTACCTTCTGGAGTCTGTGGATGGCAACTTCAACCCGTCTCCTTATCCTCAGAAGAGTTGGAAACATCTGCTCTCACTGACTCAGAGCCACTCTGCTGGCACAGCTCCTGTGGCTGCCGGCTCTCCACAACTTCCAGGGCAAACTGCAACTCACGAACCTGTAATTCCTTCTTCAGAGACTGCTCCATTTCCAGATGCAACTCACAAACCCAGTGGGCCACCTTCTCCAGCGCTTGCTCCAGTTCCAGGATCTGTATCTTTCTCCCATGGCCATTCCAACTCCTTCCGCTGCTCAGTTTGCAAGCCTCAGGCAGCCTCTTCTATAGCCCTCTCAGTTTCATCTCACAGGGCTATAAAAAACAGCCAGCCCACAGTCCCCCAAAGGACAGCCATGGGGAACCATTACAACAACCAGTCCTCTACCCCACCCCTCAAGGGTGATGGCGGCTTCATACCAATCTGATCCGAATCCTGCTGCAAACTAAGCCAGATGTATGGCCAGTAGTCGTGGCCATACATGTGCAGGTTCCCATTAGAGTTGGGCAGACGGTAAAGAAACAGTGGAGCCAAAAAATGGTGGACCATTCTTTATTCAAGACTCGTACTGGCCAATGAGCAAATACAGGGCTCCCAAAGCCACTTACACATTCTCCGGTTCCACAACCAGGAGAATCTTCTCCGGCTTTTCCTAGAATCAAAGGCCCCACCAGTCTCAGTCACCTCTGATTCCCCATCTGCACACCTTCTCCCTTCTCCTCTCTGCACAAACTGGCCTCTCCTTCAGTACCCTCCCACCGTGGCTTCTCTCCCTTTCCCTGCCATCTTGGCTCCTCCTTCAGCACTCTGCATCCTCTCTGCTCTCACTCTGCCATCATGGCTTCTTCTCTTCCTCCTTCTTCTTCTCTCCTTTTTAAAACTTTGCTGGTGACTAAACCTCTCCTTCAGCCAACATTAGCATAACAATGGCCCTTCCCAAGTAGGAATGAAGTCCGAAATTTGCAATCAACTGCCCTTCTCTGAGGGGAAGCACACACACGTGGCTGTCCAGCGTCATTTTTAACAATAAAAGTGAGCACACTCAGGCCCTGGCCGGTTGGCTCAGTGGTAGTGTTGGTCTGGCGTGCGGGAGTCCTGGGTTCGATTCCCAGCCAGGGCACACAGGAGAAGTGCCCATCTGCTTCTCCACCCCTCCCCGTCTCCTTCCTCTCTGTCTCTCTCTTCCCCTCCCGCAGCCAAGGCTCCATTGGAGCAAAGTTGGCCCGGGCACTGAGAATGACTCTGTGGCCTCTGCCTCAGGCGCTAGAATGGCTCTAGTTGCAACACAGCAATGCCCCAGATGGGCAGAGCATCGCCCCCTGGTGGGCATGCCGGGTGAATCCCGGTTGGGCGCATGCGGGAGTCTGTCTGACTGCCTCCCCATTTCCAACTTCAGAAAAGTACAAAAAAAAAAAAAGGGAGCACACTCAAAAAACACAAATTTTACAAACTCATCTGCCCAACACTCATGATTCAAATATCCAATCGTGACTTAAATCAAAAAATCCTGCAAAGTGACTGCTCATCTCTCAAACTGCTTATGATTTAAAGTGCTCATGTGTCAAGGTACCACTGTACACTTGATTCTTATTTGCAGTAGTTATTTATAAAGTCACCAAAAACACTGAGTTAGTGATACTGAACCATTGCTCCTAAGGGACATGTAGGGTTGGGTTACTCAAACCTCTGTTCTTCAACTAATCAATATAGAACCCTGTTTTATGTTTTTCTGTATAAAGATAGCACTTCAGCACTATGGTTGGGAACTATTTTTAATATCAAAATCACCAACAAAAAGCACAAAATGTGAAAAATGGGTCTCTAAATCAACTGGGAAAAGTCACTTATTCACAGCATGAGCGCACAACAAGAAGGCACAGCAATACTGAAAATGTGTGCACCGGCAAATCAAATTATCCGTCTCCCTGCACACGCCCAGGGTAGCACTGTTGAGTAGTAACTGTGGGGTTACAAATGGATTTTAGCAAGCAGGCAAATCTGCAAACACAGAACCTGTGAACAATGACGATTAACTGTATATGAGTCAAGTATTTCAGTGCAGTCTCTCACTGATCACCACCAAAAGAAGTCTGGAAAGCCCTAAGAAATATTATTTAATTACTTACTATGCAACCTTAAAGAGTTCTGGATAGAGTGTTTCAAGAAGTTAAGATGTCTGAGTCTTTTATAAGTTGTAATTGTTAAAAATGTAACTTCCTACCTGATATATTCTAAAAGGGATGTAACGAAATCCATTTTCTTCTGCAGGATATTCCATGAGTTTTCGATTGATGGCCCAAAACTGGTCAAATCTGTCTGTAATGATAAATTATTTATTAAAAATAAACATTATAATACCTCATATGAAGAGATAAAAATTTAATACCTCACACGAAGAGATGAAAGTTCCTAATCTAACTCTCAGAAGTCTTTGAAAGTGCACCATTTATATATCATGTTTTCTTAAGCTTATGTTTCTGTAACTAAATATAATGCAAGATATAAAATTTTCTGCATTGTTGCTTCCTCTTCCTAGATAATTAGCATAGACATTTTTTCTCATAAGAGAAACCCTGAACAGATTATGACTACATGTGTTATCAAGGCAAAAAATATACAGGGAAGAATGTCGTTTCCTTTGTACAGGGAACAGCTTCAAGCGACCAAAATTTTAACTAAAACTTGCTTACAGAAACAATCAAAATACTAAACACAGTAAACATTAAACAGCAAAAAAGATAAAATTATAGTAAGTGCTTTGAAAGAAATGTGAACTGACTGATTAAACAATACCTCTTTAAAATTTTCTGGTTCATTTTTTTCCCCGTTGATTTAAGAAAGAGAGAGGAAGGGGGAGAGAAGGAAAGGGTAGGGAGAAAGGAAGGGAAAGAGAGGGATAGAGAGGGGGATAGAGAGGGATAGAGAGAGGGGTAGAGAGGGGGATAGAGAGGGGGATAGAGAGAGGGATAGAGAGAGGGATAGAAAGAGGGATAGAGAGGGGGATAGAGAGGGATAGAGAGAGGGATAGAGAGAGGGAGAGAGGGAGAGAGAGGAAGGGAAAGAGAGAGTGAGAAGGAAAGGGGGAGGGGGAGAGAGGGAGAAGAGAGAAGAGAGAGGGAGGGAGAGGGGGAGAGAGAGAGAAAGAGAGAGAGAGAGAGAGAAGCATTAACTTGCTGTTCCACTTAGTTGTTCCATTTAGTTGTGCACTCATTGGTTGCTTTTTTGTGTGTAACGGAGAGACAGAGAGAGAGACACACACATAGACAGAAAGGCAGAGAGATGAGAAATATCAATTCTTCATAGTGGCACCTTAGTTGTTCATTGATTGCTTTCTCATATGAGCCTTGACGGGAGGCTACAGCAGAGCGAGACCCCTTGCTCAAGCCAGCGACCTTGGGCTTCAAGCTAGCGACCTTTGGGCTCAAGCCAGCAACAATGAGGTCATGACTGTGATCCCACACTCAAGCCACTGACCCAGCGCTCAAGCTGGTGAGCCTGCTCTCAAGCCGGATAAGCCTGCGCTCAAGCTGGGGACCTTGGGGTATTGAACCTGGGTCTTCTGCATCCCAGTCTGACACCCAATCCACTGCACCACTGCCTGGTCAGGCACTGGTTGCTTCTTGTATGTGTCCTGACCAGAGGTGGAAACCATGATCTCGGTGGGCCAGGGTGATGCTCTATCCAGTGAGCTACCAGCCATGGCCTCAAAGTTGTTTTTTTGTTTGTTTGTTTTATTTTTTGTGACAGAGACAAAGAGAGAGCAACAGAGAGCGGGACAGATGGGGCCAGACAGACAGGAAGGGAGAGAGATGAGAAGCATCAATTCTTCGCTGCGGCACCTTTGTTGTTCATTGATTACTTTCTCATATGTGCCTTGACTGGGGGGACTACAGCAGAGCGAGTGACCCCTTGCTCAAGCCAGCAACCATGGGGCCATGTCTATCATCCCACACTCAAGCCAGTAACCCCGCACTCAAGCCAGATTAGCTTGCGCTCAAGCCTGCGACCTCAAGGTTTCAAATCTGGGTCATCAGGGTCCCAGTCTGATGCTCTATCCACTGCGCCACTGCCTGGTTCAGGAGGCCTCAAAGTCTTTTAAAAACCCACTTTACTAAGATATAATTCACATACCATAAAATTCATCCTTTTAAAGTGTACAACTGAGTTTTTTAATATATTCAGGATTGAGCAACCACTGCCAATATCTAATTTCAGAAAATTTTCCTATCTCAAAAAGAAATCTGTACCCATTAAAACAGTTATTCCCTTTCCCCCTCCTTGATCTCCTGGAAATCACTAATCTCTATTCCATTCCAGAAATTTCATATAAATGGAATCATATAACATGTGGTCTTTTGCATCTGTTCTTCTGTTTCCTCCTCCAGACTATGTTTTCAAGGTTCATTCATGTTGTAGCATGTATAAAAACTTCCTTTTTTTGGTCAAATAATATTTCATTGTATGGAGATATCACGTGTTAACCCAGGGGTCCCCAAACTACGGCCCGCAGGCCACATGCGGCCCCCTTAGGCCATTTATCTGGCCCCCGCCGCACTTCTGGTAGGGTACCTCTTTCATTGGTGGTCAGTGAGAGGAGCATAGTGCCCGTTGAAATATTGGTCAGTTTGTTGATTTAAATTTACTTGTTCTTTGTTTTAAATATTGTATTTGTTCCCATTTTATTTTTTTACTTTAAAATAAGATATGTGCAGTGTGCATAGGAATTTGTTCATAGTTTTTTTTATAGTCCGGCCCTCCAATGGTCTGAGGGACAGTGAACTGGCCCCCTGTGTAAAAAGTTTGGGGACCCCTGTGTTAACCTATTCATCAGTTCACAGGACATTAAAGTTGTTTCTACTTTTTGGCTACTATAAACATTCATGCTACAAGTTCTTGTGTGGATGCATAGTTTCAATTTTCTTGTGTGTATACCTAGGAGTGGAACTGTGAAATATATGATAACTCTTTTTTGTGTGTGTGTGGTTTTTTTTTTGTTTTTTGGGTTTTTAAAAAATTTTTCTGAAGTTAGAAACGGGGAGGCAGTCAGACAGACTCCCGCATGCGCCTGACCGGAATCCACCCGGCATGCCCACCATGGGGCGATGCTCCGCCCCTCTGGGGCGTCGCTCTGTTGCATCCAGAGCCATTCTAGAGCCTGAGGCAGAGGCCAAGGAGCCATCCCCAGCGCCCGCGCCACCTTTGGTCCAATGGAGCCTTGGCTGCGGGAGGGGAAGAGAGAGAGAGAGAGGAAAGAGAGGGGGAGGGGTGGAGAAGCAGATGGGCACTTCTCCTGTGTGCCCTGGCCGGGAATCGAACCCGGGACTCCTGCACGCCAGGCCAACGCTCTATCACTGAGCCAACCGGCCAGGGCCAGTTGTTTTTTTATTGTAAGAGTTCCTTATGTATTCTGGATACAAGTCCCTTATCTGAAAAAGAGATAAGCAAACATTTCCCCCATTCTGTGCATTTTTTAACTCTTTAACTCACCCAAAATTTTACCTTTAATAAACCATTTTTTTCTCAGAAATTTCTCCCAGAATCAAACTTCTGTAAAGCACACAATAGCTCCAGAATTTCAGATCAGTTTGGTATTAAAACACATTCTCTACTACTAATCTAAATCCAATTTACTGGCAATCTATTCATTCTGCTTAGGCTATCAAAATTATATACAAAGTACAGTTTAGTTATTATATACCCCTGTCTTAGAAGACTGTGATAGGCTGTAGGTCTTCTCTGCTTTCATCCTCAACTCTAATCTGGGAAAGACCAATACTACACTAAATCTGATAGGACAGGGAATTTAGAATCACAAGTAACAACTAAAGTCCAAGGTGTTAGGAATTTATATCAGAACCAATACTAGATGCCTGGTCTTCTGATTCTAAGTTCACAATCGTTTCAACAGCTATAACCACAAAAATGTACCTTAATGTTAAGAGGAATCTCTCTGACAACAGTCCTTTCATATATGAATCAATTATTTTTTTACTGCTTTTTAAAAAGTATCCCTTTTCCATCAATATTAAGCAAAAATGTGATAGCTAAATGATTCTTCATGCATACCTAAAATATACTTACTGCCTCATCATTAATGAGCTCTAGCACCTACCTACAATGCATGCATAACATATGCTCTTGAGTCAAAGAATAAATAGAATACTATGCACAGAACTTTCCAATGAAAGTTTTAGGTTCTATTCCTAGGTCTGCAACTAATCAGAAACAAATCAATTGAAAAGTCTACCCTAATTCACTTATAGATGAAATCAAGGCATTAGATTAAATCACTTGTAATGCCTCTTCTAAAAATAAAATTTTATAATTACTTAAGATATTCTATTTTATTAAAATAGAACCAGTTAAAAACTGCAAGGAAAGCTGTATAAAATGAAAGATTAATACTGTTTCTAATAGGAGGAAAACAAATAAAACCTAAACATGAGCTAAAGCAGTGCTTCTTTTTTTTTTTTAGCAGTGCTTCTTAACCAGGGAAGATTTTGCTCGCTTGTAGGTCTGAAGACATTTTTGGTTGTACAGCTATATATGTGTGTGTTACTAGCAGAGGCCAGAGATGCTGCCCAACACCATACAATGTGCAGGACAGCTCCCCACAACCAAGGGTTATTATCTAACTCAAAATGTCAATAGGCTAAGGGAAAGAAAGCAAATACAGACAATAAAAAGTACAGAAAGGTTAGTAAAAAAAAAGTTTTTACATATCTATATGAAAAATAAAACCCTTAGAAAAAACCATTACTGTGCCCATTATCAATTTAATGACAACTCCAAGGTCACCCTTCAATATATGCGCTGCCATAATGGACATGACTTCTTTAAGCATCTCCACTGTAACGAGCACACTAAGCTTTCTCAGGACAGGTGCTGGAAGGACTCTGCAGAGAAAGGGGCTCCTGACTGGACAGGCACACTGCAGGCCCCTTGCCCCATCAGCACCTTCTTTGGAGGCCCGATGGGCGGCTCACCTGTGGTTCCCACAGACCACACTCACTCTGCACACCATGACACTTGTTACTGGTGGCCTGCACTCCACCTTATCTTGACTGCCCAGTGACTGCAGACCAGCTCTAGTCTGGGTAAAATAGTCAGTTGTTCTACTAATCCAGTGGGGGTAAACTTTACCTTCTCCAACAAGTTCTACACCCAGCCCTGGAAAGGAGCTCTTTTTAAGTATTTTTCTCCCTTAACCCCAGAGTACCATATACAGTCATACTTTTGTCACTCTTTTATCAGAGTTTAAATAACTCATTCTATAAAACTTACTCTTGTTTAACCCTCTGTGTGGTTTCTATCTCCAGACTAAACTCAGTCTGGCACAACTATGTTTAAAAAGAATGAAGACATAAAAAAAAAAAAAAAAAGAATGAAGACATAATAAGAGATCTATAGTATTAATAATACCAGCTTTTAATCTTTTTATAAAAATGTTATGTTCTTACATAAAATAGGCATTTCCTGAACAATACCAAAAACACTGCAACCTTGAATAAGCTTTTCTAAGTCAAAGTAACATGACAGAAATAGAATTAAATCAGTCTTGAGCTTGAATGTACAAAATGTCCTTCATACTAGATTGTGTAATGTCAACATCTCTTCTATCCCCTAGTCAATAATTAAAATAAAACAGAAGATTGCTCTATCTCCACATATTAATTACCATATTGTTCACTCCTTAAGATGCACCTGACCACACCTAGGGTTTTAGGAGGAAAATAAGAAAAAAAAAATCTGAATCAAATGGTGTGTTAAAATATTTAATAAATATGGTAATCAAGAACATACTGACTTCTTTACTAAGCAATACTTTGAAAATTAAAACTATATTGTTAGAATTAAGTAGCACAATTAATTATTTGTTTTATTATCCTTAAAATAGTACTTACAAGTAAAAGAAGCATGATGGTTTTAGTTATTCATTTTTTAAACTATAAAGGTAGGATATTAAATATATATAAATTTCAATAACTTTTGCATTAACTTTGTTCTAATTCTAAATGAATGAAACAAACAACTAAGGTAGGAGAAAATTAAAACTATCAATAATGGGAGAAGATAATGCACACACTTCTTCCCAAAGCTATTAACAATATGACTGATGAACTGGTTTCTGTTGTTTTCACATTCATTTAGGAAGGCTACCCAATCAAGGATCACAAAATTGAAGAACTGTCCTATAAAAAGTCAATTAAAAAAAAAGAAATTAAAAAGAGAATTCTTCAAAACTGTGGTGGCCACCAATTTTTTCTTACTCTCTATTGAATTAAGATTTTATATTGGTCTTGAAAATTTTTTAAATATCTAGAAAAAAAATTTTTTTAATCAAAGCTCTTTCTGAGAAGTATATAAGAAATAAGGTCAAGTACATGTTATTCTGAATTTCTTATCCAGAAAAAACTGAAGGAAAAAAGTGGCAATTTTAAAGGATGTATCTTTTCTTTCGCTTGCACTTTATGAGAGAGGAGAACTGAAGGTAAAAGAATTTTTAACATTCTCATACCACAAATAATGTCTGTATCTAAAAGTCTCCACAGGAGACAGGCGGCACATAAAGGACTGCTCCTCAGCCCCATTCAATAATGTGTGTCACTGGCTAACACACTCAAACGCTAGAAAAGGGTAAAGTGGCCTCCACATGCACACACTATCCACTTCCTGCTCTTTAATGTCTGTGATGTCAAAAAGAAGAGATTTACAGAACCCCAAATAAATATCAGATTATGACAGCACATAAAACACAAACTTTAAGCTTTTCTTTGAAGAAAAAAGCAAATGGTTGAAAAATCACAATGAAGAGAACTCACTCTTGTCCTGGTCAGGTAGCTCAGTAGTAGAGCATCAGCCTGGCATGTAGATGTCCCAGATTCGATTCCTGGTCCAGGCACACAGGAGAAGTACCCATCTGCTTTTCTACCCTTCCCCCTCTCCGTCTCTCTCTTCCCATCCTGCAGTCAAGGCTGTTGGAGCAAAGTTAGCCCGCACACTGAGGATGGCTCCATGGCCTCTGCCTCAGGTGCTAGAATGGCTCCGGTTGCAACAGAGCAACGACCCTGATGGGCGGAGCATCGCCCCCTGGTGGGCATGCCGGGTGGATCCCAGTCGGACGCATGTGGGAGTCTGTCTCTCTGCCTCCCCACTTCTTACTTCAGAAAAATACAAAAAAACCCACAAAAAACAAAAAAAACTTCACAAAATTTGCATTTATCAAAATTATTCAAATCACTACAAGTGGCTATGTAATATATGTATTTTGACCCGAAGCTTTCAAAATATGTAAGACAGCATATCCAAGTAGAGACCTATTTGAATTAATTTCTACATATGTAACATGTTAAATATCTTTGAAAAGCAAAATAGGAAAAGAAAAAAAAAAAGAAATAGCAATTACCGGTAGGTGCCTAATGCAGGGGTGTTAAAAAGGTGACCTGTACCTTCAAACTCATTTGTCTCCCGAGTGGAATGAACTAAGAGAGTCTTACATTAACAGGCAGGTGGGCGGCACTGTGACAAGAAAAACCTTCTATGGCAGCATATCCACTGTGATTAGATGCTGCTCAATAGAACTATGCCCATACATTTCTATGAGCCCTTCTGTCAGAGATTTAAAGTTACTGAGATATATCTGTGCCGAGGCCCTAACCAAAGCAAAGAAGCTGAATGAAAGACTTTAAGGCCCCCTTGAAAATTCATCATGAGGACAGAAGAAGGAATGACCAGCTGGCTGGCCTCTACATTAAGGCAAGAGGGGTACCAATCCTGGGGAAGGCTAATCCTTAAATCCTGTAAATAAACACTCATCTTAGATTAGGACTGTACCCTGGGGAACTGGTTGTTTGAGTGAACCAAAAGAGCAATAAAACCTGTATCCCAGGAAAATTTTGACCAGGACTATCATTGTTTTAGAAAAGACATTTATTTACTCCTTTGTCTTACAAAAGAAGTGCTACAGTCTGGAAAACTGGTGTCAAGGAGAGTAATCAATATACATACATTTAGAGTACAATTAATTCCCTCTGTCTTCACAGCTACAACTTTCATCTAAACCACTATCATCTCTCCAGTGAACCACTGTACAGCTTCCTAACTGGTCTCTGCCCTTCCACATGTATTTCTGCTACACAGAACGTGCTTTTACATCCAGAATGTGCTTTTACAACATAAACTAAATCATCATTAATCAATACATTTCCAAACACTTTTCTAATGGGTCATAAGGATAATTCTTTATGATATACTTTAATAATGTGGTTATTTCAAGTTTAGTGCTAGAATCATTATTTTAAAAAATGATCAATTGCACTTCCTTACTGCCTGCAAATGGGGCAGGTTGGTCCTGCCCAAACTGCATGCAAGCAACCATGATTTCAGTAATAAAATACAGTGTGTCCGTAAAGTCATGGTGCACTTTTGACCGGTCACAGGAAAGCAACAAAAGATGATAGAAATGTGAAATCTGCACCAAATAAAAGGAAAACTCTCCCAGTTTCATACCTATTCAGTGCAGTTTGATGTGGGCTCACGCACAGATTTTTTAGGGCTCCTTAGGTAGCTATCCCATATAGCCTCTACAGACTCGTCACTGACTGATGGCCTACCAGAACGGGGTTTCTCCACCAAACTGCCGGTTTCCTTCAACTGCTTATCCCACCGAGTAATGTTATTCCTATGTGGTGGCGCTTCGTTATATACATGCCGATATTCACGTTGCACTTTGGTCACGGATTCGAATTTAGCGAGCCACAGAACACACTGAACTTTCCTTTGTACCGTCCACATCTCGACGGGCATGGCTGTGGGCTGCTCCACTGTATACACGGTGTAACGTCATCATCTGTGCATGTGCACATGCTGCCACGTCATCCTACAGAAACTGGGAGAGTTTTCCTTCTATTTGGTGCAGATTTCACATTTCTATCATCTTTTGTTGCTTTCCTGTGACCGGTCAAAAGTGCACCATGACTTTACGGACACACTGTATTTCTTTTCCCGAAAGTAGGTCCCTTTCAGTCACCTCTCACCCCTTGGAATGCAGCATTTCCTGCATTTACCTCAGATCTCATTGACTACCAATCTGTTTACTTACTGAGTGCCAAGTCACCCCTTCTTTTCTGTCCCTAGAAAACACCAAGCTCATTCCCTATCCCAGTTTTGGTAGCTTGGAACCTCCACTTTTCTAATCTCCATATCACCACTTCTTTCTCATCATTCAAGTCTCAAAAGAAGTGTCACCTCCTTGGAGGTTTCCCTCATAATTGCAGCTAAAGCATTATTCTAGTTTCTTCTAAACACTTATTGCTACTTGAAATTATCCAATTTTTAAATTATTAACTGTTTCTCTCTCTGAACTAAAATGTACGTTTCATGAGGGCAAGGCATTTTTCTAGCCCTATAAAGTTCTTCACACAAAGTACATGCTTAAGGAACTTTTGTTAAACAACTAAATAACTAAATGAATGACTGACTTAGGCAAATGGGGAAAAACAAAAAGGAACTCCAAATGGAGCAGAGAGAGCATTGTGAAAAAAACAGAGACACTGCAGCCATACAGCCTGGGTTTGCTTCCTGACTTTGCCATTTATTAATAGCTGAGTAAGTTTAAGCAAGATTTTTAAACTTTGTGCATCAATTTCCTCATCTGTAAAATGAAGGTATGATAGTATATATTCATAAAGTCACTGGAATGAATAAATAAGTTAATACATGCAAAATACTTACAAGGGTACCTGGTACAAAGCCACTGCTACGTAAGTGTTCTTTCAGGCTGCTGAAGATACTGAGCTTCTAGATTCCACAACAAAGTACATGAAGGGTCAAAACCAGTATGGGAAAGTGTTTCTGCCAAAACTCCACCATCACAAGACTGGCTCAGTGCTCAGTCTGGCCAGGGCCACGTAGAACATCAAGTTCTACGTGAATGCTGCCTCCTGGAGCAATGCAACTCAACGTTCTCTGCTAGACACAGTGGGGAGAATAGAGCCATAACACACCCAGCTGCAACACTTCACAACACAAACTTCTCTTCAGATCCCATTCTGCTTCCTCCAATCCTTTCAACACTCTATAAGGCCTCACTTTCTCACTCTGTGGGAACAATTTAGCTGCAATTTACCTTTCATCAATTTCAACTGCATTAATCTCCAGCCACATCATGAAATGGTGGGGGAAGGAATGGTGGTCCAAGAACATCTCAGTCAACATCTGGGGAGACCTCCAGTCTTGGCAGGCTAGTTTGAGTTCTACCTCTACTGCATTTAAGATCTAATAACTATTCCTTCTCAAACCTCTCTCTCCTAACATGCCTTCAAATATTAGGGAACAGTAGAGTGGGAAAAAATGAAGTTTCTTATTAATCTGGGAAGAGGGTTACAACTGTTATACCTTTACAGCATCAGTCTACAAATGGAGCCTGTCATAACTAGTAACTTTATAAATGGTTAAAAATATTGCTGCAAACCTAAAGATCTCATGAAGTATTGAAAAGAGCAGCCTTTAAATTATAATTTTAACATCACAAGCTAATAAACCATTACTGCTAGTTACCACATCTTTAATGTATTCCAATAGTTTATCCAGTAATTGAATAAATTTATTCAAGTAGACAGAATTCAGTTACGGTATTCCAACCAATAAAGAAAAGTTCACACCCTGGCCGGTTGGCTCAGTGGTAGAGCGTCAGCCTGGAGTGCAGAGGTCCCGGGTTCGATTCCCGGCCAGGGCACACAGGAGAAGCGCCCATCTGCTTCTCCACCCCTCCCCCTCTCCTTCCTCTCTGTCTCTCTCTTCCCCTCCCGCAGCAAGGCTCCATTGGAGCAAAGATGGCCCGGGCGCTGGGGATGGCTCCTTGGCCTCTGCCCCAGGCACTAGAGTGGCTCTGGTCGTGACAGAGCGACGCCCCGGAGGGGCAGAGCATCGCCCCCTGGTGGGCGTGCCGGGTGGATCCCGGTCGGGCACATGCGGGAGTCTGTCTGACTGTCTCTCCCCGTTTCCAGCTTCAGAAAAAATACAAAAAAAAAAAAAAAAAAAAGTTCACTTAAATTTATTTTGAAATTCGGCCAGTCACAACATAAAAGAGATTGAAAATTCAAAATTTTCACAATGTAAAAAAACAAAAACCCAGCTTATTTTATGTGCTCATGTTAAAAAAATAAAGAATAATCTTCATTTACACTGCAGTCTTCACTTCCTCTAAAAGACAATCTTTAAAATTATATCTCATTTACCTAAAGATTTACAGAGCTGTGGCACAGTGGCAGGCCAAGACTAATTAACTAAATGTATTCCAGTGTAAATCACCTATAGATTTATAACCAATAATCTGATTTATTACCTTTCAAAACTACTGTAAATTAAAAAAATAGTGTTCCTTTTAAGCTATAATATAGCATATCACTTTCCTAAATTTAGAGGACTAGGAACAAATTTAAGGAATAATCAAGTTCATTTTCACTCAGCAGTCCAAAGTCATAAGATAAAATCAAAAATCTATTTTAATTTTTAAAAGATTGACAGAGAAATAGATATTCCATTATACAGTATTCACTTTCTGCAGTTTATTATGCAGGATATTGTCTTTTCTAATATAAATCCCTCATGCTTCTGATGAGAAAACGTAAATGAGAAAATCCAATTCCTCAAAGACAAATAATAAAATCTTTTAAAAAAGGCAGGGGGCACTGGGGACACTGGATATGCAGTACGTAATGCAACAACTCTCAGCATTCAGAGTGCACTTGGATCATCCGAAGAGCTTTATTTTAAATTTTTTTTTGTGACAGAGACAGAGAGAGAGAGAGAGACAGACAGACAGACAGACAGGAAGGGAGAGAGATGAGAAGCATCAATTCTTTGTTGTGGCACCTCAGTTGTTCATTGATTGCTTTCTCATATGTGCCTTGACGGGGCAGGGGGCTACAAGAGAGTGAGTGACCCCTTGCTCAAGCCAGCAACCTTGGGCTTCAAGCCAGCGACCTTTGGGCTCAAGACAGCGACCATGGATTCATTTCTATGATCCCACGATCAAGCTGGTGAGCCCACGCTCAAGCCAGATGAGCCTGCGCTCAAGCCAGTGACCTTGGGGTTTCCAACCTAGGTCTTCTGCATCCCAATCCGACGCTCTACCCACTGAGCTACCACCTGGTCAGGCCCGAAGAGCTTTAAAAAATCCAAATGTCAGATGCCTACTCTAGATCAATTATTTTAGATTCCCTGGCAACTGTACTTTTGGGAAGCTCCAAGATGATCCTAACATGTACCAGAGGTAACAACCTACAGATGTAATGAAAAACACTCTCGGCCCTGGCTGGCTGGCTCAGTGGTAGAGCATCGGCCTGGCATGCAGGAGTCCCGGGTTTGATTCCCAGCCAGGGCACACAGGAGGAGCGCCCATCTGCTTCTCCACCCTTCCCCCTCTCCTTCCTCTCTGTCTCTCTCTTCCCCTTCTGCAGCCAAGGCTCATTGGAGCAAAGTTGGCCCGGGCACTGAGGATGGCTCTGTGGCCTTTGCCTCAGGCGCTAGAATGGCTCTTGCAACAGAGCGATGCCCCAGATGGGCAGAGCATCGCCTCCTGGTGGGCATGCTGGGTGGATCCCGGTCGGGCTCATGCGGGAGTCTGTCTGCCTCCCGTTTCCAACTTTGGAAAAATACAAAAAAAAACAAAAACAAAAACAAAAAAACCCCTCTCACTTTAGAATCAGAAACCTAGGTTCAAATCCTGATCCCACCTCTATCTCCGGGAGTTCATTTCCTCATTGGCAAAGTTGATGATGTTTATCTAATTCTTCTGAATAATCACCAAGATAATGAATATAAAAGTACCCAGGCCTGGGACATTACAGAAATTCAATAAATGAAATATAATTCCAAGTAAATTCTGTTCTATTTCAAATTCATTTAACCTGTCTATGGTATCTACATAAAAAATATCTTCGTAAAAAAAATGTTCCCTATTTGCAAACAGTTCATATTATTAATATTCACTTTAATTCTAGGCAAGGAAGGAAAGTTGATAAAAAAGTGCTCAAACAAGTTTTTACTTTGTAGGATCTGCACAGAGTTAAATCTATCAAATGTTCTTCGCTTCTATTAAGTACCTAATTGAGTACTAAGAGCTCTAGAGAATTAAAAAACAAAAACAAAATAAAATACACATACAACAGACTTTTCCTTAATTAATATGTAGTCGGAGAAGCCAAAGTGACATACATAAAAGTTATAACAAGTTTTAATAGGTCTGACTGGTCCTTAATCTTGAAATTAGTAGTGCTTGATGGTTCAAGTCCTCCCTACCCCACCCCATCTCCTCAAATGCAGGTGACCGAACGACCGATACTAAAAAGCATGCTAAAGGTCAGGCTGGTAAAGAAGTGGTACTATAAACCAAACGCTAAAGTGACGCTAGAGTAAAAAGTTGTGGATTCTGATTGTAACAGGACCTAAGAGATCATTTTTATTAATAATAACACACTGAACAGAATTTAGCCCTTTTTAAAATGCAATATGGCATTTTACATAGGAGGAAACTGTTTTAAAGCAGGTAAATGACTGCCTGAGGTCATCAGCCAGTATACTTGCAGGGATGTTACCACATCACAGAAAACTCAGTTACATTTCTATAAATAAAAACACTACTTGCACCTGACTTATGGCAGTGCAGTGGATAGAGCATCAACCTGGAATACTGAGGTCCCAAGTTTGAAACCCTGGGCTTGCCTGATCAAGGCACATATGAGAAGCAATCAATGAACAACTAAAGTGAAGCAACAATTATCTCATTCCCCCCCTTCTCTCTCCCTACTTCTCTAAAATTAATAAGTAAAATCTAAAAACAAAAAAACACTACTTGTTTGGTAAAACTCTAAATTGAGTCAATTCAATAACCTGTGATTAGCAAGAGTTTGGGAAACCATTAATAAATAAAATGTTCACATTATCAAAAATCCCAGAGTTCTATATTTCAAAATTCATGGTAGTGTCAGGTATAATAGTGAAATGGGCCAAAGTTTTGACACCTCAAAACTTTGCCTTTTGGAATATTAATTTTAGTTGGTTATTAAGAAATGACTCAGAAAGAACCGTTGGCCCCCACTGCCCTTCCTGCCCAAGAGATTCAGATGGAAAGGCCTGCTCCAGGAAGTGAAACTTAGCACGTTCACCTTAAACCGGTAGGCAGGCTCCAGGCAGTGGTCTAGTAGCTAGATACTCTCACCATGTCCCACTGTTTCTGCCTGCCACCTGTACTTTTCTGCTCTTCCCTAGCTACCTGTAAATTGCCTATTCCTTTGAAATCTTAGACCTCTGCCCCCTTTCTCCATAATGGTATGTAAGCCTCAACTGCTCAATGCATTTGGGGTCTCATTTTTACATGGCACCCACAAATGTACATTCATATAATAGTAAACGTTGTATATTGTCTCCTGTTAATCTGTCTCTGTTAATTTAATTACTAGCCCAGTTAGAAGAACTCAGAAAGTGGGAAGAAAAGTAATTCTTTTAGACAACATAGTAGTTTTAACTATTGATAATTTCATCTCTTTTGGCAATTTATAGATGACAAAACTGAACAGTTAGCAGTCACTGCTGCAAATATAAATAATATTTAACATGTGCACTAAGTTATAATTTTTCAATGAGAACCAGGGGAAATGCATTGTAATAATCGATCAACTGAACACATCACTCAATTAGGAGCACCTCTTAAAAAATGACAAGAACGATGATAATGAAACAGAAAAATCATGGTTCAAATTTTAGCCACTAGGATTATTCAGGTGTCACTTACTACAAAATTAACTTAACAACTTACTCATTGCCAAAACAAAATTGGTTCTTAAAATTATACACATACCTCAAAAAATAGGGCCCACAGAATACTTTATGAACTATACTTTGTGACTTCCCATAATAAGTTTATTTTGGGCTAAATAATACCTTAAACATATACAGCAGCCTTTAGTGATAGGTGATTTACATAATTATAAGGCACAAATATTTAATCAGAATTTCCAAGAATTCTAACAGTAAAAACAAGAATGAAGTTATTAAAATTTGATTATTATTCTACCCATATTTCTCAACTTACTCATTTACAATTCAAATTTCTAAATCCCACACAGTATTCTTTTGAGTGTGATAATATTCTTTGAGTGTAGTATCATTAATTTGATAAAAAAATATTGGGGGGAAAACTTCTAAATGTAAAGTCTTTCCCCTTAACAAACCTATGAGAAAATCTAAGGAGTGTATTAATAAAAACAAGAAGCTACTTAAATAAAAAACAGCCAAAAAACCTTGAAACTTAGTTTTGAGTGCGACTTATGGTAATTTGAAATAAAGTAAAATCTTGTTGGTTAAATATTTTATGAAAATTAACTCCAATTAAAAATACTCTTTTATTGATATCACCCTACTGTTAATGACAGAAACACACTAGATATTAAAAAAAATAAAAAGCCAGGGAATTGAGAATAGTCTGAATCCTAAATGGACCCTGTGGGAAGGAATGCTTAAGTAGAAAGTCATTTTGAAGATAATAATCAGAACTTGACTGAACATGCTACACTTATGAACAAATTTGTTTATTTTGTGCTCTTTCTTTAACGGGCTGTTTCTTTTCTAGTGTTTGGGTTAAAATCCTGCAGCTCTCTGAATGTTAATTAAAACACTGTCCTAGTTTAATAATATTTAAATGTGATATTCACATAAAAGGGTTTCTGAATTTTCTACAGTTTTTAAAACAATAAAAGACATGCAATGAATAAGATACTGGCATTATTATAGAACTGCACTTACTTCTCTGGTTCAGAAAAAGATATAACTAACACAGAGAATTTTGAGATTCAGAACTCATTCTCACAGCCGCTAAATCAGGACTAGTCTGCAGAGGCAGAGATGAAGTAAACAGAATGTCACAGGGGTAGGTGGGAGAGTGGGAGGAGAGGCTCAGAATTCTGAAATTCTCAATAAAGGAATTTCCATGTTTGTGTTAAAAAGTGCATGAAACAGGTACCTGGGAATAGGTCATACAATGGTCAGCTAAGTCCTTTACTGGCCATATAGACCCTGGCCAGTTGGCTCAGTGGTAGACCATCAACCCAGCATATGGATGTCCTGGGTTTGATTCCTGGTCAAGGCACACAGTAGAAGTGACCATCTGCTTTTACACCCCTCCCCTTTCCCCATCTCTCTCTCTCTCTCTCTCTCTCTCTCTCTCTCTCTCCTCCTCCTCCCCCAGCCATGGCTTGACCACATCAGCACTGTGAGGATGGCTCCATGGAGCCTCTGCCTCAGGCACTAAAGATGGCTCGGTTGTGAACATGGCTCCAGATGGGCAGAGCACTGGCCCCAGACCAAGATTGCTGGGTGGATCCCAGCTAGGGCACATGCCGGAGTCTGTCTTTCTATCTCCCTGCCTCTCACCTGAAAAAGAAAAATTAAACAAACAAAAGCCTGGCCATTCAGATCCCAGAACGATGATGAAGGAGTGGGTCAGAGAATAGGTAAATTTCCATGAAAGGGAAGAGAGACAGAAGAAGTGTTATTAACATACTCAGCACCAGATCAAGCACCACAAGCAAAGCTGGAGAGGGAGGTGAAAGGAAGCAAAAGATGGAAAAGGAAAAATATAAAAGACACATTACTTCAAAAGTGTAAGCCTTACCAAAATGACAGCATACTATTCATTCCTTTGTCATTTAATAGTCACCTCAGCATAAGCGAAACAATCTCCATCATCCAGAAACAATTATGGCTAAGTTTACAACATACAGTGTGTCCGTAAAGTCATGGTGCACTTTTGACCGGTCTCAGGAAAGCAACAAAAGACAATAGAAATGTGAAATCTGCACCAAATAAAAGGAAAACCCTCCCAGTTTCTGTAGGATAATGTGGCAGCATGTGTGCATATGCAGATGATGATGACATAACACCGGGTATACAGCGGAGCAGCCCACAGCCATGCCAGTCGAGATGTGGACGGTACAGAGGAAAGTTCGGTGTGTTCTGTAGCTCGCTATATTCGAATCCGTGACCAAAGTGCAACGTGAATATCGGTGTGTTTATAACAAAGCGCCACCACATAGGAATAACATTACTCAGTGGGATAAGCAGTTGAAGGAAACTGGCAGTTTGGTGGAGAAACCCATTCTGGTAGGCCATCAGTCAGTGACGAGTCTGTAGAGGTACGGGATAGCTACCTAAGGAGCTATCTGTGTGTGAGCCCACATCGAACTGCACTGAATAGGTATGAAACTGGGAGTTTTCCTTTTATTTGGTGCAGATTTCACATTTCTATCGTCTTTTGTTGCTTTCCTGTGACCAGTCAAAAGTGTACCGTGACTTTACAAACACACTGTATAAGAAAGAATTAACTGGTTAAAATAGCTGTTTAATTTGTTTATATGCCAAATTTCTTTTGTTTAAGCAATCTAGTTCCAAATTGGTCTGAATGAGTCTCGAAGTCTGAGCTGGTGAGAGATGAGAAACTTCCTAAGTGGGTTGGCCCAGGCTTTACACTTTCAAACATACCCTGCAAGGCTGTTGTGACAACAGGAGTAATTCATGTAAAGTGCCTAGGACAGAACTTTGGGATCCAGTAAGTGGTCTGTTACCCTAAAGCAGAAGCAGTTTAATACTTTAACTCTACAGTCCCTGTCTCCAGAGAAGTGGTTCTCAAATGGGGTGATTCTAGGGACACTTTAAATGTCATGATTGAGAGTGGAAAGTAGTGAGCTACCAGCCTCTAGAGCAGGGGTCCCCAAACTTTTTACACAGGGGGCCAGTTCACTGTCCCTGTGGAGGGCCGGACTATAAAAAAAACTATGAACAAATCCCTATGCACACTGCACATATCTTATTTTAAAGTAAAAAAACAAAATGGAAACAAATACAATATTGAAAATAAAGAATAAGTAAATTTAAATCAACAAACTGACCAGTATTTCAATGGGAACTATGCTCCTCTCACTGACCACCAATGAAAGAGGTGCCTCCTCTGGAAGTGCGGTGGGGGCCGGATAAATGGTCTCAGAGGGCCACATGCGGCCCGCGGGCCGTAGTTTGGGGACCCCTGGTCTAGAGAGTGGGTGGAGAATACAAATGCTGCCAAACATCCTACAGTGCACAGGACAGCCTCACCACCACCCTACATCAAAGAATTATCCAATCCAAAATATCTCTAAAGCCCAGGTTTGAGAAATACAGCTCCAGAGCAGTGGTTCTCAAACTAAATTTAGTGCATACAATCATTTAAAGGAGAGCTTGCTGAACCACAGGCTGCTGGGACCTAACCCAGAGCTTGATTCAGCTGGTTGAGGGTGCATTCCTACCAGTTCCTAGGGGATGCGGGTGCTTCTGGCCTATTGCCTACATTTTGAGGAACACTGGTCTAGAGCAGGGGTTGGGAACCTATGGTTCGTGAGCCAGATGTGGCTCTTTTGATGGCTGCATCTGGCTTGCAGACAAATCTTTAATAAAAAAAATAATAACATTAAAAATATAAAACATTCTCATGTATTACAATCCATTCATTTCCTACTGCTCATGTTCATGATTGCGGGTGGCTGGAGCCAATCACAGCTGTCCTCTGGGACAACGCCAAATTTTTATTGGATAATGCGTAACATACGTGGGTTATTCTATGGTTCTCACAGAATTACATTTTAAAATATGTAGTGTTCATGGCTCTCCCAGCCAAAAAGGTTCCCGACCCCTGGTCTAGAGAAAAGTGATGAGGAGCTAACTGACAAAACAAAAAAATATTAGAAAAGTAAATACATCTTGACTTTTTTTGTTCTGTCAAAGAGAATCATGAAATTAAGTTTTGAAACAAGACATTCATTCAAAAATAAAATGTTAAACTATACAGGCATATGTACTCACATAGGTGTTGCCAAGGATTTTTTGAACCAGACACAAAAAGCAAAAGCAACAAAAGCAAAAAATAAACAAGTGGGACTACATCAAACTAAAAAGCTTCTGTACAGCAAAGAAAACCATCAACAAAACTAAAAAAGCAACCAACTAAATGAGAGAAGCTATTTTGCAAATGATATTTCTGATAAGGAGTTAATATTCAAAGTATATAAAAACTCATACAATTTGAAAGCAAAAACAAAACATAAACCCTAATCTGATTAAAATGAGCAGAAGATCTGAAAAGACATTTTCCCAAAGAAGACATACAGATAGTTGACCAACAGGTACATGAAAAAATGCTCAACATCACTATTCATTAAGGAAATGCAAATCAAAACCACAATGAGATATAACCTCACACCTGTCAGAACGGCTATTACCAAAAAGATAAGAAAGAAAAGTTGAGGCCGGATAACTCAGTTGGCTAGAGTATAACCCTGATATGCCAAGGTTGTGGGTTTGATCCTGGGTCAGGACACATGAGAAGCAACCAATAAATACACAACAAAGTGGAATAACAAATCGAATTCTCTCTCTACAATAAAAGAAAAAAAGAAAAAGGAAAAAGAGTGTTGGAGAGGATGTGGAAAAAAGGGAACCTTGTGTACTGTTGGTGGGAATGTATATTGGTGTAGTGACTGAGGAAATCAGTATGGAGGTTCATTTAAAAATTAAAAATAGAACTACTCTACAACTCAGCAATTTCACTTGTGGGTATTTACTGGAAATAGAAAATAAAAACATTAACTTGAAAAGACATGTTCACTGCAGCATTACTTATAATAGCCAAGGTATGGGAACAATCTAAATGTCCACTGATAAAATGTGGTGTATTTGTTTGTAATGAATCAAAGATAAATACTGTATAATCTCACTTATATGTGGAATCTAAGAACCAAAAGCAAAACAATAAAAAAGAACAAGCTCAGACACACAGAGAACAGACGATGGTTATCAGAAGCAGGGGTGGAGGGGTGAAAGAAATGACTAAAGGGGGTCAAAAGGTACAAATTTCCAGTTATAACAAGTTCTGGGGCCATAATGTACCACATGGCAACTACAGTTAATGATACTATAGTGCATATTTGAAAGCTGCTGAGAGTAGATCTTACAAGTTCTTATTACCGAAAAAACAATGTTCTAATTATGTAAGGTAGTGAGTATTAACTAGACTTACTGTGATCATTTCTGCAATGTACACAAATACTAATTATTATGTTATACACCTGAAACTAATGTTAAATGTCAATTATACTTAAATTTTTAAAAATTAAATTTTTAAAAATTAAAAAAAATAAGTTAAACTCTATATGCATATATATGTGTATGTATGTGTGTGTGTTTTTACGGCAGAAACCATGACTCATGCTGTAATGATGTCCAAGACTCCAAGAGTGATAATTATCAATCAAACAGATGTTTGTTTGCATTTCCTTTATATAGTATACCAATAATCACAAGAAAAAGCTTCTTGTACCTTTCCAAACTTAGGTGAAAAAAATGATAGTATGTTAGAAAGCATCAATTGTTTTAAAGTTTTTTAACTGGATCAAATATAAATAAAAGATGTGAGATAGTTCTTTTATTGTAGATAATCTGAAATATTTTAAAAGGACATTATAAACTAAACCTTTGTATTTCTGCAACATGGGTTCACTAAAAATATTTCCAATCACTAATCAGAGCTTAGACTGAAGTATCAATCTAGTTATATAGATTTATACATATACCAATGGAATCTCATATACACAATTTTGCATTCCCTTCTATTGATGAACTTTGGGATGTCTGACCATTCACTGTTATTAATGGACTCTTTCAAATAATCTTATGTTAGTATAATTTGTAGTGTATTATAAAATAACTGCCTAAATGTTTTTAGCAAGTTTTATTATCCATGATATTCACTGCCAAGTATACCCAAAGCACTGTAAAAGGCTGTGATCCAAATTATAGCCAAGTTTAATCACTTACATCACATAATTTCCAACAGCAATATTTCTCCAGAAGTCTAGCAAAGTATCTTTATGGCTTTATATTAAAATACCAATGCATACACTTTTTAGATTTCCATCATTAGTTTTAATTACAAAAAGTGGAACACCAAGGGGCTGATTTAAAACATGTAATATAGTAAAACACTTGTTTGTTCCACAATAAAACTTAACTAAATGCTCAAGCAGGTTACAAATTTGCTTTAAGCAAATTTCTCAAAGTTGTTCATTCTTGAATGCCACACACATGGCTTCAGACTGAACCTATAGTGTGTCCGTAAAGTCATGGTGCACTTTTGACCGGTCTCAGGAAAGCAACAAAAGACAATAGAAATGTGAAATCTGCACCAAATAAAAGAAAAACCCTCCCAGTTTCTGTAGGACAATGTGGCAGCATGTGTACATGCGCAGATGATTATGTAACACCGTGTATACAGCGGAGCAGCCCACGGCCATGCCAGTCGAAATGTGGACGGTACGGAGGAAAGTTCAGTGTGTTCTCTGGCTCGCTAAATTCGAATCTGTGACCAAAGTGCAACTTGAATACCGGCGCATTTATAACAAAGAGCCACCACATAGGAATAACATTACTCGGTAACCCCGTTCTGGTAGGCCATCAGTCAGTGACGAGTCTGTAGAGGCTACACAGGATAGCTACCTAAGGAGCCCTAAAAAAATATGTGTGAGCACATCAAACTGCACTGAATAGGTATGAAACTGAGAGAGTTTTCCTTTTATTTGGTGCAGATTTCACATTTCTATCGTCTTTTGTTGCTTTCCTGTGACCGGTCAAAAGTGCACCATGACTTTACGGACACACTGTATTTACCTTATTGTATTATAGACAGAAGAAAATTAGAAATTACTGACTGCTATATGCAGAAAGAAATGCACATGATGGTCAGTAGATATAAGGAATCACAAAGCATCCAGGATATAAGGGGCTGCTCCATGTTTCATTGCTTTGTATCACTGGGAAGATTAACTGTCATACCTTAAAGATGAAACAGGCCCTGGTGGTTAGCTCAGCGGTAGAGCGTTGGCCTGGCGTGTGGGAGTCCCAGGTTCAATTCCCGGCCAGGGCACACAGGAGAAGCGCCCATCTGCTTCTCCACCCCTCCCCCTCTCTTTCCTCTCTGTCTCTTTCTTCCCCTCCTGCAGCCAAGGCTCCATTGGAGCAAAGTTTCCCCGGGCACTGAGGATGGCTCTGTGGCCTTTGCCTCAGGCGCTAGAATGGCTCTGATTGTGGCAGAGCGACGCCCCAGATGGGCAGAGCATCGCCCCCTGGTGGGCGTGCCGGGTGGATCCCGGTCGGGCGCATGCTGGAGTCTGTCTCACTGCCTCCCCGTTTCCAACTTCAGAAAAATACAAAAAAAAACAAAAACAAAAACACAAAAACAAACAAAAAAAGATGAAACAGATGGCATTTACTGTGAAAGTAAACAAGTATGAAATTAGAAGCTGCAACATTTGATTCAAATCTATTAAGCCTTCTCCATCTATTGGCACCCACAATACTTAATACCTATCCCAATACATCTCCACATGAATGTCTCAGACATTTCAAACTTCTGACCTCAAAGCTGACATTCTTGATTAGGCTTTGTTCCCCATCCCAAACCTATCCTCCACCTAGTTATTTTATATCACACTATAAAGCACTACTATCCATCTAACTGCCCAAGTTAAAACCCAGGAATGATTCTTTCCTTTTTTTCATCCTAAACTTACATCCAATCTAACAACAGATTCTGTCAATTCCACCTCCAAATAAAGCTCCATATTCATTGAATTTTATCCATCTCTACTACTGTTATTCGTCCGAAGTCCCTGTGTCCCAACACTTCAAAAGACCCAAACTCAAAATATCAGAGTTTGGAGTATAGAAAGGCATATTGATCGAGAAGCTGACAGCTGAGAAGATGGGAGACCTAATCCTCAAATCTACCTTCCCAAAGTACAAAGTTCCCTTCTTTTATGTCAAGGGAAGGGGAAATGAGAGGGACAAGAAGTGACTGACAACCACAGACACCTGAGTGCCAGCAGGTGTCTTGAGGAAGATTTTGCAAGGCATTCCTGCACATCTTTGATAAACAATCATTATTTTTTGTATACATTTCCCTTATCTTCTCAGTATAGGCACCTTCTAATAAGAGACTGCTTTTATAAAACTCAAGCCACAAGCAGAATTTATTAGCTTGAAGAACATGGAAACAAAGCAGGCTTGAAAAAAATGGAGTCAGAGAGGCCAAGCATCTCATTCAGTTACACTATTGTCATCCTAAAGGCTACCATCATCTTATGGCTGGATCGACTACTAGAGTCTGTCCATTTCCACTCTTGCTCCCTCGCTTTCATTCGCTGTTCATCTGCCAAAATATTATCACATCATATTCTACATCATCACTCTTACAGTCGAGTCAAAAAACACGTGTCTCTGTTTTAGTAGTCTCTTTACTATGACACCATACATTTCTGGCAAGTTATCTACTACCTTCCACTTAAGTCCTACTTTACAAGGGACAAGGAGAAAAGGGCATGAAGGGGAAAGAAGAGGGAAAATAAGAAAGGGGAAGAAAGGAAAGAGAAAGGGAAAAAGAGAAATTATTAATACTAATTAGTCTGCCATGAAGTTCTTCTGGAATCGAGAATATCTTTTCATCAGACATCAGGTATATGTGATTACCACTTCACAGTCCTTGAATTTGAGTCTTGTGAGGTTTTAACACCTTCACATTTATAAGGAAACTCCAGCTTACAGAGGAAAATGACCTGCATGGCCATTAACTGATAAGAATGTCAAAGTAAAGATCATGTCTAATGCTCCTTTGAACAACAGATTCTCAGTCAAATATTTATTCTACTATATATGCAACTGACAAAAACAAAGCAATGTAATTACAATCCAACTGTCTTTATCATACAAGCCTCTAAAGAGCTAGAATCACTGCCTTTCTTTTATATCATCTACCAAGCAAAAGTACTTTCAAAATATTATGACCTGCTATAAAAATCATCTTTAGCTAATCACTATTTCTTCTTGAAAATCAGTTATAAATTAGAAGGGTACACTTTCAAATAATTTCTTTAAAACACTACTGTACTTAGCTCAAAGAGATTAAGCACACTTTAGAAACAATGTATCTATTCAACATATTTAGCAGTCAAAACCTACATTTATTTGAAGGTCAATGGAATTTATTTAATGCCATCATTTCTTTTTTTAGTATATATAGAAAATTAAGGTTGAAAACTAACTTATATATTAAACATATTTTTTAGAGATTTCCTCAAATCTCTAGCTCATAAGAAAAACAGCTTGACATTTAATACAAAACAGTCTGCACATGTGACAACTGCCTCATCAATAATAAAAATGCTACTTTCTTTTCTTTTTTTGTGGTTACTAACTGTTGCACAGGGAGGTTAAATACTTTTATATCTAAAATGAAAATCCATTAAACACTGAAAGGCAGAGTTGCCTTAAAAGAGTTTTCTTGATTTCAAAAGCTTTTTTATTTCTCTTTCACAGAGATCTGAAAAATGAAAATTAGCATTTGAAAGTACTGAAAAATTGTTTATATCAAGTTGTTATGCTCTACATGTGCAGTTCTGAGTAAATAAGTTTACCATCTGCTATGTCTCGATCTTGACCAATTTGCAATTATACTAATCAAAAGGTGAAATATCTCTGATAACACAAAATAATAGGACTTTACTTTCTTTTGGATGGAAAAATTCTTAAATATAAAATCTATTTTGGTAAATAAATTTAAACAAGGCACTCCAAGATTTTATGCTAATATTAAACTTTATAAAAAGCTGTTAATATGACTTCCTCAGTATTAGGAAGGAATAAAATAAAGGAGTCCTTCAGTCAGTCTTTACAATGTTTTGTCTGATCCATGCCTAAGACTAGAATAGGTGCTGGACATACTAAAATATATAATATACTCTAACGAGAAAGAATTTATATTCTAGCAGAATATATAAACTGTAACTATTACAGAGTATGATGAAATAAGAGCAAAAGTGCATGTAAATGAACAAGAAACCACAACATTATGAAACAATAGTTCTGCCTCCATTTGGCTGTAAGCTCCACAGACAGGATCCATGTCTGTTCAATCACCACTGGGTGACAAGTAGCTCCTAGCATAGTGCAAGGTACCTGTTATATGTTCATAAATATTTATTGATTGCCTAAAAAAGGAGGGCTTCACAAAGAAGGTGACAAAAGAGATTAGCATTAGCCCTGGCTGGTAGAGCATTGGCTTGCAGTGTGGAAGTCCCAGGTTTGATTCCTACACAGGGCACACAAGAGAAGTGACCATCTGCTTCTCCATTTCTCCTTTTCTTCCTCCCCCTTCTCTCTCTGTCTTCCCCTCCTGCGGCCATGGCTCAATTGGTTCAAACACATCACCCCTGGGTGCTGAGGATGTCTCTGTGGATCCTCTGCCCCAGGCACTAAAAATAGCTCAGTTGTGAACATGGCCCCAGATAGGCATAACATTGGCCCCCAGTGGGGGTTGCTGGGTGGATTCTGGTAGGGGTGCATGTGGAAGTCTGGCTCAGTATCTCCCCTCCTCTTACTTGGGAAAAGAAGAAAAAAGACAGAGGAGCATTAAAGTCTAAGTAGAAGTTACATAGAGAAAAAGGATGGCAAAGGGCATCCTACAGCAGAAGGAACAAATTAACTAGTACACCCACCTTTCACCAATTTACTTGAATGAAGATGATAACATTTTGGCACAAACAACCTTCACCCCACTAAAAATTTCCTAAATGAATTATTTTCCTTTTGAAAAAATAGAAAATAAACTATCAAGGTCTCTAGTATCCACAGGACACCGTACACAAGACTGAGTATATAAGCCCAATCATTACCAGTATAAACAAAACCAAACATAAAACAGGATCCTCAGGTTACGACACAGTTCCATTCCTACAACAGTGACGTAACCCCAATTTTGGTGTAAGTCAAGACACACCCTAGCCTAACACAAACAAAACACTTGCACTTTTAATAGTCCAAAATGGCGTAGGTAAGTGTGCTGGGGGACACCAACTCCCCACTCATATGCCGCATTACTGCAAATTCTACTGCCATGTGCAATCAAAGTAGTCTGCCCAAATAGTCTGTAAGTACAATGCTAATGGCTTAAGCCAAAACATTCATGTCTCAGTTTTTTTAAGTTATTACGGGAGGGAGCGTCGTAAACTCAAAACATTGTATGTTGAGACTGTCATATTCCAAGGACCCCCTATAGTTCCAATATAATTTATAGCTATATAGAAAAGTGAAATAAAATGTATTTTAGCAATGTATCATTTTAAGTTCAATTTAATAAAACTCAATTTGAGATTCCAAGATGGTGACAGAGAAAGCAGATGTTCCAACTGCAACCTCCTAGGACCAAACTGAATTACAACTTAATTTAAGAACAATCATCTTGAAAAACCAACTTTGGACTAAATGAAGAGGAATCGATAACCAATAATCGCCGAAGAAGCTACCACGAGACTGGTAGGAAGGCCAGAATCGCAAAAAAGGATTGCCCCGCTCGCTCAGAAGGCTGAAGGTCCAGAGGGACTCTCACTGCAGGAAGGGCTGCCCTGAGAGGGTGGGTCCTCAGCCTCAGGCCCAGAGCCCCAGCCTAGAACCTCAGGGCCTAGAAGAAGCACCCACACAGCATTTGGGAGTGAAAAGAACAGGTTTTCTGTATGCGAGAAAGAGACGGAGCTCTCAGAGACACAGGCTCCAAGGGCCTGCATAGAAAATTTCATTCACAGCCACTTACCCAGGGCTCCAGTGGAGGAGGAGCTGAGAGGAATATAGTTGCATTAAGAGAGTTTGAAGTTGGAGGTGCAGGGAGAGACACTGTGGGAGACTGCCACTGGAACCCTGGTGCTGAGTCATTCTCTAGTACTGCAGTCCCCATCTTTCTTGGGTGGAGCAATCTCCTCTGAGCAGCATCAGCCTGGGGAAAAGCAACTGCTCAGCCCTTGGTAGTTTCAACCGCCCCAGTCGTGGTGATGGGTCGTTTCTGAGAGGCCAGGAAGAAGGAGGCATGACAGTGACTGTTTTCTGGTGTTGAGGTCAAAGCTTTCCTCCATACACTTCCAACTCTAAGACTGGTGCTTCCACCTCACAGGAGACTCAGTGGAAACTATCCAAACTGTGGGCAGACCACACCTCTGGGTCTCAGAGGTCACACCCACCAGACTCCTGGGGCCACACCCTATTGAGGTCTGTGAAAAAAGTCTGGACAGACTGACACCTGGGGGCCAAGGGGTGGAGCCACAACCACCACCCTTCCTAATCCCTGAATTGCCGCAGGCTCTAGACTCTACGAGAGGTTTTTTCAGTGGCCAAGTCTAACAAGCAGCCAGCAAACAGAGGCTGCAGAAGGCGGGACTCAGAGAACCTTGGCCTTTTAAGTCGATCTTCCTCCAGGCCCAGAGTAGGTAAAAGCCAGCCTAGATGTGCAGCTGGTATTTCCATGTGCACCTGGGCCCAGCAGAGGCAGCCACAAACTCTGGATGGCTTGTAGCTCCAAGAAGGTTGAGGAGGGCCAGTTACGGGCAGTCTCTCCCACTGGTCTGCACCAGATTCCTGCCAGGGAGGCCCAGGGCTGGCATATTCAGTGGCCAGCTGCAAAAAGTATCGGCTCAAGACCTAACAACCTTGCTAGAGTGATATCCTAAGGAAGGGCTCCTCATACCTGGCCCAGCTGAGGTGAGTTCTGCTCTCTGTGATCACCACCAGTACAGAGGCTCATGCGCATCAGATATGGTGGAGCTTCACAGTCAGCTGGTCGGGGTGCTGGATATTCTGTCCTCCTAGGCTAGATTCCACAAGGGGAAGAGAGAGAGGCTTGGAGCACAGACATTTAACATGTGGGTCCCTGTGAGCCTATTGTTGGATCTGGCCAAGGGGCTTAACCACCTTCTGGGGGGGCACAGTCAGCCCCAGGAGAAAACTCTCTCAGTCTTCCTCCCTGAAACCAGGGTCTTATCAGTTGTAAGAACTTCTGCAGAGAGGATTGTTGGCCACACTTGGTCTGAACCTGCTGCTCACCTTCTTGGGGGAGAAATAAAATTTGAGTATTCAGCAGTGGCTGAGGGATTAGGCTCTGGAGTAGGACCCACATTCCCCATACTGAGTTCCTGACCAAGAGACCCCTGAAGTAGGGGGGTCCCACTAACGTATTACCAACCTCAACTGCACTAATCCACCAAGTGTGCAACCTGTAGAGGGGTTGGTTGGGTGAGTCCAGTGAGAGCCCACACTATAGTCTTTCTACAGAAGACTCTGTAGGAAGTCTAGGCAGCTGCAAGAGTAGGTGAAGAGCTGAAAAGTGGAGGCAAATCTTATGGAGGTTAGGGGTTTTATGGAGCTGGTGTCCTCTCTAAGCAGGAGGAAGCTGATCCTATACAAAAGTTAGCCCCTCCCACACTACCAAAGCACAGAAAACGCAGACACAAAACAGTGAAAAGAGCAGCAGCTGCAGACAGCTAGCCTACAGCTGGTTACAAACAACAGCTGATGCCAACTCAAGAAGATCTAGAGCCAACACAACTGGTAGTGGGTGGCAGACAGCACCACTACTAGACTTAACTAGGTACACAAGCAACATGCCCAAAGGAGAAGTCTAGCAGACACCAGACACTGTGGAGAATAAATATGCCCAACAGGACAGATATTGCACAGTGTGTAAGACACATGATCAAAGTTGACTCTTAGAGCCAGTCAGCCAGAACGGATAACAGTATCCACGAAAGGACGAACTGCATTTAATACTCAAATACAACATGGGGGAAAATAGTACCCTCAAGAAGCATTCCTACAACAAAGAAAACAGGTGCTCTGGACGTCAGTACCACTAAGCCCATCCTCCTAATAAAGATACCAAAAAATTTCAAAGTCAGACAGCGCTACCTAATACACAGACCAAATGGGCAGACAGAAAAATGTGACACAAATGAATCAACAAGAGAAATCCCCAGAAAAAGAACTAAATGAAATGGAAGTAACCAAACTACCAGGTGCAGAATATAAAATGATTTTTAGGATGTTCAAGGATCTTAGAGCAACAATGAATGGACATCATGAGCACCTAAATAAAGAGATAGCAAGTATCAAAAAGGACTTTGAAATCATAAAAAAGAACCAGTCAAAAATGACAAATACAATATCAGAAATGAAGACTACACTAGAAGGAATTAAAAGCAGGCTGAATGCAGCAGAGGATCAACTCAGTGATACAGAGGACAAGATCAATGAAAGCAAAGAAGCAGAGCAGCAAAAAAAAAAAAGAGGCTCAAAAAGACTGAGGAAACTCTAAGAGACCTCTGTGACAACATGAAGAAAAACAACCTCCACATCATAGGGATGAAGACAATGAACATAGGAGAAGACAATGAACAAGGGATAGAGAACCTGTTTGAAGAAATCATAGCTGAAAATTTCCCTAAATTTATGAATGAAAAAGTCACACAAGTTCAAGAAGCACAGAGAATCCCAATAAAGAGGAACCCAAGAAGGCCTACAAGAAGATACATCATAATTTAAGTGGCAAAGTTAAGAAACAAAGAATACTAAAAGCTGCAAGAGAAAAGTAGTTGATCACTTACAGAGGAGCCCTCATAAGGATGACATTGACTTCTCAACAGAAAGGCCAGAAGGAAATGGCAATAAATATTCAAAGTGATGCAAAACCAAAATCTACAACAACCAAGACTTCTTTATCAAGCAATGCTATCGTTTAAAATTGAAGGAGAAATAAAAAGCTTCCTAGACCAAAAAAAAACAAAACACTCAAAGAATGCATTACAACCAAACCCGTACTGCAAGAAATGTTAAGGGTCCTGCTGTAAAAAGAGTAAAGGGAAAAAAAGTCTAGAAAAAGAGGATTGTAGCTTTAAAGAATAAAATGACAATAAATAAGTACTTATCAATAATAACCTTAAATGTAAATGGATTAAATGCTCCAATTAAAAGACATACGGTAGCTGCATGGATAAGAAAACAGGACGCATACATATGCTGTCTACAAGAGACCCACTTCAGAACAAAAGATGCACATAGACTGAAAGTAAAGGGATTAAAAAAATAGAAATTAAAAAAAGCTGGGGTAGCAATACTTCTGTGACAAAATAGACTTTAAAACAAAGGCTATATAGTAAGGGACAAAGAAAGTCACTGCATAATGATAAAGGGAGCAATCTAACAGGAAGATATAACCATTATAAATATCTATGTGCCTAATATAGGAGAACCTAAATACATAAAGCAGATTTTGATGGACATAAAGGGCGAGATCAACAGCAATACTATAATAGTAGGGGGTTTCAATACCCCATTAACATCAATAGAGAGATCCTCCAGACAGAAAATTAACAAAGAAATAGTGGCCTTAAATGACATACTAGATCAACTGGATTTAACAGATATCTTCAGAACCTTTCACCCCAAAGCAGCAGGAAGTACATTCTTTGCAAGTGCTCATGGTACATTCTCTAGGATAGACCACATGTTAGAACACAAAACGAGTCTCAATAAATTTAAGAAGATTGAAATCATATCAAGCATCTTCTCTGAATCACAATGGCATGAAACTAGAAATCAACTACAATAGAAAAACTGAAAAACATTCAAACACTTGGAGGCTAAATAGCATGTTACTAAATAACAAATGGGTTAACAATGAGATCAAGGAAGAAATAAAAAATTTCCTTGAAACAAATGAAAACGAACATACAACAACTCAAAATTTATGGAATACAGCAAAAGCAGTCCGGAGAGGAAAGTTCATAGCATTACAGGCATATCTTAAAAAGAAAAAACTCAGAGAAACAACTTAACACTGCATCTAAAAGAACTAAGAAAGAAAAACAAATAAAGCCCAGAGGAAGTAGAAGGAAGGAAATAATAAAGATCAGAGCAGAAATAAATGACATAGAGGCTAAAAAAACAATACAAAAGATCAATGAAACCAAGAGTTGATTCTTTGACAAGGTAAACAAAATTGACAAACCTTTAGCCAGAATCATCAAGAAAAAAAGAGAGAGGACTCAAATAAATAAAATTAGAAACGAAAAGGAAGAAGTAACAGCTGACACCATAGAAATACAAAGGATTGTAAGAAAATACTATGTAGATCTATAAGTCAAAAAATTGGACAACCTATGTAAAATGGATAAATTCCTAAAAACATACAATCTTCCAAGACTGAATCTGGAAGAATCAGAAAACCTAAACAAATCGATTACAACATATGAAATTAGAACAGTTATTAAAAAAGTCCCAACAAATAAAAGTCCTGGACCAGATGGCTTCACAGGCGAATTTTACCAAATATTCAAAGAAGAACTAACACCTATCCTATTTCAAAAAATTCAAGAGGAGGGAAGACTCCCAAGCTCCTTTTATGAGGCAAGCATTATCCTCATTCCAAAACCAGGTAAAGACACTACAAAGAAAGAAAACTATAGACCAATATCCCTGATGAATTTAGATGCTAAATTCTCAAAAAAATATTGGCAAACCAAACCTAGTAATACATTAAAAAAGTCATACATCATGATCAAGTGGGATTTATTCCGGGGAAGCAAGGCTGGTACAATATTCGAAAATCAATCAGTATGTTTTGTCACATAAACAAAAAGGATAAAAATCACATGATTATATCAATAATGCATGAAAAGCATATGATAAGTCCAGTACCCATTTATGATCAAAACTCTAAGCAAAGTGGGAATACAGGAAACATACTTCAACATGATAAAGGCCATCTATGACAAACCCACAGCCAACATCATACTCAATGGGCAAAATTTAAAGCAATCTCCTTAAGATCAGGAACAAGGCAGGGGTGCCCCCTTTCACCACTCGTATTCAACATAGTTCTGAAAGTCCTAGCCACAGCAGTCAGACAAGAAGAAGAAATAAAAGGCATCCAAATTGGTAAAGAAGAAATAAAGCTATCATTATTTTCTGATGACACGATACTATACATAGAAAATCCTAAAGTCTCCATCAAAAAACTACTAGACCTGATAAATAAATTTGGCAAGATGACAGGATATAAAATTAATATTCAGAAATCAATGGCATTTTTAAACAGCAACAATAAACTGTCTGAAAGAGAAATTAAGGAAACAATCCCCTTCACTATTGCAACAATAAAAAAATAAAGTACCTAGGAGTAAATTTAACCAAGGAGGTAAAAGACTTGTACCTGGAAAATTATAAGACATTGAGAAAAAAATCAAGGAAGATACAAACAAGTGGAAGCATATACTATGTTCATGGATAGGAAGAATAAACATCACTAAAATGTTTAGATTATGCAAAGCAATCTATAAATTCAATGCAATTTCTATTAAAATACCAATGACATACTTCAAAGATACAGAATAAATATTCCAAAAATTTATATGGAACCAAAAAAGAACACGAATAGCATCAGCAATCTTGAAAATGAAGAATAAAGTGGGAGGAATCACACTTCCTGATATCAAGTAACACTACAAGGCCATAGTAATCAAAACAGCTTGGTATTGGGATAAGAACAAGCATATAGATCAATGGAACAGAACTGAGAACTTAGAAATAAACCTACACCTTTATGGTCAATTGATATTTGACAAAGGAGGTTAAGAGCATACAGTGGGGTAAAGACAGTCTTTTTAATAAATGGTGTTGGGAAAATTGGACAGGTACAAGCAAAAAACAATGAAACTATACCACCAACTTATATCATTCACAAAAATAAACTCAAAATGGATAAAAGACTTAAATGTAAGTTGCGAAACCATAAACATCTTGGAAGAAAACATATGCAGGAAACTCTCCCATATCTCTTGTAGCAATATTTTTGCCAATGTATCTCCATGGGCAAGTTAAATAAAGGACAAAATAAACAAATGGGACTATATCAAACTAAAAAGGTTTTATACAGCAAAAGACACCATGAATAAAATAAAAAGACAACCCCCACATGGGAGAACATATTGTCAATACGTCTGATAAGGGGTTAATAACCAAAATTTATAAAGAATTTCTAAAATTCCTAAAATTTACCAGGAAGGTAAACAATCCAATTATGGGCAAAAGAACTGAATAGACACTTCTCCAAAGAGGACATACAGATGGCTAACAGGCATATGAAAAAATGTTCAATGTCACTAATCATCAGAAAAATGCAAATTAAAACCACAACCAGATACCACCTCACACCTGTCAGAATGGTGCTCATTAACAAATCAACACACAACAAGTACTAGCAAGAATGTGGAGAAAAGGGAACCCTCCTGCACTGCTGGTAGGAATGCAGACTTGTGCAGCCACTGTGGAAAACAGTATAGAGTTTTCTCAGAAACTTAAAAATGGGCCTGCCTTTTGACCCAGCCATCCCACTTTTAGGAATATATCCTAAGAATCCCAAAACTCCAATTCAAAAGAAGATATGCACCCCCATGTTAATGCAGCATTCTTTACAATAACCAGATCTATAAACAGCAGAAGTGTCCATTAGTGGAGGAATGGATTAAAAAGCTGTGGTACATATACACAATGGAATACTACTCAGCTGTGAAAAATGAAATCTTACCTTTTGCAATGGCATGGATGAACCTAGAGATTATTATGCTAAGTGAAATAAGCCAGACAGAGAAAGACAAATATCATATGATCTCACTTATATGTGGAATCTAATAAACAAAGTGAACTGAGGAACAAAATAGAAGCAGAGGTGGGGTCACAGGGTCCAGAGGGACAGTTGTCAGAGAGAAGGGGGATGAGGATGGGATCAGAGAAGGTGAAGGGATTAGTGAAATTATATAACACAGAGATAAAGATAACAGGACAGCAAATCTCAGTGGGGAAGGGGGGTGTAGTTTGGGGGAGGGGGGCAAAGGTGGTAGAATGGAGGGTATGGGGATGGGGTGGAGGGAGTTATATTGAGTGGGACACTTGAATCCATGGTAGCACAATAAATTAAATTTAATAAAAAATTTAAAAACCCTTAATTTGAAAAGTAATTTATAAAATTTAACTCAATGAGCTAAAAACAAAACTAGGGAAAAAATTTTATTTCAAAAAATATCACTGAAGGCAGTGATTAGACTAAGTCTGATACATTATGCTATATATACCAAGTTCTGAATATGTGACACTCTGAGTCATGCTTTAAGTCAATGACAAATATAAGCTGTTTGTTTGGTCAACCTTCTATACGGGCTGACAAATTCCTTTTTTTTTCCTTAAGTGAGAAGCAGGGAGGCAGACTGACAGACTCCAGCATGTGCCCCCTACCGTGCAATGCTCTGCCCATCTGGGGCCAATGTTCCATTGCTCAGCAATATAACTATTTTAGTGCCTAAGGCAAGGCCATGCAGCCATCCTCAGCGCCCAAGGCCAACTTGCTCTAACCGAGCTATGGCTGCAGAGGAGGAGAAAGAGAGACAGAGGAAGAAAGAAGGGGAAGGGGTGGAGAAGCAGATGGATGCTTCCCTTGTATGCCCTGACCGGGAATCGAACCTGGGACTTCCACACGCAGACCCAATGTTCTACCACTGAGCCAACTGGTCAGGGCCAAATATTTTCTAAAGGGGTTAAAGATGATAAATATTTTAGGCTGTGGGCCATATGGCCTCTGCCATAACTAACTCAGCTGTTGTGCCATGAAAGCAGCCACAGACAATATATGAATGAATGGGTGTGGCAGGGTTCTAATAAATCTTTATTTACACAAACAGGTGGCTGGCCCATAACCACTGTTTGCCAATCCCAGTTCTAGAGTCTCAAAGTGACTTGTCGATAATTCTTTTTAATCAAGACAACTCTGCTTCCTTTCAAACACTTTCACATAAACTGAATTAGTATTTCACTAAAACCTCTAAAAACACCAGTAAGAGAAATAGATATTCTCATGTTTTACAGATAGAGAAACTGAACCTGAAAGAACTGAGTGACTTGCCAGTAGAGCTGATACTAAAAATAAAAACCAAGCCTTTGTTTTCACAACTCAACCATCACCCTCCACACTGAATCCTCCAAAGCCCCAAATGAAACATTTCAATCATTTTTAGAATGCTTTGCTTAATTTCTAAGCTCTCTATAGCTGACTCATACAGTTCAAGAACATCTACTTAAATGTCCATTTAAATTATTTACTTCAAATATGAAGCCAAATTATTCTCAGCTCCCTTTTCTCTTTAGAAGATTCCTGTCTTCTTCCACTTAGGCAATCTTCTGATTCACAAGTTTCCTAAAATGTCACTTCATCTTCAAATAGCCAGCACGGAAAAGTGTATACCTTAAGCGATTGTCAACTCTTAATCATTTGTGTATCCAATAAATATAAATGAGGTGAAAGGCCTGGCACCTGCCTCTGTAGTAATCTAGTTGATAAACACCAGAGGTATAAAAATGAAACTAAGGAGAAACTCCAAGCAACTAAGGTCATATCTAAGAAACTTAAATGAGAAAATTTAATTTATAGTATAGTGTCATATAATATGTGCCTTTTGTATACTGAAGTCAGATAATACTCTATTTTGCATAATGAAAGTTTAATACTAAATAACTACAAATACCTCTTTGATATGGTAATAATATAGTTCAGAGATAAAACTGAATCTCATTTTTAAAAAGTATTTTAAATTTTAGGGAGGATGAATCTTCTCTTTTATTCTAATTGTTGCCATGAAAGAACACCTTATATAGGACTGACCTCCTGTCCAAAAACAATTATGAAAGATGGACAAAATATAGGCAGTCCTCGCTTTGCATAACAGTATGGGACTAGAAAAAGTGACCACACAAAATATAAATATGCAAAGTGATCTGAACAGGGAAAAATTATGATTGTTCTGTAATAGCTCTTTAAAAAATTGTCAAAACAGGCCCTAGCCGGTTGGCTCAGTGGTAGAGCGTCAGCCTGGCGTGCAGAAGTCCTGGGTTCGATTCCCGGCCAGGGCACACAGGAGAGGTGCCCATCTGCTTCTCCACCCCTCCCCCTCTCCTTCCTCTCTGTCTCTCTCTTCCCCTCCCGCAGCCGAGGCTCCATTGGAGCAAAGATGGCCCGGGCGCTGGGGATGGCTCCTTGGCCTCTGCCCCAGGAGCTAGAGTGGCTCTGGTTGCAACAGAGCGACGCCCCGGAGGGGCAGAGCATCGCCCCCTGGTGGGCGTGCTGGGTGGATCCTGGTCGGGTGCATGCGGGAGTCTGTGTGACTCTCTCTCCCCGTTTCCAGCTTCAGAAAAATACAAAAAAAAAAAAAAAAAAATTGTCAAAACAGCCTATCCGGTAGTGGCACAGTAGACAGAGCATCAACCTCAGATGCTGAGGTCCCAGGTTCAAAACCCTGCGTTCTCTGGCTTGAGTGCTGGCTCATCAGTTTGAGTGCAGGGTCTCTGGCTTGAAGCCCAAGGTTGCTGGCTTGAGCAAGGGGTCACTGGCTCCACTGGAGCCCCTTAGTCAGGCACGTATGAGAAGCAATCAATGAACAACTAAAGTACAGCAACTACGATTTGATGCTTCTCATTGCTCTCCCTTCTTGTGTCTCTCTTTCTCAAAATAAAATATTGTCAAAACATAAAAAACTCTGATGGTTATAAATGTCTAGAAAAATGAAAAAGTAAATAAGACTAATATTTATTTTGGACACAGTAATTTAAAACAGTAGAAGCATGGAGAATTAAAGTGTTTTATTTCTGTGTTAAAAAAAAACTTCAGCAGTTTGAATAGTGCTTGCTTCCTTAATATGTAACTTACAAGCAAACATCTTTCATAAACTGTGAAATGCATACTCCTCTCCAAGTCTGAATCAATTTCTAATATACTACCATTTGTGCTTCCAATGTAATGGAATATCTCTGTCCCTTTATTGAGTTTTTTGCTAGCATCACTTCCTCTGGGATAACTTCATCCTCTTAATCACAACCTCTTTCTCTACTGATGTGGAAAAGTTCAACTTCACTAATTTCCTGTGGCTGCTATCTAAACTCTCTCAAATGGCAGTGGTGTCCACATCCCCCTAGTCAGTTATGTCTTCGAGAATTCCATTATGTTCTATTCAAATTTTGCTTTCAGAATTATCATATTTTCTTTCTTTGCTTAATTTTCACCTTTCTTGGCCAATTCCCTCTTTCGATTATCCAGTGTTATAAGATGTTATGTGGGCTTATCTCTGGAGACAAGGAGGTAACATAACTACATGCTTTGTCTGTGGATGAAAATAACAGATGCATAATGACGATTCACTAACAGACATCGAAAGAAGTGAAGTGAATGACTGGTCACTGATCATGATGCGTTATGGATCGTTATATAATGTTTTGTGCTAAAGAGGAAGCAGTCAAGTCTGTACTTTTTGTAATTATTCCCATTTAATACATAAAATGGCAAACGAAAATTGAGCTATATTCTCAAAAAACTAGTATTATTTTTCTTTTTTTAAGTTGAAGCATAATTAACATGACATTATATTAGTTTCAGGTGTATAACACAATACTTCAATATTTGGATATGCTGCAAAATGAATAACACAATAAGTCTAGTTATCATCAGTCACCAAAATTACAAAAAAATTTTTTTTCTTTTATTATTTGAGAGAGAGAAAAGGAGAGAGAGAGAAAGAGAGAAACATCAATTTGTTGTCCCACTTATTTGTTGTCCCATTCACTGGTTGACTCTTGTATGTGCCCTGAGCGGGGATCTAACCGGCAACCTTGGTGTATCGGGACAATGCTCTAATCAACTGAGCTACCTGTCCAGGACCAAAAAAATATATTCTTTTTTGATGAGAATGTTTAAGATTTATTCTCACAGCAACTGGGAATAGTATTATTTAACTAAAACATGTTAATTAAAATTCATGCATATTGGACTTGGGCAAAGCCAGGACTTCCTGTATACAGAACTGTTTGAAGGCACTGGAGGGCAATCAGTATAGACAAGATTGAGAAGCTATGCTCTCTAAAAGATGAAGAATACAGAGGTAAACTGCAGACTGCCCTCAGTTTTTTCCTTTAGTGTATTTTCTAAGTTCCAGCCAGGAAGAGAATCTAAGCACAAAACAAGTCTTCTGGTTCTGAGAAAACAGAGGTTGGAGTTCATGCCCTACCTAAATGGAGTACTTTGGTATGCAAACAGTATATTCAATTGTAATTCCAGAAAGATCATGATTAGGAGTAAGGGCACATTTTCCAGAAGCTAAATACAGGAACTTTATATGTTCTGGGCAAAGCAACCAGTCAAATGCCGGGGAATACAGGCAGAGAGGGATACTGGAAGGTAAAAATATAAGGAAGTGATTTTCAACTACCAGTCCACAGACCAGGCTGCCAGAAATTTCAAGCTGGACTACAAAAGAGTTAACCACTCTGATGTTGTATAAAGACTACAGACCCAGTGATCTAAGTAAAATTCACTTATGTTCAGGGTGATTTCTGCCTCAGTAGTCCTCGAAATAGTTCTGTTTTCACTGGTCCCCAAGTGTTAACTGCTTATCTGATGAAAACCACTGATGTAAGGGATGATGAAAGCTAGATTCTTTGAAAAATTTTGTGCCTAGAAACTGGAATCTAAACTTGTACCATTAATCCTAAGACATACCAGTTACTGACAGAATTATAGTTAATAGTTACATCATACTTTATAAAGAGGTATTCTGAAATTAAACAGTGCTATATTTACCATTATGTAATCCCATCCAGAGCTGTTTGTGATCTTTTTTCTGCATTTCATTGATTACTTGACTTTTGTGCTTTAAAGCATCGGCTTCTTTCACACAAGACATAAAATGAGCTTCAACTGCATCCTTAGATGGACAGTGCAGAAGATCCTTTTCTGGAAAACCCTATCAAAGGGAGAAAAATATATACATATAAAACAGTATAAAATTAGCTTCTTAAAAACTATATCTCCCCCTATTTTCAAATATTTTTAATAAACCATCTCTTACCTTCCAAATAAAGACATTTCAGTATAACTTCAAATACTCTTAAAATTAACTTAAAAATCTTTAGCTATCTGACATATTTTATACCTTTTCCAAAAAATTCCGTATATGATATGAGTTTATAACAACATGAAAAAATATGAAAGAGTGACAATGTAAAAAATAGCTTTCTAACTGACTATACCTAGTGTTGGCAAGAATGTGAAACAGAACTCTCACGCACTTCTGGTGGGAATGTAAAATGATACAACTACTTTGGAAAAGTTTGATAGTTTCTTTAAGAAGGTAAACATATACCTACCATCCAATCCAGTTATTCTACAACCAAGTATTTACCTAAGATAAAAAAGCATATGTTCACAACGAGACTTGTATGTGAATATTCACAGCAGCTTTATTTATAACATCTAAACAAAATCCCCAGGAAACAACCTAAATGTCAACAGATAAAGGAATACATCAATTGTGGTATAAATTTACCAAAGTATACACTTCTAATATGTGTTGTTTGCTATAGGCCAATTAAAGCTTAAGGAAGCTGTTAAAATATAGCTTTTAAGGTCAAATAGCTAAATTTATACCCTATACCTTCAGTGACTCTTTTAAGCAGTTGAAGCAATTGATCATTAGTCAGATAAGCAGTTACGTAAATGAGATGACTAATGCATTTTTCACTGAAAAAAAAAATAACAATAGCTAACACTAACTAAATATGTATGTGACACTGTACCAAGACTTTTTATATGTTTAAAATTTAAATTTTATAATAACCCTTAAGGTAAACACTACTGTTATTGCTATTTTACAGATTTAAAAAACTGACGCTCAGGGAGTGAATAGTCACACAAGTTGCAAGTGGCAGGGCTGGGATTAGTCTAAGAGTACCAGCTTTTAACCACTATGCAATACCACTTCCTCCATGACACCTAAATACTTAATGAAAATATCAGAATGTTATTTTACAGAAAAATACATTGTTCTATAAGTCCAATAAAAAGAGTCAAATAACTTTGGTAGAAAACGGCATTTAGTTATAGCCTACTCATATTACCATAGTAACAGAAAACATTCAATTATTTAAGTCATGGAAAGCTCCTGAATAATTAAAAATATAGGAGATGCCTGCCTACCACAAGATAAGGCACTTGACTACCTATAGCTATTTCCTAGAGTATATTCTTTAAATGCAAATAAATAGTTCTATCTCCTCCTATTCTCAGAGAGTCTGATCTCAAAGTTTCTGCTGAGTAAAAGGTGAGCCACTACGTAAACTACCCACCAGCCATAGTTGCCTGGAGCAGAAGGAAACAGCTGAGACAACTGAATTGTTTCTCAGGTACAATGGAATTGCAGATTCCCGATGCTCTTGCACTAGAGGACCGTAAAGAAATAAGGCGGATGTTTTCAGACACAGGAACACAAAGGCAAAGAATATGAGAAAATGTCAAATTTCAGAAGAATGAAAAGGCAAAAGGAGACTATGAGAGCTAGAAAGGCAAAAGTAAAAGAAGGGACAGGATATGCATGGCAGAGAAAGAGGGTCCCTGCCCTAATCAACTTTATAATCTGCTGTATTTGCTTTGATTCAGCTAGATTAAAGGGATTTGTCCTGGCTTCCTGACCAAAAGAATTAAATGTATATCATATCAATTCTATTCAAACTTTTAAGATTTTTTCATTTATTCATTTTAGAGAGGAGAGAGAGGAAAGAAAGAGGAAGAGAAAGGGAGGTAGAGGGATAGAGAGAAGGGGGGAGGAGCAGGAAACATCAACTCCCATATGTGCCTTGGCCAGGCAAGCCCAGGGTTTCGAACTGGTGACCTCAGCTTTCCAGGTTGATGCTTTATCCACTACACCACCACAGGTCAGGCAATTCTATTCAAATTAATTAGCATTATGACAGTTATTTAAGAAAAATGACTTTGTTACGCTTGATCTATAAATTTAGAATAGATCTCTCAGATATTATAACTTCTCCACATTGCTAATTATCCATATTAGTTATGAGTGGCAGAAAATATGAACATTCATATTCCAAATAAAATAGTATTTTCATATAGTTTGAATTTACAACCTATTACGCTTAAGTACTGCTAGAATTTGTGAAAATTGTATACAAGCTGATTATGGGAAAAAGTAGGCTCTCTCAAAACAGTTGTTTGAGAAGTGTGGGTAGGGGGAATCCCAACATTTTTTTAGTATTGTTTCAGAGTAGGCTAAGACTCTCAATGGCTCTTGTAACCAGAGAAAGTACTAAAGTTTTTGCTTTTCCCAACTTCCTTTGCTTTACAGGTTTCTAAACTTAACCAATGCCGACACCTACAACTGATAGCTGACAATTACAAATCACTAGTCTTTACAGCAAAAGAGGAGGAGTCTATCAAGACAGTGTAGATATCTGCACACCCACCCTTCAGCAGAAAACGCTTGTACTCTATCCAGGAAGTGAACTCTTTCATGAAATGAACTCGGGACATATAAGAGCAGTAACAGAAAAAGTTTATCTGTTTAAGCAGCCACAGCAACTAAATTAATTGTGACAATGAATAAAGTGACAGATGTCTCAGCCAAAGCCCCCACAGATCCTGCTAATGAAATGCTCCTCTTTCCCACGATTAGCTTAGGATTAGGTAGAAAATATTTTCTTCCTAGAGCTTCACAATAAAATTACAAGTAGACTCTTGATTCATTACATTTCTAATCTCTTCTTACATATACCAGCAGTTGTGTGTGTTTGCCTTTTCATTCCAAACAAACTCTTGCAAATAAAGATGAGTTTGACACCATGTTAACTTGCTTTCACTAATCTTTCTTGTCAGAATGCTTGAGCCTGACCAGGTGGTGGCACAGTGGATAGAGCGTCGAACTGGGATGCAGAGGACTCAGGTTCAAGGTCCCGAGGTCGCCAGCTTGAGCACGGGCTCATCTGGCTTGAGCAAAGCTCACCAGCTTGGACCCAAGGTCGCTGGCTTGAGCAAGGGGTCATTCGGTCTGCTGTAGCCCCCTGGTCAAGCACATATGAGAAAGCAATCAATGAGAAACTAAGGTGCCGCAATGAAGAGTTGATGCTTCTCATTTCTCTCTCTGTCTGTCCCTCTCTCTGTCTCTGTGTCTGTCACAAAAAAAAAAAAAAATGCTTGATAAACTAAATCTAATTTTACTTTTACAGAAATGATCTGAAAGGTTCCGTTTACTTAGATATTACTACCTGTGTCCTTTAATTAAAATATTAATCCAGAGAGTCTGGAATATGTTCAGACATATTAGAGACAACCAAATATCACTGAACAACACTAAACTAAAACTATCTACAAGGTAAGTAGGGAGGAAAAAAAGCCTTTCAATCTACTAATAATATTGCAAGCTCTATTAAGACAATGAAGAAAGAAAAAAAAATTTTCCATATGATTAACAAAAGAAATCTAACTTCGGCCCTAGCAGGTGACACAGTAGATAGAGTGCCATTCTGGAGTGCCAAGGTGACCAGCTTGACCCTGTGGTCACCTGTTCAAGCCTGGGTTAGGGCACATATAAGAAGCAATCAGTGGGTGCACAGCTAAGTGTAACAATGAGTTGAAGATTTTCTCTCTCAAAAAGAAAAAGAAGAAAGAGAAAGAAAGGAAGAAAGAAAGAGAGGGAAGGAAGGAGGGAGGGGAAGAAAGGAAGGAAGGAAGGGGAAGAAAGGAAGAAAGAAAGAAAGAAAAGAAAAAAGAAAAGAAAAAAAAGAAAAGAAGGATCAGCCTGACCAGGTGGTGGCACAGCAGACAGAGCAGCGGTCTGGGATGCTGAGGACCCAGGTTCTAGGCCCCAAGGTCGCCAGCTTGAGTGCAGGGTCAGCAGCTTGAGTGCAGGGTTGTCAGCTTGAGCATGGGATCATATATGTGACCCCATGGTTGCTGGCTTGAGCCCAAAGATCACCGGCTTGAAGTCCAAGGACACTGGCTTGAGCAAAGGCGTCACTGACTCAGCTGGAGCCCCCCAGTCAAGGCATGTATGAAAAGCAAACAATAAACAAGTAAGTGCTGCAACTATGAGTTGATGCTTCTCATTTCTCTCCCTTCCTGTTTGCCTTTCCCAATCTGTCCATCTCTCTCTCTGTCATCTCAAAAGAAAAAAAAAAAAAAAAAAGAAAAGAATCAAACTTTAAACTGACAATACAAAAGTTTTCAATATACAGTGTTGTGGACTCAGTGTTTATGTCCCCTCAGTATTCACATGTTGAAACCCTAACCCTCATAAAAGTGTGCTATATGTGGAGTTAAGACCTCTAAAGAAGCAATTAAGTAATTAAGTTACACTGAGGTCATAAGAGTGAGGCCCTGATACAACAGGATTAGTGTCCTTAAAAGAAAAGACAGGCCCTGGCCAGTGGCTCAGTGAATAGAGCATTAGCCTGGCATGTGGTTGTCCTGAGTTCGATTCCCAACCAGGGCACACAGGAGAAGTGACCATCCACTTCTCCCTGCCTCCCTCTTCCTCTCCTGCAGCCAGTGGTTTAATTGGTTCCAGCATGACCCTGGGCACTGAAGATAGCTCAGTTGGTCCAAGCATGTCAGCATCAGGTACTAAAAATAGCTTGGTACTCGAGCATTGGCCCCAGATGGGGTTGTCAGGTGAATCCCGGTCGGGTCACATGCAGGAGTCTGTCTCATTATCTCCCTTCTTCTCATCTAAAAAAAAAAAGATTGCAAAGAGCTCTCTCTCTCTCTCTCCCCCCTGCACAAGGAAAAAAGGCCATGTGAGGACACAGTGAGAAGACACCATACAAATAGCAGGAAGAAAGTACCCACCAGAAACCAAAACCTGCTGGATCTTGATGGAATCTTGAACTTTTCTAAACTGTGAGAAAATAAATTTCTGTTGTTTAGCTACCCAGTCTGTAGTATTTTGTTATGGCAATCCAAGTAAACTAACATACATAACAATGTCATTTTATTGTTGATTCTTGTCTGATAGTAGACACAGCATTCTGATAGGGAAAATAATGAGGCCATAGTTTAAACAGTTACTTTTTTTTTCTTTCCAACTGAGAGGAGGGGAGATAGAGAGACAGACTCCCACATGTACCGGACATGGGGCCAATGCTCTGCCCATCTGGGGCCAAGCTATTCTTAGCACCTGAGGAAGAGGTTCCATGAACCCATCCTCAGCACCCAGGGCTGATGCGCTCAAACCAAGTGAGCCATGGCTGCAGGAAAGGGAGCGTGGGGAGGGGGTGAGAAAACAGATGGTTGCTTCCCCTGTGTGCCCTGACTGGGACTTGAACCCAAGACATCCACACACTGTACTGATGATGCTCTACCACTGAGCCAACCAGCCAGGTCCTAATAAAATTTAAAATGTTATGTCCAAAATCACTGTGATGTGTGTGCATGTGGAAATAGAAAGGGAGAACAATTTTCAAATATTTCTTGCCTGACTAGGCAGTAGCACAGTGGATCATGTCAGACTTGGATGTGGAGGACCCAGGTTCAAAATCCTAAGGTCGCTGGCTTAAGCGTGGGCTCACCAGCTTGAGTGCAGGGTTGCTGGCTTGAGCAAGGAGTCACTCACTCTGCTGTAGCCCCCCCCCCCCCATCAAGGCACATATGAGAAAGCAATCAATGAACAACTAAGGTGCTGCAACAAAGAATTGATGCTTCTCATCTCTCTCCCTTCCTGTGTGTCCTTCTCTCTAACTGTCAAAAAATATTTTTTTTCTTTACAGCATTTTCAGGATGAGAAAAAAATGTACTATGAAAAAGATGCTAATAGAAATTAACTGTATCAATGCTAAAGAATCAGCACTAAAATTTGCTAAAACTTTCTTGATTTTCTTAAATCTCCTAATTTTATCAAGATCCAATCTATAAACCTACCTGCAACCAATCATGCCCTTCCTTTCCTGGTACAATCTAAGGTACATCTTCCATCCTGTTTTCTAGGTCACATTGTTTTGTATCTCTGAAACCCAGATCAACTAATTATTCCCCTCTTTCTCAGTAACAATATCTTTAACCACTTTTTCTGTAATTATCATTTTCTGTTAGTTGTTCTGAAAAATAAAACCAACCTCCAAAGCAAGAAAAAAAAGCTTTCCTTCAATTTCAACTTCCCTGTCTAGAGCTATCTCTCTCTTCTCCCATTCAAAGCCAACCTTTAAATTCCTTTAAGAGGAGTTGGCCTTCAGCTCTTACTTATCCATCCAATCTGCTACATTTATCACTCCACTGAAATAGCTCTCTTCACAGTCACAGATGATATCTTTCAGTCCTTAATAGTTTTAAGCCCTCACCAAAAATCTAATAACATCTTTGACTATTCTCCTTGAAGCTGTCACCCTCAAATCCTGTGTTACAACACTTCTCATTTTCCTCTCATTTTTTCTCACTCTCCTTCGCAAGAGGTTACCTGGGCTATCCCTTAAATGCTGGTATTTTTCAAGTTTCTAGCCTAGGATCTCTTCCTTGTTTTCAGTCCATATACTCTCCATGAATTAAGCCTACCTATTCCCATAGTACAGTATGTATGAACTAATCAGTCTCAGTATCTTTCTCAGTATCTTTCAGTTGAGATCTTTCTGATGACCCTAGAACCCACATATATCTATAATCTAGTAGATATATGTTTAGTAGGCGTATGAAACTTAACAAATCCAAAAGTAAACATTATTTCTTCCCAGGACTCCTCCTCCTCCCCATCTCCCACATCCACTCAATTCTGCTGAGTCTACATCCTAAGAAGTTCTGAAGCCATTCACTTTCAACATTCCCAGCATCACTTTCCCAGTACAAATTAACAACTATCTGACCTTACTGAAAACCCAACTGGTTCCCAGGCACAGCCTTATAACCTTCCATTCACTTTTCAAATTTGGAGTCACAGTGACCTTCTTAAAATGCAAATCTGGTCTTCTCACTCAGCTGCACTGCTACATCTAGGATAAAATTAATCTTTTTTCAAAGCCTTCAGTTTTCTGAATGACACATCTCTGCTAATCTCTCCAGCATAATCTCTCACTCCCATTTCATATATCCTATTCCCTTGCCCCATTTCCCCACACACATCCTCCACTCCAGGGGTCCCCAAACTGCGGCCCCCTGAGGCCATTTATCCAGCCCCCTCCGCACTTCCGGAAGTGGTCACTCTTTCATTGGTGGTCAGTGAGAGGACCGCAAAGCGCAGCATCGCTCACGTACAGTACTACTTCTGGTGACACGGGACGCACTCGTCACGGCTCCAGAAGTGCGTCATATCACTTGTTACGGCTAGCAGTGACAAATATGGAACTGGACATTGACCATCTCATTAGCCAAAAGTAGGCCTATAGTTCCCATTGAAATACTGGTCAGTTTATTGATTTAAATGTACTTGTTCTTTATTTTAAATATTGTATTTGTTCCCGTTTTATTTTTTTACTTTAAATTAAGATATGTGCAGTGTGCATAGGGATTTGTTCATAGTTTTTTTTATAGTTCGGCCCTCCAACAGTCTGAGGGACAGTGAATTGGCCCCCTGTGTAAAAAGTTTGGGGACCCCTGCTCCACTCCAATGATCCTGAATATCTGTCATCTGCTCATTCTTCCAGCCATACTCTCATTTCGGTGCCTCTGCACTAACCATTCATTTTCTCTGCCTAGAACTCTGACCTTGCCTATCTCTTGACCACACACATGCCCATGCCCTCCACCTCCATAATCCTCCTTAATCTTCAAGTTCTGTTTTAATATCACTTTCTCCAGGAAATTCCTCTTAGGTTAAGTTAAAAAAGCCCTCATACTTGACTCTATACTATAATTTATATTCGTACGTCACACTACTCTTAAAGCTCTACTAGGCAGAGACCATGACAGTTCTCACCTCTCTGTCCTCTCTCAATAAACTTTTAAAAATAAGTTAAATTTGGCCCTGGCCGGTTGGCTCAGCGGTAGAGTGTCGGCCTAGCGTGCGGAGGACCCGGGTTCGATTCCCGGCCAGGGCACACAGGAGAAGCGCCCATTTGCTTCTCCACCCCTCCGCTGCGCTTTCCTCTCTATCTCTCTCTTCCCCTCCCGCAGCCAAGGCTCCATTGGAGCAAAGATGGCCCGGGCGCTGGGGATGGCTCTGTGGCCGCTGCCTCAGGCGCTAGAGTGGCTCTGGTCGCAACATGGCAACGCACAGGATGGGCAGAGCATCGCCCCCTGGTGGGCAGAGCGTCGCCCCCGGTGGGCGTGCCGGGTGGATCCCGGTCGGGCGCATGCGGGAGTCTGTCTGACTGTCTCTCCCTGTTTCCAGCTTCAGAAAAATGAAAAAAAAAAATAAAATAAAATAAAAATAAAAATAAGTTAAATTTACTGAGATATAATTCACAGACAATGGAATGCAGGAATTTTAAGTGTATAGTTAGATGAATTTTGACACTGTATAACTGTCAGCCCAAACAATATATAGAACATTACTATCAGCCCCCAAAAGTTCCTTTTTTTGTTTATGTGCTGAATTACATTGATTCTTGAAAAGTTGAATCACCCCGTATTCCTGGGACAATCTCAACACAGTCATGGTGTATTGTCTTTTTAATATATTGCTAAATTTGATTTGCTAGTTTTTTGGGTTTTTTTTTTTTGTTTTTTTTTTAAGCAAGAGAAAGAGAGAAAGATAGGGACAGACAGGAATGGAGAGAGATGAGAAGCACCAACTCATAGCTATGGGACCTTAGTTGTTCAATTACTTTCTCATATATGCCTTGACTGGGGGCCTCCAGCTGAGTCAGTGACCCCTTGCTCAAGCTGACCTTTGGGTCAGCGACCACAGGGTCATGTCTATGATCCCATGCTCAAACCAGCAACCCTGTGCTCAAGCTGGTGAGCCTGCGCTCAAGCCAGATAAACCCGCACTTAAATTGGCGACCTCGAGGTTTCTAACCCGGGTCCTCCGCGTCCCAGGCTGATGCTCTTATCCACTGTGCTACAGCCTGGTCAGGCTGATTTGCTACTATTTTCTTGAGAGTGTTTGCATCTATGTTCATGAGGGAAACTGGTCAGCAAATTTTTCTTTTAGTATCTTTATCAGATCAGAGTTATTCTGGCCTTAAAGCAAGTTGGCAAAGATCCCCCCCCCCTTCTATTTACTGTAAAAAGTCTGTAAAAATTGACATTATTTATCTCTCAAATATTATTGATAGAATTCACCAACAAAACTATGTAAGACATTTTCCTTTGTAAGAAAGTTGTTTTTAATCAGAAACTCAACCCCTTAATACATAAAGGAGCTATTCATATCTGCTACTTCTTGTATCAGTTTTGGTAAATTGTATTTTTATGGAATTTTCCCATTTGTCAAATTTTCTAGCATAACATTGTTCATATTTCCTACTAACCTTTAAATGGCTGTAGGATCTGTAGCAATGTCCCACTTTTCATTCCTGTTATCAGTAAAGTGTCTTTTCCTACTACAGAAAGAAAAAGTTTTAAATTCCCCCTAAGCACTGCTTTAGGCGAATCACAACACAACTTTAGTATGTTGTGTTTCTACTACCGTTTAGTTTGAAATATTTTAAAATTTCCCTGTGATTTTTTCTTTGACCCACAACTAACTGAGGACATAGTGGCCCCAATCTTTAGATAAATGTGGTCCTTTATTTTACTTATACAGACATTATTAACCCTTCCTTAAAACTGTATTATTGTTTTAAAGTCATTTCTCTTTTAAAGTTAAGAGGTAACCTTTTTATTTATCGTCTATTCACCATTGCCAGCACTCTTCGTTCCTGCCTGTAGCTCTTTTTTGTCCTTTAAGATGTCATTCCATTGTCTTTTGATCCCCACTGTTTGATGAGAAGACAGCCATCCTTCACCTTTGTTCTCTTATGTCATGTGTCTTTGTGTGTGTGTGTCTGTGTGTAGCTACTTTCAAGACTTTCTATTTAAAACTGGTTTTCAGCAGTTTAATATGATGTGTCTGGGTGTAATTTTCTATATATTTACTTGCTTGGGATTTGCTGAGCTTTTCTGACACTCATTGATTTTTCTCCAAAATTTGGAAAATTAGTAACCATGATTTTATAATTGAGATATAATTCATATAGAGTTAACTTAAAATTCACCATTTTAAAGAGTACAATTCAGTGTGTTTTAATATATTTATAAGGTTGTGCAACCATCACTACCTAGTTACATCTTTTCATCATTCCAGAAACCTACTAACTGTAAGAGGTCACTCCCTATTCTGCCCTCTCTCAAGTCCCTGAAAACCACTAATATACTTTGTCTCTATAGATTTGCATACTCTGAACATTTCATATATAAATTATGTAATATGCAGCCTTCTGAGTCTGCTTCCTCTAAGCATACTTCAAGGTTCATCTATGCTGTAGTATGTATCAATATTTCATTGCTTTCATGACCAAATTATATTCCATTGTATGGATACACATTTTACTTACACATTTATCAGTTGATGAGCATTCAGGTTGCTTCCACTTTTTGGCTATTATGACTAATCTTGCTATGAACATCATGTACCAGTTTTCGGGTGGACAATATGATCAAATTCACTCGGTATATAATATGAGTGTAATAAGTGGGTCATACAGCAATTCTGTGTTTATTCATTTGAAGAACTGCTAGACTGCTCTACAAAGCGGCTGCATCATTTTACATTCCCAATAGTAGCATGTAACACATGAGAGTACCAATTAGTCCATACCAATTGTCCAACTTTTTGATTATAGCTTTCTTAGTGGGCATGAAGGAGTAACTTCCTGAAGTCATTCTTTGCATTTCTCTAATGACTAATACTGAGCATCTTTTCATGTGCCTACTGGCCATTTTTATATCTTCCTTAGAGAAATGTCTATTTAAATCCTTTGCCCATTTTTAATTTACCTTTTTATTGCTGAATTCAAAGAGTTTCTTCTTTTTTTCCCCTGGATACTAGATCCTTATTCGCTATATGAGCTTGCAAATATTTTCTCCTATTCTGTGCATTGTATTTTCATTTTCTTTAAGGCATGAAAGCATGAAAGCTTTTGATTTTGATGAAGTCCAATTTATCCGTTTATTGTTTGGTTGCTTGTGTTTTAAGTGTCACACCTAAGAAATCACTGCCTAATCAAAGACCACAAAATTTACTCGCAGTTTAGTGCTTTCATTTAGGTCTTTGATCCACGCCTACTTATTTTGTCGTAGGTGTCAATTTCACTCTTTTGCATGTGGATATCCAGTTGGCCCAGCACCATCTGTTGAAAAACTATTCTGTTCCTCACTAAATTGTCCTGATACCCACACATAAAAATTCCACTGCCCATGAATATATGTGTTTATATCAGGACTCTCACTTGTATTTTTAATCTTTATGTCTATCATTCTGCAGCTACCATACAGTTTTGGTTACTGTAGCTTTGAAACCAGGAAATGTAAGGCTAATCGTTTCTTAAAAATATTTTTTCTATCCCATTCCCTCTTTCCTTTGCTTCTAGGGCTCCAATTACATGTTTAAAATGAGGCTGCTTGATATTATCCTAGAGGTCACTGGGACTCTGTCCCTCTCCATCCCCATTTTCTTCTCTCAGTTCTTCACATTCCCATGGATCTGTCTTCAAGTTCACAAAACCTTTCTTGTGCCATCTCTAATTCATTGTTAAGCCCACCTAGTGAATTTTTCATTTCAGATTTTTTTTTAGTTCTACAATTCTGTCACCTTATTTTAAGTTACTGAGTTTTTAATAGCTGCTTTAATTCATTTTTTGCTAATTCCAAATGTGAGTTATCTCAGGTTAGTTTCTATCAGCAGTATTTCTTCCCCCTAATGTGGTTCAAATTTTCCTGCTTATATGAATTCTAGTAATAGTTGATTATATGCTGGCTATTGTGAATATGGTGTAAGGATTCCAGATTATACAGTCCAGTCTTGTTGAGTTTTGTTTTGCCTCATGCCTCTGTGATCCTAAAAAGGCTCAATTTTAGGCTTTATTTGGGCAGATCCTGAGCAATTTTTATTCTATAATAGGAGTTGGAAAACTTTTTCTTTAAGGGCTAGATGGTATATGTATTCGATTTGTGGGCCACAAAGTGTCTATACCAAGTGCTCAACTTTGCAGTGGTAGCCCCAAAGCAACATATAAATGAATAAGCATAGATGGAAGAATTTTGATACAATTTTTACTTATAGTCACTAGAATTTATATTCCATGTAATTCTCATGTGTCACAAAATATTATTCTTTTGATTTTTTTTTTCAGCCACTAAAAGTATAGAAACCATCCTTATATCACGGGCCATACAAAAACAGCCAGTGGGCCAGATTTGGCACATAGGCCATAATTTGCCAACACTACTCTGAAATATGTTCCTTACTTCTTTATTCCCTACCATACACTCTGTACTATGCCTTGAGGAATATCACCTATGCATGTATACTCCAGCCCTCAACCAAGTACTCGAGGGGAACTCACACTTATACATCTGTTCCCTCTTCTCTGATACCCTGACTAGCAAATTCTAATTGCTTCAGCAGCCCAGAACTCCAATCTCCATTCTCAGGTCAACAGAAATTCCTTTCTCTTCTTAAGCCCAACTCCCCATGACACAGAAAACTGCTCTGAAGTATAGATGGGCTGAATGTGGAGCTCACCTTGTTTGTTCTCTTTCTCTCTACTGTCCAGTGCCTGAAACGGTTCTACTTCATATATTTTGTCCAGTTTTAAAGCTGTTAATGGCTGGAAAAAAAATCCAATCCAGTTACTCTGTCACAGCTGAAAGCAGATGTTAACCTCAATAAATATCTGATGAATAAATTAATGACTAAACAAACCGCATTTCATAAATTTTAAGTATATGTAACCCTCCATTATCTCTACCTCCTGAAGTGTGGAGAGGACCTGTGACCTGCATGTACCAAAAGAATGTGGCAAAAGTAATATATTATTCCTGTGATTAAGTCACATTATATAAAACTACAGTCTTGCAGCGTTGGCCTGACGTGTGGAAGTCCCAGGTTTGATTCCCAGCCAGGGCACACAGGAGAAGCGCCCAATCTGCTTCTCCACCTTTCCACCTCTCCTTTATCTCTCTCTTCCCCTCCCACAGTCAAGGTGCCATTGGAGCAAAGTTGGCCCGGGTGCTGAGGATGGCTCCATGGCCTCTGCCTCAGGCACTAGAATGGCTCTGATTGCAGCGGAGCAATGCCCCAGAGGGTCCGAGCATTGCCCCCTGGTGGGCATGCCGGGTGGATCCTGGCCAGGCACATGCGGGAGTCTGTCTGTCTGCCTCTCCCCCTCTTCTCACTTGGGAAAAATACAAAACAACAACAACAACAAAACAAAACAAAACAAACTTCAGTCTTGCTAACAGACTAAGAAGCTCTTTTTTGTTGACTCAATATAAAGTAAGCTGAAAGGTTGGGAAGTCCACGTGGCAAGGAACTTCAAATAGTCTTTAGGTACTGAGAGCAGCCTCTAGCTGACAGTCAACAATTTCTAGCCCTCAGTCCTATAGTGACAAGGAAATGAATTCTTCCAGCAACCTGAGTAAGCTTGGAAACTCATTCTCAAATCTCCAGGCAAGAATGTAGCCCAACCAACACCTTGAATGTAGTCTTGTCAAATACTAAGAAGATCCAGGTAAGCCTGGCCCACAGAAACTCTAAGATAATGTTTGTAGTCTTAAGCTGCTACATGTGTGGTGATCCGTCACACAGCAGTATATAACTAATATCATACACTATTAAGAGATATTATAAAACAGCCACCAATATTTAAAGCTAGAAAGTACAGGTGTGAGAAGCCATGGAAGAGACTATGAAGTATACCCAAGAACTAGGAAAGCTACCCAGACCTATGTCATCAACACAAAGTGGAAAATGCTGGGATATGGTAAATTACCTCAGAGAAACACAGTCACTCTTGGCCTAGCAAGAACGAACCTGCCCATCAGGAAAGGGGTGTGCTCAGTCATACAAGTACACTTAAAGAACAAGTCCCAGTCAGGACCAGTGGTAGTGCCTTCCCAAGCACTATAAAAAAGGAAGAGTGCCTTGGTCCAAAAACCTAACTTGGCACTTTGAATCGATCTTTTTTTCCACATGCATGATTTTACAACAGCATGCATTGGTCACTTGGAAATATTTCTTTACTGAGTTAATATAGATCTTCTCCCAATTGCGACACATTTCATTATACAAAATTTCTTTAAAATGACCACAAATCTCATCAAAAAATTCTTTTAAGAATAACAAAACTGTCAAGCTCATGGTAGCAGATACAAGCTTTCCAAAATTCTAAGTTTCACTTAAAAGTACAAATTTTGTCATTGGCAGGCAACCAATACTGTCAGTTGTTTTACTTGCATTGAGAGTCTCACTTTGTTTTCAAGAAACTGTCTGGCAAACACCCAAGTCTGCATAACCACAGTTCATTTATCAGTCACTCTTTAAAGTAAAAATTGGTGTTTCATGTGGCTTGTTTAGCTTGCAACTCAAATAATAGCACAAGTGCTTTTCCTCAGGACAACCACAAGACGTGCCATACGCCAAGAGTGTTTTTATGTGTACTTCCTATTTCATTAGGAGATTAAAAAACATGTACTCAGAAGATTAATAATAATTAATAATTTGTACTGCTTGAGCCAGAATAGTCAGCATGTGGCAGTGAGGAATACTAGTTGTCTATTGTGCTGTCTTGCCTTATGCTAAGGTGCCAACAGTTTTACCCAGCAACACTTCTGCAGATCAGTACAAATGTAAACACAATGGAAAGGACAAACAGCATGTTAATATTATTAAGGAAATATATTTGACTCTATGAATCCCTTGACAGGACTTTGGAAATTCCCATGGGTCCACAGTCCCCTTTGAGAATCATTACACAATACCAATCCTAACAATTCTAAGCCTTTCCTATCATTATTACAACCCATTGACTCCTTCAAACAATAAACAGAGGGCCTAGTTATGTAGTGCCAGGTAGGGACCATGAAGTGTCTGCATATCTTTGTGTCATTTGCTCACATAGCCCAAGCTCCTAGAACAGTGCCCAGCTGGCACACGGCACACTTTCAATATTTGTTGGATGAATGAATAAATGGGTAGTCAGGATACATTTTAAAATAAATTTCAGTTTTTTAGAGTGCATTCTACCTCCCCCCCACACACATACACATTAAATACTGTAATTATTTTTCTACATAATGGGAAAGACTTGTTAGAAAATATGGGACTTCTACTCTTACTATGTTTGGAGTAGTTTTATCTTCACATCATTCTAAAATTTAATTATAATATACACAATCCTTGCTTTGCATGGTACCACGGAAAGTGAAATTCATGTACATCAGAGTCACGTCCTCACACTGCATGGTTCTGTGGTAACTAAAATCTTTGGCAACATGGTACTGTGCAAAACACATTAGTGAAAATAGTAGAGAAATAAATTCAAATGACTCACAAATTCAATTTCAGTAAGACGGGGAGGAACAAATCTCAGGAAGAATAAGTGAGTCTCCTTTGGGCAGTGACTTTGAACATGTCCCTTATGGGAAAGCAAATCAAACACCTAAAAGACTTTCCAAGCTCTTAACATGCTCCCTTCCACTATCCATTGCCATTTCAGAATCAATGCCTAGTGATCAAACAATGGAGGTGGTTCAATCTTTCAGAGGTGTTTGTGAATTGCCTTGGGGTGGGGGAGGGAAAATCCGGGGTGATTGGGGGAAGGAGAGACCAGCATTTTATAAAATACTGAGACATAATTAGGTTACAATAAATCTAGTCATCTCTTTAAAACTACAGGAATTAATATTTCTCAAAATAAAATTAGATCAATTCGTTACACTTCTGCCTCCTAATCCTTTCTCAATTCAATCAAAAAGGCCATAGAGTTACCTAGTTTTAAGTTTTCTCCTTCCCTACTCCCGTGCCCACATCTACAATGAGAATTTTGTTCTTTCTATTTGATATTTATTTTTTAATGACTATAACTATCCCAAAATATTATAAAGTTTAAAATGTATTTGGCACCAACAAAAAAAAGGTATTTAAACACTAAATGTTTAAATAGTTCTGCCAAGAATTAGAAATTGAAAGGTATTTTATAAATGGCAGCTTAGCAATTAAAAAGTGCCAAGGTGAAAGCAATAAACAACTTCACTTAAAAAAAATTCTATTCTAAATCTACTTACTAAAGTACCACAAGTGGGACAAATGGGAAATGCTATTTAAACTATACCTTAAAATGTACTGTGATGTTCCAAGGAAGAGCTGAACTTGATGCAAGAAGATCAAATAGCAAACCAATTGGATAATGCCTAAAAATGAAAGAGTATATTTTAAGAAATAATAAATATTTAAAGTTATAATTCCAAAGTAAATTTCCAGCAAGTTTTAACTTCTAGTATCCGGGGACTTTAACCACATAGTACAGAAAGGGGACATTTTATACTGTTATTTGCCTGGGCTAATATGGCATAATTTTAGGGCATCAGGTGGTTTTTCTTCTAATCATTTCATTCTCCAGGGAAGCCTCAATGTACTTAATGGGACTATACTACAGCATTTTTTATCAGCCACGAGCACTGTTATGTTATACTACTGCAACACCTAATTATCATCCAGGATTCATATAGGGCAACCAGTTTTTTAAAGTTTATTTAAATATACTTTCAATTTTTAAAACAACTTAAAATTTTAGAAAATTTTAGGAATTGAAAAGAGTAGCTAAAAGCATGCAATTGCCTATTTTGTGGCTTTTACTATTAACATTACATATAGCATATAAATTTCTAGTCTCTTACTTATGCGTACATATCTAAATAGAAATCGGGCTTTTCCTTTTCAAATTGCTATAATCTAGAAAAAGAGGCAGAACAAAACAGAACAAAACAAAAAAACTGCTATAACTTGCTTTTTTCATATAACATATCAAAATTTTCCAAAATCATTGAATATTCTTCTGCAATCTAATTCTAAAGATTTAAAAAAATAAAATTTGGATTTCCTAAATAAGATAATGTTTCCTAATGATGACCATTACTCACAGTGAAGTAAATTATTTAGCAATAAGCAAAATAATACAAACCTTGCATATTTCAACAGATAAACCTTTTTTTAAAATCCCCCTTTTAAAGCCTCTAAAGTAGCTTAATCAGTAATTCAGAATTAAATAATACTCCAAACAAAGGCAAAATAAGGACTGCGTGGTATTATGTACAGCCCTGTTCCCCATATATTAGTAAATTACTCCTAGATTTAAGAACTAAGAACTTTGAAAATCTTATTTCCCTCAAAACAAGTGACCCAATTCACAACCTCACCAGACTCATATATTAGCTAACACTATTTGTTTGCTTGTGTTTACATAATATAGTTTGTGAAAAAGTAATCAGTCATTAGAGATAATGTATTTATGTAGAATAAATTTAGGATGAATGCCTTGCTAGTAAAATAAAATAGTGGGTAGCTTTAGTTATATGAGTTGTATTTCTTTTTTTTTTTTTTTTTTGTATTTTTCTGAAGCTGGAAACAGGGAGAGACAGTCAGACAGACTCCCGCATGCGCCTGACCGGGATCCACCCGGCATGCCCACCAGGGGGCGATGCTCTGCCCCTCCGGGGCGTTGCTCTGCCGTGACCAGAGCCACTCTAGCGCCTGGGGCAGAGGCCAAGGAGCCATCCCCAGCGCCTGGGCCATCTTTGCTCCAATGGAGCCTTGGCTGCGGGAGGGGAAGAGAGAGACAAAGAGGAAGGGGGGGGGGGGCGCGGAGAAGCAGATGGGCGCTTCTCCTATGTGCCCTGGCCGGGAATCAAACCCGGGTCCCCTGCACGCCAGGCCGACACTCTACCGCTGAGCCAACCGGCCAGGGCCGAGTTGTATTTCTTAATAATAACCTTTCAACTTCTCTCTATTCAAAAGTCAGCATCTACTATGAATCTTTCATAAACAGAAATAAATACTGAAGAAAAATTTGTACTAAGGATGTTTTTCCTTCAGAATATTCTGAAACCAGAAAAAACTCTGGCCTCAATCAAAAACTAAAATAAAAACAAAATGAGACAGGTCATAGATGCTATTCAGTCGGTCCCTCTCTCTGAACTCTTATGCAAGCTCTAAGAGATCTTTGTTAGTCTTTTTTTTTTTTTTTTTAAAGAATGTTCCTCTTAGGTCTCCACAACTAAAGTATGAATGAATGTGGCTATTTATGCTAACAGAGCACATTGCTTTTCAAACTCTATGTAGTACTGCACATATAATTACAGAATCTCTTTAGCTAATTAAGCAGCTGACCTATTGAATAGATTCTCTAGCAGTCTCATTCTCTGCCATTTATAGTGAAACTGTATGCAAATTATAAGGTTAAATATTATCTTAAAGCAGTCAATAATGTCATATACAATCAAATATAAGTTTAAAAATAAACTATTATAAAAAAATAAACAAGTATTTAGGTCAGAATACAAGTTAAACATAAAAAGACTCATAATCATCAATTATTTTTTACCCTTAATATTAAAAAATGACTGTAAGTGCATAGACTCTTGAACAAAGTAGATAATAAATAGTTATGAATGCATAAATAAAAGAGGCACAAAATAGTTAACCCGCTGTATACCAAAGATTTAATAGACCCAAATTTAGGTTCTGAATTTCTTTTCTGAGTAGCTTTATTTTACATTTGATACTTCATAATTTTCATTCTTCCTTAAAGGTTGTTCAAAAACCACAGAGAAAACTCATTAAAACAACAACAATAAACAAACGAACACTTTATCCAGTAATTTTTATATAGAGCTACTGGACCCTTTTATAAATCTATGATATATTATGGGATCTTGGTGATCTTGTTTTTTCCTCTATCTTGAAACATTTTGTTATTTCATCATTACTTAGCAATTATTCTCAAACTATGCTAAAAGACTAAAATAGTAAGAATTTGGAGGAATAATAGCATGCCTAGAAGGATGATACAATAATGCATCCTTTTTCCATTTTCTTACTATCATCTAAATTTTACATCATATATTAATAGTTTTAAAAAAGGATGCAGACTCCATCTTTGGAGTCTGCTATTAGCTATCATTAACACAAATGTTATATTTCCCCCCTATAATAGGAAAGAGAAGAAAATTGAAAGACATTACACAATTACTAGATAAATCAGAAGATTTTTGCAGAGACAGATAGCAGTACCTTAGACTTGAATGACAACAGTAAAAGTGAACTCACAGGCTTTAGATGATGATATACTAGATGAATTTTATAGAATAAACAATGTATTTCTCAGGATATATGGCACTTTTTATCCACTTAGTAATTCAACAGAAAGATCTATTTGAATGTATGACAACTAATGAGCAGTTAGTTGTTTCCAGAGGATGCTGCCCACTTCAGGTATATATAAATTAAAAACCAGGAAAATATGGAGTGAAAATATAAATATGCTGTATTTAAATGTTCACTAAAATTTCTAATAAAGTTGTTATACTCTATTCTTTTATTCTTACTTCTCTAAGTTTCTTACAAAATGACTTAAATATATATAGTTTAAAGTTCATTAATGTCAAGTGGTAAATAATAATGACTCTTTTTTTCTAATACACTAAGGATTAGGATAAAAATTTAAATAGTATGGTTTCTAAAACATTTAAAAACACATTAAAGTATTAATATAAAAAAGCATCCTAAAATGTAAAAACTTAGGAGTAAAATAACTATTTACTTAATTCTATTGTCAAAGTACCATATTTCCCCATGTACAAGATACTCTCATGTATAACATGCACCTTAATTTGGGGGGAAAAGAGGGTATTACATAAAGTTATTGAATTCAAGTTTTATTCATCATAAAATTCATACAACTCCTCATCACTGTCAAAACTCCCATCCATTAGCTTGTTCTCATCTGTGTCTGATGATGAATCACTGTCTTCAACAATGAGCACAAAAACAAGCGTGAAAAAGCAGGAAATGCAAGTAAAAAAATCTACAACCACTGTATAAGATGCAGCCAGTTTTTAGACCCCAAATTTCTTGAAAAACAGTGCACTTTATACATGGGGAACTATGGTATATGGCTCATATGTGGCTCAATGCAGATGTTTGTATCAGAATGATTTTGATGGAAGGACACTAACTCCAAAAAATATATACTATCTGAATTAACTGCTTTTTAAGATTGTTTGTTTCTAATGAACATATTAATATGCAAAAAAATTCTAAAAGAAAACAACTAGAAAAAAATTAAAGGTATTGAATTTCTCTTACTCTATAATCTGATTTATACCAATGACTTCAAAAGTACTAATTTGCACAACTCCTCGAAACAGATATTCTAGACAGTTTTGTCAGGAGGCTCCTAACTCAAACTAAGAAACCAGGTAAGCCTTAACTATAAGTAAACCATAATGTGGCCATTTGACTGTTATGTTGTTACATCTATCAATCTAACCTAAATTTAATAGCATAGGAAGTGATGAAGATTTGAACCTGGATTATATCCGAAAAGAGGGTACAACTACCTAAAGGTTCAATCTATTGCCCTAAAAAAAACCCAACTGCACCAGAATATTTAGTTAGGTCTATTTTCATGTTATTAATTTTCTTCTTTTTCCTTAAGTTGCACTAATCTTTTCTAAATTCTATTCTCAAAATGAGTAGTATTTTCATTTTCCTTGAGTAAGACTGTTTCTTCTTTAGCCTTTCATTAATGCCAGAATACGTATATATAACTGGCACACAGCATAGTAATAATGGATATGCTCTGAAGTCAGCCAAGGGTACTCCTTCCAGTCTAAACATCTGTAGTCAGACAGCAAACCAGTACTCTAGGATCAGCATTGAAGGAATCTTCTCCATATACTAGAGAACTACTGTCCCACTCCATTTCATTCAAATAAATGCATCTTATTCATAAGTCTGCCACATTCATTGAATAAAAAGGGTGTAACTAAAATATAAAGCAAAGTAATTTAATAATTACAATCAATTTTGCCTTAGTTTATGGTACAAACTGTAGACAAGCACTGTGTTTTAAAGCTTTCTAAGCCTATACTTAAGTACAAAAATAACCAATAACCAAGGGACTAGCACAAGTATAAAATGCTAAGTAAATTGCATTTCCAAAATCAGGTTTAGCCTGACCAGGCGGTGGCACAGTGGATAGAGCGTCAGACTGGGATGCAGAGGACCCAGGTTCGAGACCCCGAGGTCACCAGCTTGAGCGCGGGCTCATCTGGTTTGAGCAAAAGCCCACCAGCTTGGACCCAAGGTCGCTGGCTCCACCAAGGGGTTACTCAGTCTGCTGAAGGCCCGCAGTCAAGGCACATATGAGAAAGCAATCAATGAACAACTAAGGTGTTGCAACACGCAATGAAAAACTAATGATTGATACTTCTCATCTCTCTCCGTTCCTGTCTGTCTGTCCCTGCCTATCCCTTTCTCTGACTCACTCTCAGTCTCTATAAAAAAATAAAACTAAAAAAAAAAAAAAATCAAGTTTACAGAATAATTTATAAAATTCTAGAAATAAACAATCTTAGAAAAACAATTAGGCCCTGGCTGGTTGGCTCAGCAGTAGAGCATCAGCCCAGCGTGTGGAAATCCTGGGTTCGATTCCTGGTCAGGGCACACAGGAGAAGCAACCATCTGCTTCTCCACCTTTCCCCCACCTCCTTCTCTCTCTCTCTTTCCCTCCTGCAGCCATAGCTCAAATGGTTCAAGCAAGTTGGCCCCAGGCACTGAGGATGGCTCCATGGCCTTGTCTCAGGCACTGAAATACTGAAATAGCTCAGCTGCCGAGCAACAGAGCAGCAGCCCCAGATGGGCAGAGTGTCGCCCTGTACAGGGCTTGCCAGGTGGATCCTGGTCAGGGCACATGTGGGAGTCTGTTTCTCTGCCTCCTTGCTCCCCAACTCTTACTTAGTAAAAAAAAAAAAAAAGAAAGAAAATTAAAAATTGTAAGAAATAAAAAAAAAAAACAATTAGAATGAAGAGATAAGAGCCTGCACAATATTTATGATTAAGATACTAAGTTATTTTGTTAAAATTAACTTTTGAAATCACACAGGTTCAGTATTACCATAAGTTCAAAGTCCTTCTACTATGTCTCTGTTTAAAATCAACATCAGTATTTGCTTCTTTTCTTTAATTCAAAAAGTAGTTTCAACTTCTTACTTTCAACAATCCCTGAAAATAAGTCAATTTACACAAAATAATATCCCATTAGAGATCTTTGTTTTATAGTTGACAAAGAGAAACTTTTCTAAGTTTTGTACCAAAGGCCTAAGATCTAAACCAACATTAGGGCATACTACCAAAGTATTTTTTTGAAGAATCAAGAACTGTTCTCTTAAAATAAGTCTAATAAAAAAATTAACAAATACAAATTTTGAACATTGAGTTATGATAACAAGAAATTCCACTCCTTAAAATGCAATGTTAGAGCACCCTCTGCTGACTAATCAACTTAAATCACTAAAAAAAGTCTTTACATTTGACTTAGATCAACACTTTTCATTTCCCAAATAATTTTAAGAAGAAACAAAAGAGTGTAGAGCATAACGTGCTAATCTGATAAAACCTCCTTGGAATCATTGTACAAATTGACTACATTAAATATTCATGATGTGTATGACACTACCCTTAAATGTATTTCTCTTCTAGTATGGACAAACTAGGCAATCAGAAAGAAAATACAAAATAGGAGAAAACCAACAATTCTATCTGACAGATAGAATATCAACAGTTGTGATGGAAAGAGCCCTGAACTAAGACTCTCAAAATCTGGTCCTACTTGCCTATTTGAACAAGTTATTTATTTTAGTCTCAGTGTTCTCAATAAAAGAAAAAAAGAAAGAAAAAAGTTTGTTTACTCATTCCTTGAACATTGACTTACTGTCTCTTACATTCTACTGCTTAAGTTACAAAGCTGCAACTTAACCATCTCACACAGATATTTAAATAATTTAAACAATAAATACAAATAGGAAAAAGAATTATAGGGGAAAATATCAATTCATGTTTTTAAAACTGGATTGTCTAAATTGGTGTTTGATTTCCTTTCTCACTTGAATTTATTTAAAACTCCAAAGAATCAAATATAAGAAAGATGCAATCATCACTCAAATACTCCTCTACTCCTAAGATACTTGTCTCAACAGCCCAAGTCCCATAAAGCTTCAGTAGTAGCTGTTACAATGATTGCCCTGTCCTCTGCAGCCTATTGCTTAAATTAAATGCCAGGTAGATACTGACAGCTTATTTCCAGGGAGACAATTCTTTTAACATAGGAAAAAATTGCTATTTTTGGGAGTGAAGAGAGTAAAGATAAAAATTCAGGCTAGAGGTCCTGGATTACACTCATGCCTCTGGAAGTTATTCATTCCTTAAACATATGGAGTACAAAACAAAATACTAAAGGAAAGTTGTACCCAAAGCCATTAAATACAATGAGTTTATAGCAAGACATAACTATGCAAGTGACATTATGCATAAAAAGATAATATCTCAAAAATCAAAATGAAGAAAGATCCTTGAACAATTACTTTCATATAAGCTCTCTTATAGGGAAAAGAATTTCACTAGTTAATTCAAAAGGATAAATACTAACAAAGTAGGAACAAAATATATTTAAGCCAAAAATATTACTCTGTAGTAATTGGGATATATGAATTCAAATATTACTTATTGATATCATATATAGCATACAAACCTATAGAATATAAATCATATCAAATACAAAAATAGCCTCCACACAGGATAGATTAAAACAGCAGCTGAAGTATAAAAACAATCATTTACTATAAAAGCTAAATTGAGGTTTCCCATCTTTACTCGAGTTTCTCAAATGGGGGTGTTTGGTACACCATGCAAAACACATTATGAATGACGAGAGGGAATGCTTACTGGTGCTAGTGGGTAGATGCCAGGGCTGTGGCTAAAAATCCTACAATATACAGGGTAGCCTTCTCAACACAAAGAATTACCAAGGTCAAAATGTCAAAACGGCCCTTGCTGAGAAACTCTGCTTTACAATGAATGGTAAAATAACAAAGCCTGTGTCAGTCACACAGATTCCTACAATAATCTATAACTCATACACATAAATCAATACAAGTATAATATTCGACTATAATACCAATAGACCTGTCAAGAATATGACTATATCCTATTGCTCTCACTCACAATCTTTCTCCCTCCTTCCTTTCCACTACTCTCCTGATCCTGGCTCCTCTTATACTTCTCTGAAGCCACCTTCTATTCTTCTGAGAAATAAAAAGACACAGAAGACACTAACTTATCTTGCCTGAGATCTAGAACTATCCAAGAGTCATGAATCTCATATATGATTGTAAAGCTAAGTATTGTTTTGATTTAAAAATTTAAAAAAGAACTTTGTCATCCCTTTCCAGAATCACCTCAAAAGGGTAACAACATGACCCATAACTCAATACAAAATATCATCCTGTATATTTCTAAACATTATGAAAAATTTATTCATTCATCAGCACAAAGTGAGTTCCGAAGTTTACTCTTTGTTTCTAAATAATTCTTGGATTCAGCTGCACTTAAACACTTACTAGCTTCTTTTTAAGTCTTTTTAAAAATTCATTTTAATACTCCCAGATTCAGAGAGTAAGCCCATCTTTAACCCATTTCTCTTCATATTTCATTTAAATTTTGATTAAGTCTGTACCCATATGGTAGCATTTCAACACTTATATGCCAGTATACCTTAAACCATTTTTCATATTCTTCATTAAATACTTTTGTGAAGCACAACTAAATTCCAATAGAGGAATTACAAATATATCACCGGTACATGGATTAACCCAGATTTAGAATTTATTTTCAATACATTTCTTTAAAATAATACCAAAATTATTTTTCACATAAAAAGGAAATCAATGTATTTTTAATACTAAACAAGGCTAAATAAAATGTGCTTATGGCACAATGATCAACCAAATGTGCCACAAGTTTGAAAGATGCCACTGAAAAAGATCTGTAAAGATTTTGGAAATAGAAACAAAATTGAATAGTGTCACTGAGTGACATATCATAAAGGGGTTTTAAATATATCTGGAAAAACAAACAAACCTATAAACAAATATATTATTCCATATAAAAATCTCCTGAAAATATACAAATCTGCCCAGTTTCCCATGCCTCCAAATGGAAGGCAGAAATATTTTCACTTAAATTTTCTGTATTATATTTCTTTCTTTATAGAACTTTTAAAAAATTGCTTCAGGGCACTATACCTTCTTAAGGTTAGCATACACAGAACACTTAATGCAGAAAAATTCACTCACCATTTCAGTGGTGTGCCTTCATATTCAAACCATATCTCACTAATGTCTTCTTGTCTCATAACTTTCTGGAAATGCTTTTTCACTTTGTCAGTTACCAATGTCAGATAACTTACTCTTGGCAACAGCAACTGAAATGAAAAGTTATAAAACCACATTTATTTATTCTTTAAAAAATATATATACTAAATAGGTTTTTTAATATTAAGAAAAAAAACACATGATTTTTGCATTATTTTGAATATTCTACCCAAAATCAACTGCTTTTTGTAACAAATCAGAGGCTAAAGGCTAAGATGTTTTAAAATTTCTTATGAGAACATTACTTTAAGTACAGCTTAAGACATAAATAAGTCGCACAAATCTACTTATACTCTTTCCATAATTTTCTCCAAATAAAAGAACAATGTAACTACATGTCATACTATTTAGGACACTTAGTATTTCTATCAAATTTAACCTCTGAGGCGGTGAACACAGTACAATACAATATACAGCCTGACTAGGCGGTGGTTCAGTGGATAAAGCATTGGACTGGGACGCAGAGGACCCAGGTTTGAAACCCTGAGGTCACCTGCTTTAACATGGGCTCATCCGGCTAGAGCGCAGGCTCAACAACTTGGGTGCAGGGTAGCTGGCTTGAGTGTGGGATCATAGAGACTTGACCCAATGGTCGCTGGCTTGAGCCCAAAGGTCACTGGCTTGAAGTCCAAGGTCGCTGGCTTGAGCAAGGGGTCACTTGCTCTGCTGTACCCGCCTCCCTGTCCCCTCCCATCAAGGCACATATGAGAAAGCAATCAATGAACTAAGGTGCCGCAATGAAGAATTGATGCTTCTCACCTCTCTCACTTCCTGTCTGTCTGTCCCTATCTGTCCCTCTCTCTGTCTCTCACAAAAAAATAATATACAGATGATGTATTATAAAATTGTGCACCTGAAACCTATAATTTTATTAACCAATGTTACTTCAATAATTCAATAAAAAAATTTAACTAGGCCCTGGCCGGTTGGCTCAGCGGTAGAGCGTCGGCCTAGCGTGCGGAGGACCCGGGTTCGATTCCCGGCCAGGGCACACAGGAGAAGCGCCCATTTGCTTCTCCACCCCTCCGCCGCGCTTTCCTCTCTGTCTCTCTCTTCCCCTCCCGCAGCCAAGGCTCCATTAGAGCAAAGATGGCCCGGGCGCTGGGGATGGCTCTGTGGCCTCTGCCTCAGGCGCTAGAGTGGCTCTGGTCGCAACATGGCGACGCCCAGGATGGGCAGAGCATCGCCCCCTGGTGGGCAGAGCGTCACCCCTGGTGGGCGTGCCGGGTGGATCCCGGTCGGGCGCATGCGGGAGTCTGTCTGACTGTCTCTCCCTGTTTCCAGCTTCAGAAAAATGAAAGAAAAAAAAAAAAATTTAACTTAAAAATATGATTCACTAAAATTAATTAAATTATTCAAAGAGGATAATCAACTCAGTCCTAATGTACACCTTGATGGACCAATCAGCACTTCTCAATTGGTCTCTCATGTTTTAATAATCTACCATGTATTAGATCAGTCTCAAAGAAGAATGCCAAGACAAAGACATAATTTGTACTCCAAGGCAAAAATGGAGGTTTAAAAAAATGAATCTTTTCAAAAGTACTTACAAAAACATTCATGGCAGCAACAGGTCTTTAAAAGTCAAATAGAAATTTTCATATGATGAACAACAGGGGCCCAGTACAATACCATGAATAAAAGAATGCCACGATGAGAACAGTACTTGAGAAATATTCTAGCAGTTGTATATAAAATACTGAAAGAAGATTACAGATGGGAAATCTGGTAAGGAAATATTACTACATAAGGAGATGGGGATCAAGAAATGGAAAAGTGGGAAAGGCCTGGAAGTCAGTCAGAACAGATTCTGGTGATTACTAACGAAGAAATCAAAGAATGGCATATAAAATGACTGACTTTGACCTATACATGTAAATCTTTAAAACACAATAAAGCACAAGCTTAAGTACAATGCTGGTAGACTGGCGATCCTGTCACTGTCACTTAACTCCTCAATCCTGTCCTTACGAAGGTTGGGCTGTGGACTTTGGAAAGGAAAGTTTGGGAGGGAATGTTGAGCTAGGTTAAAGTCTCAACTGGATTAGTGTGAAGACCATCATTGTTTTTTCCCCCAGGAAAGGTACTAAGAAAGAAAATAGAAGAGAGCATTTTGGAAAATTGGTTAGAGGATAAAAGAAAACTGGTGAGAATTCATGTCTTTTCCTCCTTTGCAGTAGTTACTCTAGTCATTTCTTGCTTTCCTAAGCTTCTGTTTTCTTTTGCTGGTAAAATTCTTTTGGTACTCTCCTTCGTCTGCTTTTGTGAGTCTAATGCTGCACCACTTTCATGCTGCTTATTCAAGGTTATGTCTTTCGATCAGTAAATCAATCAGAACTACTAGGTTGGGGAATATATGCAAAGAGAAATTTCTGGTTAAAGGAAGTGAAATTTAATCAGTGAAGCTCAAGATAACAGGCCCCAAGTAGGTAAGAGAACATGACAGCGATCCCAGGGGCTATGGAGTACGATAGTGTGGGAGGCATGCTCTGTATGGAATAGACAGTACTAATACTGCAAACAAGCTGTTGGACAGTATTGTGGATTCAACAGAACATAAGGTCCTTTTATTAAAAACAATAAAAGCACCCTAGAATATGATTAGGAAGGAAAAATAAAAAGGAATTGATGCTAGTATAAGGAAAAGCATTACTTGTTTTCAGAAAGCATTATTACTTCTATTTTGTGCACAGCTTAAACAACTTTCCAAAATCATATTCTGCTACATAAATGACAAAGAGAAAATTTATTAGTCAGAAACAACAGCATCAAATACAGATGTAGCATGGACAGTCTTTAAGAAGTTAAAACAGTATGGAAATTGGCCATTAAAAAAAATACATATAACCTACCAATTGAATAAGTTCTATAAGTCTAGCACTTTAACTTAAATAGTCTGTGGAGCATTTAATAATAATCTGTTCTGTAGAGAATGATATTAACCTATGGAGATCATAAGAAGGAAGACACATTAGGACTAATGAATATGGACATCAGCTCCTGATCTTGGAAAGTGTTGTACCACGTGTCAAAGGTTTGATCAAAGTTGCTGAAAAATTCACAGGTGATTTCATGAAACAAAAACTTCTTTATAATAAAGAAATGAGAAACCATTAAGACAGGAATATTTGTGTTTTGTTCACTACTACATTCCCAAGCCTCCAAAATTACAGTAGGCAAACAATTAATATTTGCTGAATGAATCAGAGATGCGAAAGGTTAAAATAGAACAAAAGGTCAAAATCAATCAATAATTAATGCCCCTCAAGACTGAATCTATAATGAAATGTACAGGGGGTCCTCAAGTTACACAGTCTTGACATTCGACATTTCGAGTTTATGACACACACTCCCATAACAACTTTTAAAAATTGAGACATGCATGTTTCAGCTTACACCGTCACCGTCGTGCTTATGGACTAAGTGGGTGAACCAGTGTGAACGTGGCGGAAGAATATGCAGTACAGTGCACAGTACAACATGTTTATGTCCTTTTCCTTTCGTTGTGTTTTTATGTTCTAGACTATGACTTTACAGCTATGTCAGGATAGGTAAGTGACTTAGACAAACGTGCGTCATTGGAACAAAACTGTGTCGTAACCCAAGGACCCCCAGTGGAAATCATCTGGTCCAAATTGGCTTATAGGAGTAATCTTGAACTAATACCTAGAATAGTTCTAATAGAAATAACTTTAAGATTTAAGAATGACTACATTAGATACAATTTCTCTAATAAATTTTAAATAGGTAAAGTATCCAGTAAATACTTAAATAGGTAAAAATGAAAAGAAAATAACAGCAAAAAGACATCATCCTGCCTTGTATATCCAGACTGTACCACTTGTTTTTCTTAGGTGTATATTACTGGTTTACTTTAAATTCTTTTTTTAATCCTGGTTAAATACACCTAGCATAAAATATACCATTTTAACCATTTTTAAGTGTATATAGTTCAATGGCATCAAATACATTTACACTGTTTTGCAACCATCACCATCATCCATCTCCAGAACTTCTCATCATCTCAAACTAAAATTCTATATCTATTAAACAATAATTCCCCCATTTTCCTTTCCCCCCGGCCCTTGGTAATCAATGGTTAAATCTTTCGCTGACCAGCATGAACTTTCTGGTGGACTGGCAGCAGTCTGCAGCTGAAGCTGAAAAACAGTGATTTAGACTATTCTAGGTACCACGTATAAACGGATCATAAACTATTTTTCCTTTTGTGTCTGGCTTATTTCACTTCCATTAATGTCTTCAAGGTTCTTTAAGTTCTTTTATATGAAAAGGATTAACTCCCTTTGGAGACATAGTCAACTATATAGAACCTAGTGGGTTTTTTTCCTTTTTAATTTATTGTGTTTACATAGATTCTAGTGTCCCCCCGAATGCATCCCTCCCACCATTTTCCACAACATCCCCTCTGTCCTCCCTGCAATGCCCTCCCCCCTTCCCCCAGGATTTGCTTTTCTATATCTAGTGCTTTCTATATCTAGTGTTTTCTTATTACTCAGCACTGTCAAGTACTCAGCATGACACAAGTAACTCATTTGCTTCTAAACAGCTTGAAAGGAATGCATGTTTTATACAGCTGTATAAGTTACTAATGTTCCTGAAAAAGGTGCCTGTAATATTATTTGTTCATGATAAAGCCTATTTTGTTAACAATTTTCATTTATAAAATTAGAAATTTACTTATTCAAAACAAAAACAATTAAAATATGTTAGAATTCTGTTCCATTTTAATGCATGAGGCATCGCACCAGGCAAAAAGCATAGAGCACTGAATGAAGCAAAGTTCTTCCTCTCATGGGAGCTTACAGGCTAGAAAGGCAGGCAGACAGTAAAAACAAAGTTATAAATGTGATCAATTTAAGAAGAAAGTAAAGAATGCTATACAAACAAGCAGCAAAGGAACTGAACCTAATCTAGGGGCTGAAGAAAGGCCCTGACAGGAAGTCTATTTGAGGCAGTAGTCAAAAGGCAAACAAGAAAACCAAACATGGGTGGATGTGTGTCTGGGTATGAGCAGGACTGACAGATACTGCTGCTCACTCATTCCAGACAGAGGAAACTGCAAGAAGGCACGGACTGAATACAAAAGGACAGACTGGCACATCTGAGGAACTATAAGAAGTTGAATATGACAGGAATGTAGAGGGTTGGGACAGAATAGTAAGGACTAAAGAAGCAAGGGACCAGATTATAAAGAACCTTATACATTACATCAAGGATCCTAAGGATGACGAAAGGTCACAAAGGTTTTAAGCAGGCAGGTGAAAAAATCAGATGTGTTTTTGAAAAGATTACACCAACTGTACACTACAAAATGGAAAGAGGGCGGCCCTGGCTGGGTAGCTCAGTTGGTTAGAGCATTGTCCTGATATGTCAAGGTTGAAGGATGAATCCCTGGTCAGGGCATATACAGAAATCAACTACAAAATGTATAACTAAGTGGAACAACAAATCAATGTTTCTTTCTTTCTCATATCAATCAATGAAATTTTAAAAAAAATCTTGTTAGAAAAAAGAAAATGAAAAGAGAACAATACTGAAACCAGAGAAATTGGTACTATGCAATCCATCATTTTTTTTTTTTAATTCAGTGACAGTAGGGGAGGCAGAAAGACAGACTCCCACATGGGTCCTGACCAGGATCCACCTGGCAAGCCCACTTGGGGTCAATGCTCTGCCCATCTGGGGCATTGCTCCATTGCTCAGCAATCAAGCTCTTCTAAGTGCCTGAGGTAAGACCATGGAGCAATCCTTGGCCCATCATTTTTTTGTTTTGTTTTGTTTTGTTTTTTTTTGACAGAAACAGAAAGAGGGACAGACAGGGACAGAAAGACAAGAAGGGAAAGAGATGAGAAGTATCAATTCTTCACTGCAGCTCCTTAGTTGTTCACTGATTGCTTTCTCATATGTGCCTTGACCAGGGGGCTACAGCAGAGCAAGTGACCCCTTGCTTAAGCCAGTGACCTTGGGCTTCAAGCCAGCAACCTTTGTGCTCAAGCCAGTGACTATGGCGTCAAGTCTATGATCCCACGCTCAAGCCAGCGACCCTGTGCCTAAGATGGTGAGCCCGCACTCAAGCTGGTGACCTTGGGGTTTCAAACCTGATTCCTCTGCATCCCAGCCTGATGCTCTATCCACTGTACCACCGCTTGGTCAGGTGGCCCATCAGTTTTTAAACAGTGATTTGAAGTAGGCTGGTAGCAGTGGATATGAAAAGAATTGGTAAGTCTGAGAGATATTTCAGATGTAAAATCAGATGGACTGAGTTACTGATCGAATATTTGGGATATGGGAGAAGGAAGGGTCAAAGGAGGAGCCCCATGTTGACATGATTTTTTTTTAAAGACTTTATTCAATTTTCAGAGAGGAGAGAGAGAGATAGAGAGAAAGAGAGAGAGAATGAGGAGCAGGAAGCATCAACTCCCATATATGCCTTGACCAGACAAGACCAGGGTTTTGAACCAGCGACCCCAGTGTTCAGATGGACGCTTTTTTCCACTGTGCCACCACAGGTCGGAGGAGCCCCATGTTAATTACTACTAGGAGTAATTAATTAGCCAGATGATAGGCTACTTGCCAAAATAGGAAGAAAGCATGGCAGTTGACCAGGTTGTCTGGGAGTAAAAAACGGTAAGTCTAGTTTCAAACACACTCTGTTTTAATTCCTTTAAGACAGCTAAGTGAAGATATCCACCAGACAGACATATAGGTCTACAGTTCAGAAGTAAAATGTTGGGAGTTGTCAAGACAAAAATGCTCAAAACATAGAAGTGAATATGAGGTCTTGGAGGGAAAAAGTGAAGTGAAAAAGAAAAAAGGCAAAGACCTAAGAATGTCAACACTGAGGAACAAGAAAAGAGGAAAAGAAGACCACAAAAACCCCCAGAAAGGTAGAAGCAGTATCAGGGATATAAGACACTGCACAGCAAGAAAGAACAGTGGCACAAAAAAGAAAAAAACTGTGAACAATTTATTCAAGTAAATGAAAATTCAAAAACAGACTCTAGGCTTGGCAAAAAAGATGTCGTTAGTGATTCTGGCAAAAACAGTTCTGTTACTGCAATGAAAATGTGATTATAGTAAAGTAAGTGTGGGCGGTGAGGACACAATGAATATAGACAACCGTTTAAAAGTCTGGCTGTGAAGGGAAAGCAAGATGTTGAAAGAGAGATGGGTCAACAGAGGGTTTCGAACAGGAAGGATTTAAGACAAATATGATGCTGAAAAGAAGCAGCCAGTAGAATAGATAGAAGTTGAAAGTAAAATAAACAGAGGGCAGCAGTGGGGATAAGAGGCAATTAGAAACCACCAGCTTTCTGAGAAGGCAGGACGGGATCCAGGACACAGATGGATATCTCTTCCATTAAAACAGGAGAGAAGGAGAAGTAAACAAGTGTGAGTGCAAAGAGGATTTGCAGACTTGGTGGCAGAAAATTAAAGGAGGTCCTATCACGTGGTTTCTATTTTTCTGTGAACTAGAAAGTGAGGTCACCTGTGAAGAGTGAAAAATGAGATGGGGCTCAGAGAATACTTATAACAGAGGAAAACAGAGACACCGGACTAAGGGAACATCAAAGACTGCTGGGTAATGTTTAGGGTCCACTCATATTGATGGCCATGTGTCCGAATGTGTGATTTCCTCTGGTAACAAGTCACAAAATATGAATCCAAATCAGTAAGTATGTTTTCACATTAGATTATCTAAATGAAAAGCCAACAGCTTAAAAAATGCAATGGCAACAACAAAAACTGAAAAGCTGCCTAGTTTAACGAATTTCCTTCTTAACAATTCCTTGAAGGCAGAATATAAGGGCAGTCCCTGGGTTACAAACTAGATAGGTTCTGTAGGTTTGAAAATGCTTAAGTATTTATATGCACAGAAAGGTGAAAATAAACACTATGTTAAGACAAACGTCTGTCTAAGTTGCATTTAATAAGTAAATGTACCTGTTCCAACTTACATACAATCAGGTTGAGAACAAACTTAAAGAACCTGTCTTGGTCATAACCCCAAGACTACTTGTAATTCTTTTTTTTTTTTAATTTATTGATTTGAAGGGGGAAAGAGAGGGAGAGAGAGAACACTGACTTATTGTTCCACTCTTTTCTGCATTTATGGGTTGATTCTAGTATATGCCCTGACCAAGGATTGAACACACAACCTTGATGTATCGGCACAATGCTCTAACCATCTGAGCTTCACAGCCAGGGCCCAGATATCATTCTTAATAATAGGATGCAGCATGAAAGATTTATGGGAAGCCAACAAATCAAAATGCAAAAACAAGCAGGAAATTAACATTACTATGCTTTTCTAATAAAAACAGAATATTCCAGAAGACTCTTAGAATAATAATTATTTATAAATTTGGTATGAGTGGACATTTTAAAATATAGTTTCTAAGAAATAAGCTATAAGCATTATAAAAATAAACTACATTCCTACTCACTTATCCTTACTACACCTGAGCATGAACAAACTTTTCAGGCCATGGTGACAACCCTGAGCTTTGTGAATGTCTGGGAAAGAGGTACACTGGCTCTCAGGCCATGGTATTTTTACCTCATTTTATCCAGAATCTTTAAAACATTATTATTATAAACCAAAGCAATTAAAAATACTTTCAAGATTAATTTAAAATCCAAACACATGTGAATTAAAACCACAGAGCACTAAAATGCTCACTCATAATTCTAAGATTAAGATTAACCACTGCTAATGATTTTGTATATTTACTTCCTGTATGTATTAATTTAAATTTAAGAATATGTGTACTTAGACCCTGGCTGGTTGGCTTAGTAGTAAGAGTGTTGGGCCACATGTGGATGTCCGGGTTTGATTCCCAGTCAGGGCACACAAAAGAAGCAAACATCTGCTTCTCCACCCTTTCCTCTTCTCTCTCTCTCTGTGTCTCTCCCTCCTCTTGCATCCATAGCTCGACTGGCTCAAGCACATGGACATGGGTGCTGAGGATGGCTCTGCAGAGCCTCTGCCTCAGGTGCTAAAAATAGCTCAGTTGTGAGCATGGCCACAGATGGGCAGAGCATCAGCCCAGATGGTGTATCCCAGTCAGATTACATGTGGGAGTCTGTCTCTCTTTCTCCCCTTCTCTCACTTGGAAAAGAAGAAGAAGAAAAAAGACAGAAGAGCAAAATCTGGATTATACTACATGATAAACCCTAGTTTTGGTTTAATATTTATTACATGCCTGTTTCCCAGTAATCTTCAAAAACATAATCATAATAACTAAGTTTCTTTAGCATGAAGAATTAGGAAGAATTCAAGAAAAAATTACCTGTTGGATAAAACAATACTCTTCCTCCTACTTTTTGCCACTTTCAATTCATCAGATATGGCTAGAAAACAACTTATACTCTAATTCTCACTACAGTCTTAATACTTAAAACAGAATTATATATAAAAAAAAATACTGCAGTCTCCGTTTTTTTTTAACTGCAGGAAGTATGTCAAACATATTCTGATTCAAAAGTTAATAGAGGTACGCCTGACCAGTGGTGGTGCAATAAATAGAGCACTGACCTGAGACACTGAGGTCCCAGGTTCAAAACTCCGAGGTCACCAGCTTGAGTGCAGGCTCACCAGCTTGAGCGTGGGATCACTGACATGACCCCATGGTCTCTGGTTTGAGCCCAAAGGTTGCTGGCTGAAGCTGAAGATTGCTGGTGTAAAGCTCAAGGTCACTGGCTTGAGAAAGGAGTCACTGGGTTGGCTAGCACCCTGGTTAAGGCACATATGAGAAGCAATCAATGAACAAGTAAAGTGCTGCAACTATGAACTATGAGTTGATGCTTCTCATCTCTCTTCCTTCCTCCCTCTGTCTCTTTCTTTCTCAAAAAAAGAAAGTAAACAAAGGCCCTGGCTGGGTAGTGCAATTGGTTAGAGCATTGTCCCAATGTACCGAGGTTGTAGGATCAATCCTGGTCAGGACACATATAAGAATCAAATAAAGCCCTGGCCGGTTGGCTCAGCGGTAGAGCGTCGGCCTGGCGTGCGGGGGACCCGGGTTCGATTCCCGGCCAGGGCACATAGGAGAAGCGCCCATTTGCTTTTCCACCCCTCCCCTCTCCTTCCTCTCTGTCTCTCTCTTCCCCTCCCGCAGCCGAGGCTCCATTGGAGCAAAGATGGCCCGGGTGCTGGGGATGGCTCCTTGGCCTCTTCCCCAGGCGCTAGAGTGGCTCTGGTCGCGGCAGAGCGACGCCCCGGAGGGGCAGAGCATCGCTCCCTGGTGGGCAGAGCGTCGCCCCTGGTGGGCGTGCCGGGTGGATCCCGGCCGGGCGCAAGCGGGAGTCTGTCTGACTGTCTCTCCCCATTTCCAGCTTCAGAAAAATACAAAAAAAAAAAAAAAAGAATCAAATAAAAGCATATATAGTGGAACAATAAATCAATGCTTCTTTCTCTCCTTTCCTCTCCCTCTGAAAAAAAAATATAAAAAAAAATAAAAGACTTAAACTAAACATTTCTCATTTTTTGCTACTTTGACCAACTAGACACATATTCCTTCATTTGGATACTATTAGAAAGCCATCCAAGGTTAAAAGTTTTAATTAAAATAGAAAAGTAGTTTGGAAACAAAACACAAACAATATCCTAATTCATATGATAGAAGGATTAGAAGAAAAATATATCTAATAAATGAAATTCTTCTAAAAATAAACTATAGCCACATTTTGTTTTTAACTACATAAGTTTTCTAAAAGGCAGAAAAGAAAACTGTTGAGATTTCCAGTAGTCTGATTTTCTATAGCTCATGCAGGCTCAGGAGTACTGCTGTCTTCCAAAGAAAAAGTGAGCTTCAAGGTGAAACAAGAAATAGTCCAGCACCATAAATACATTTCCCACGTTTCTAGATCCTCCTGGCTAAATGATATTATATATACCTGAGACACAAAAAGAAAAAACTCAAATAATGACAACTGAGGATGTCTTTGGCTATTAAAATAAACAGTATACTATTATTTCTGACAGATGTTTAAGTTTGGGTTATATGTGCATTCAAAAAAAAAATGAAAAATAGGCTAAATTCAGAAGATACTTGATATTCTTTTTTAGAATAGATAATATTAACTCAAACCACAGGTCTATACACAGCAATTCATGTTATCAAATAATATATTTTATATAATATATATTAGTAGCTCCTCAACATATGAAAACACACACACATATGCTCATATGTTCACTGAGCTATAACAAAGATTTTGTCAAAAAGTTGTTTGGAACCACCTAAAGACAATCAAATCTAAATGTATTCCTTTTTTTTTTTTCTTTTAAGTGAGAGAGAGGAGGAGAGAGAGAGAGACTCCCACATATCTCTGACAAGTATTCACCTGGCAACCCCCATCTGGGGCCAATGCTCAATAAACTGAGCTATTTTTAGCACCTGAAGGTGACATGCTCAGACCAACCCAGCTATCCTCAGCACCAGGGGCTGACACGTGAACCAATCGAGCCACTGGTTGCAAGAGGGGAAGAGGCAGAGAAGGGAGAGAAAGGAGAGAAGGGAGAAAAAGGAAAGAAGGGAAAGAAGGGAGAGAAGGGGGAGAGGGAGAAGAGAGAAGCAGATGGGTGCTACTCCTGTGTGCTCTAACCAGGAATCGAACCTGGGAGGTCCATACACCAGGCTGATGTTCTATCCACTGAGCCAGCCGGCCAGGGGCTGAATATATTATTCTCAAAATAGCTTCCTGTTAAAAATAGTGCATAACTTATGATTCCATCATATATATGCATAAGAAAAAAAAGTCAAAAAGGTCCCATATCAACATCTCAACAGTGGGTTTTACCCTCTGGGTAGTAAGAATAGAGATAATTTTAATTTCATTCTTTTTGCCGATCTGTGTTATTTAATTTTCCATAATAAGCATGTACTAATTGTATATAAAATGTTGAATAACAGCCTCCAGATTCTTAGAGCTTTATTTACAAACATGAACAAAGGTATATATCCCATTTGCCACCACGAACATACTTACATAATACGGTTCTGCCTCCCGTTCAGTTATTTCATCCTGATACAGGGTGAAGCAAGTTGGAATTCGTCCAAACCACACATCTCGAAGCACATCTTTGTCATCTGTCATTCTTCCAGTGGTTAAAGCAGTACATATAGGCTAAACTCTTTTTTCAACCAAAGCTAAATTGAAATAAAATGAAGAGCATTAATCAAATCCTTGCAAGAATAAATGAACCTGCTCCAAAACAAAGAAAGATTATAGGAATAAATGAATGCCAAAATCAGTCAACAAATTCTAAATGCAGAGCTATTATTTACTTAAAGACATCATAGACATAACCAATTCAAAACTGCATATGCCAATGAATGAACCAAAGCCAACGGGAAGCTATACATGCTTCATTCTCTCAAGCCTTATCCAAAGCGAACTCTTCAGTGTGCCCTACGGTCCCTTACAGCCCACTTTAAAATATCATCCTCAACAATTACCCCTGGCCCATTTTTTAACCTCTCCTACCCCAGATAGTTCAGTCTCTCTTTCTGCAAAAAAAACCACACAGCTCTCATCTTGGAAAAAGATCTTTGTGCAAACATATTCCCATCCTAAATTTCATGCTGCCCATGATTTGATTCCATCAATATTTCCAATCTTATTTACTATATTCCTTTTTAAAACCTCTAGCAAAACCTTGCTCTGTTCTATCATCTCCCCTGACTAGTATGTTCTTCTCTCACCCATTCACATCCTACCTTGTTTGCAAACCTAGCTCACAATTCTCTGACCAAATGAAATAGTAAAAGTTCTACTCTGAATGCAGAATATTTCCTATGCCACAAATATTGCACTAAATCTGCAAACTAAAATATTCTGAATATGGTAGAAGGACATGGCTTTTGACCTCCATAACATCCAAGTGTCTTCCAGCACTAATATTCTATAACTAGATAAAACCACAATATACTGTTTGAGTAAATGCTGAAATCCTGCTTGTACCTGAATACTAAGATTCAATAGCCTTCTACACATATATTTTTATGTATACACATATATTTGTATGTATACATTTCCCATCTTTCATAGGCTAGCTAATTTGTAACTTATCATACTGTACCATGTAAATATATTTTTAAAATTGTATTAATTTAGTCAAATAGCAGTTTTTAACATTGTTCAAGGAGCTTTCCCCTTCTCTCCCACTGACCAATGCCAAGTACATCAAGACTGCCATAAATTAATTAGTAAAAGAGATACCTCAATAAATTCAGTAAGAATTTTTTTTAATTAGTCAAAGAGAGAAATACTCAAATAGAGTTCTAAATTTGTATCATTATATTTAAATATACCCTGGCCAAGTAGTTCAGTTGGATAGAGCATCTTCCCCATATGCCAAGGTTGCAGGTTTGATCCTAGGTTAGAATCAATCAATTAATGCATAAATAAGTAGAACAAATCAATGCCTATCTGTCTCGCTCTCTAAAATCAATAAATAAAATTAAAAAAAAAGAAAAAGAAATAAATACACCTTGGAGGTCAATTGGATGCAATGTAACCTACAGTTAAATAAACTGAAGGAGGTGAAAAAATCTGCTCAACAATAGCACTAATTGACACTCAAACCATGATGGAACTCTGATCACCTGAACTGAATCCAGTACTCTTGCCAGCATACTAGTGGTTTGAACTTTTATTAAAATATGTTCATAAACATAACTGAACTCTTGAGAGACAGACACTACAATGTGGCGGTTCAAAATGTAGAATGTATTGCCTGACTGGTGGTAGCGCAATGGATAGAGTGCTGACCTGGAACACTGAGGTCCCAGGTTTGGAACCCCAAAGTTGGCTTGAGCACAGGCTCTCAGGCTTGTCAGCTTGAGCACAGTGTTGCTGGTTTGAGCTCAAGGTCGCTGGCTTGAGCAAGGGTTCACTGGCTTAGCTTGAACCCTCCCAGCCTGTCAAGGCACATATGAGAAGCAGTGAATGAACAATTAAAGTGATGCAACCATGAGTTGATGCTTCTCACCTCCTCTCCCCCTTTCTCTCTCTCTCAGGGAGAAAAAAAAAGTCAGCTATAAAGCTATATTACTGGAACTCAAAACCATGCTCCACCACATTCTATGTGACTTCAAGTAAATCACTTAACTTCTCTCAGTTTACTCATCTGCAAAATTAGAATAACAGTGTCTAACACATAAAATGTATACCGTATTTCCCCATGAATAAGGTGCTCCCACGTATAAGACGAACCTTATTTTTGGGGCCTGAAATTTGAAAAATACATATATATATGTGTATATATATATTACATAAAGTTATTGAACTCAACTTTTATTCATCATAAAATTCATAAACTCTATGCCCATACCCGAATGCCCTAGGCAGCAGCAGCAGAGGGGGTGGTGGACCTGCAGACAGACCACACTTAGGGAACACAGAGGCTACACCCAGTGGACTCCAGTGGCCAAAACCTTCTTTTACACAGACAAAATGGGAAGGCAGAGAAATGCAACACAAATGAATCAAGAGAAATCCCCAGAAAAGGACCTGAATGAGTCAGATATAACCAAATTACCAGATGCAGAGTTTAAAATAACGATTGTTAGGATGCTCAAAGATCTTAGAACAACAATAGATGGCCATTACGAACACCTAAATAAAGAGATAGCAAATATAAAAAAGGACACTGAAATAATAAAACAGAATCAGTCAGAAATGACAAATACAATATCAGAAATGAAGGACACAATGCAAGGAATTAAAAGCAGGATGGATGAAGCGGAGAATCGAATCAGCAAGTTAGAGGACAAAATAAATGAAGGCACAGAAGCAGAGCAGAAAAAAGAAAAGAGACTCAAAAAGTCTGAGGAAACTCTAAGAGAGCTCTGTGACAACATGAAGAGAAATAACATCCGCATCACAGGGGTTCCTGAAGAAGAGAAAGAACAAGGGATAGAGACTTTGTTCAAACATATCATAGCTGAAAACTTCCCTAAATTAAGGCAGGAAAACGTCTCACAAGTTCAAGAAGCACTGAGAACTCCATTGAAGAGAAACCCAAAGAAATCTACACCAAGACACATCATAATTAAAATACCAAAGCTAAGTGATAAAGAGAAAATATTAAAAGCTGCTAGAGAAAGAAAGGCTATCACCTACAAAGGAGCCCCCATAAGGATGACTTCCAACTTCTCAACAGAAACACTTGAGGCCAGAAGAGAATGGCAAGAAATATTCAAAGTAATGCAGAACAAGAGCTTACAACCAAGACTACTTTATCCAGCAAGGCTATTGTTTAAAATTGAAGGAGAAATAAAAAGCTTTCTGACAAAAAAAAATTCAAGGAATTCACTACAACCAAACCAATGCTGCAAGAGATGCTAAGGGGCCTGTTGTAAACAGATCAAAGGGGAAAAAGAATATAGCAAAAGAGGAATACAGTTTTAAAGAATAAAATGGCAATAAACAACTATATATCAATAGTAACCTTCAATGTAACCATTTACATTTAAATGATCCATTCAAAAGACATAGGGTAGCTGTGTGGATAAGAAAACAGGACCCATACATATGCTGTCTGCAAGAGACATACCTTAAAACAAAAGATGCACATAGACTGAAGATAAAAGGATGGAAAAAATTATTTCACGCAAATGGAAATGAAAAAAAAGCTGGGGTAGCAATATTTATATCAAACCAAATGGACTTTAAAACAAAGGCTATAGTAAGAGATAAATAAGTTCACTGCATAATGATAAAGGGAGCAATCCAACAGGAAGATATAACCATTATAAATATCTACGCACCTAATATAGGAGCACCTAAAAATATAAAGCAGACTTTGATAGATTTAAAGGGCGAGATCAACAACAATACTATAATAGTAGGGGATTTCAATACCCCACTAACATCACTAGATAGATCCTCAAGAAAGAAAACTAATAACAAAGAAACAGCAGACTTAAAGGATACACTAGATCAACTCAATTTAATAGATATCTTCAGAACCTTTCACCCTAAAGAAGCAGAATATACATTCTTTTCAAGTGCTCATGGATAGACCACATGTTAGGGCACAAAAGCGGCCTCAACAAATTTAAGAAGATTGCTTTGGCCGGTTGGCTCAGCAGTAGAGCGTCGGCCTAGCGTGCGGAGGACCCGGGTTCGATTCCCGGCCAGGGCACACAGGAGAAGCGCCCATTTGCTTCTCCACCCCCCCCTCCTTCCTCTCTGTCTCTCTCTTCCCCTCCCGCAGCCAAGGCTCCATTGGAGCAAAGATGGCCCAGGCACTGGGGATGGCTCCTTGGCCTCTGCCCCAGGCGCTAGAGTGGCTCTGGTCGCAACATGGCGATGCCCAGGATGGGCAGAGCATCGCCTCCTGGTGGGCAGAGCGTCGTCCCCTGGTGGGCGTGCCGGGTGGATCCCGGTCGGGCGCATGCGGGAGTCTGTCTGACTGTCTCTCCCTGTTTCCAGCTTCAGAAAAATGAAAAAAAAAAAAAAATTTAAGAAGATTGAAATCATATTGAGCACTTTCTCTGATCACAATGGCATGAAACTAGAAATCAACCACAACAGAAAAACTGAAAAATACTCAAACACTTGGAAACTAAATAGCATGTTATTAAATAATGAATGGGTTAACAATGAGATCAAAGAAGAAATAAAAAAATTCCTAGAAATGAACGATAATGAGCATACATCAACTCAAAATTTATGGGACACAGCAAAAGCAGTTCTGAGAAAGTTCAGAGAATTACAGGCATACCTTAAGAAAAAGCTCAAACAACTTGACCCTGCATCTAAAAGAACAGCAAGTAAAGCCCAGAGGTAGTAGAAGGAAGGAAATAATAAAGATCAGAGCGGAAATAAATGACATAGAGGCTAAAGAAACAATACAGAAGATCAATAAAACCAGGAGCTGGTTCTTTGAAAAGGTAAACCAGATCAATGAACCTTTAACCAGACTCACCAAGAAAAAAAGAGAGAGGACTTAAATAAATAAAATTAGAAATGAGAGTGGAGAAATAACAACTAACACAACAGAAATACAAAATATTGTAAGAAAATACTATGAAAAACTGTATGCCAAAAAAACTAGACAACCTAGATGAAATGGACAAATTCCTTAAAACATATAATCTTCCAAAAATTAATCTGGAAGAATCAGAAAACCTAAACAGACTGATTACAACAAATGAGATCGAACCAGTTATCAAAAAACTCCAAAAAAAGAAAAGTCCTGGACCTGATGGCTTCACAAGTGAATTCTACCAAATATTCAAAGAAAAACTAACTCCTATCCTTCTTAAACTATTTCAAAAAATTCAAGAGGAAGGAAGACTTCCAAGCTCCTTTTATGAGGCGAGCATAATTCAGATTCCAAAACCAGGCAAAGACAACACAAAGAAAGAAAATTATAGGCCAAATCTCTGATGAATTTAGATGCTAAAATCCTCAACAAAATATTAGCAAACCAGATCCAGCAATATATGAAAAACATCATACACCAGTATCAAGTGGGATTTATTCTTGAGAGGCAAGGCTGGTACAATATTCTCAAATCAATCAATGTGATTCATCACATAAACAAAAGGAAGGAGAAAAACCACATGATCATTTCAATAGATGCAGAAAAAGCATTTGATAAAATCCAGCACCCATTCATGATCAAAACTCTTAGCAAAGTGGGAATACAGGGAACATACCTCAACATGATAAAGGCCATCTATGACAAACCCACAGCCAACATCATATTCAATGGCAAAAATTAAAAGCAATCCCCTTAAAATCAGGAACAAGGCAGGGGTGCCCCCTTTCATCACTCTTACATAGTTCTGGAAGTCCTAGCCACAGCAATCAGACAAGAAAAAGAAATAAAAGGCATCCAAATTGGAAAAGAAGAAGTAAAACTATCATTATTTGCAGATGATATGATATTGTATATAGAAAACCCTAAAGCCGCAGTCAAAAAACTACTGGACCTGATAAATGAATTCAGCAAGGTGACAGGATATAAAATTAATACTCAGAAATCAGAGGTATTTTTATACACTAAAAATGAGCTGTCAGAAAGAGAAATTAAGGAAGCAATCCCCTTCACCATTGCAACCAAAAAAATAAAGTACCTAGGAATAAATTTAACCAGGGAGATTAAAGATTTGTACTTGGAAAATTATAAAACATTGATAAAAGAAATCAGGGAAGATACAAACAAGTGGAAGCATATACCGTGCTCATGGTTAGGAAGAATAAACATCATTAAAATGTCTATATTACCCAAAGCAATTTATAAAGTCAATGCAATACTGATTAAAATACCAATGACTTACTTCAAAGATATAGAACACATATTCCAAAAATTTATATGGAACCAAAAGAGAACACGAATAGCCTCAGCAATCTTGAAAAGGAAGAATAAACTGGGAGGTATCACACTCCCGGATATCAAGTTATACTACAAGGCCACTGTACTCAAAATAGCCTGGTACTGGCAGAAGAACAGGCATATAGACCAATGTAACAGAACAGAGAACCCAGAAATAAACCCAGACTTTTATGGACAATTGATATTTGACAAAAGAGATAAGAGCATAAAATGGAGTAAAGACAGATTCTTCAACAAATGGTGTTGGGAAAATTGGACAGCTACCTGCAAAAAAATGAAATTAGACCACCAACTTACACCACTCACAAAAATAAACTCAAAATGGATAAAAGACTTAAATGTAAGCCATAAAACCATAAGCATCTTAGAAGACAACATAGGCAGTAAGCTCTCTGACATCTCTCGCAGCAATATATTCGCCAATTTATCTCCATGGACAAGTGAAATAAAAGACAGGATAAACAAATGGGACTATATCAAACTAAAAAGCTTTTGCACAGGTAAAGACAATAAGAACAGAATAAAAAGACAAACTACACAATGGGAAAACATATTTGACAATACGTCTGATAAGGGGTTAATAACCAAAATTTATAAAGAACTTGTAAAACTCAATACCAGGAAGACAAACAATCCAATCAAAAAATGGGCGAAAGAAATTAATAGACACTTCTCCAAAGAGGACATACAGATGGCTAATAGGCATATGAAAAAATGCTCAACATCACTAATCATTAGAGAAATGCAAATTAAAACCACAATGAGATATCAC